>NW_028274809.1:192689270-193033020 GCF_037043125.1 Eumetopias jubatus
CTGCATTCCTGCTCCTCGCTGGGTCTCCCTTTGCAGGGCCCTCAGCCCCGGCGTCCCACTCACCACTCACTGGGGAGGCCTGAGCCAACTCCCTCCTCCGACTCCCTGTGACCTGTGCCCTCCGTGCAGGTGGAGGGCACCTGGAGCTCCTGGGTGTGTCGGGGCCTCGGCACATGGCCCGGTCCCTGTACTTCTCCTTGTACTTCTCCTGCCTGGAATGTCATCCTGGGTTCCCCTGACCCCCTGCACGCCCCATATGACTCTGTCTGCAGGAGGAACCCCCCCGATGCTCCAGGCAGCTGGCTCAGCGGTGCTGTTCTGGCCTGGTGCCACGGCTGGCCCCTTCCTCACCCCCTGCGCCACAGCCTGGCTTTCCGGATCACCGTGCCAAGGGGGATGTGCGTCCCCATCCCCCAGCACTCATTCTGCACCTCACGTGGCGGAGCCTGAGTGCATATTTGCTGTGGTAGCTTCTCCCATGCTCAGCCTCTACCTGCTGCCTCTCCCTTGTCTGAGCAGCACTCATGACCCCTGAAGCTGTGCCCCTGAGTCACTTGGCAGACTGGCTGAGGGTCCTGCTTCCACAGGAACCTGTCGGGGCGATGTCAGTGACAGCACCAGTGAGCAGCTCATGGTTGCAAACTGCTCACGGCGATAGAGTGCAGCCCCCAGTAACAAAACATTATTGACTTTCGTCAAGAACACCCATCAGATGTATTGATCTGAAAACGGAATGTTGACCAGCATAAGGCTGTGGGCAATATTTCGCCTTGAAAGACCACACGCTTGGGTGGCTCACAGAAAAATGTATCCTCACACACGTCTCCAGTGTCTTTGCCAGCAGTCCCTGAGAAATCGTTTGTGTGCTTCGGACCCCACGGCGAGCGTTACCACGCTGTGCTTCAGTCCTCTGGGGAGGGGGGCTGAGATGCCCGTCCTGCCCCATCCTCTCCTTCCCGGTCCCCGTGGTGAGAGCCGCCTGCGCCAGGCTGGGTGACATGCACTGGCTAACTGCGCTGTGCCATCACCTTGCGGGGAAGCCTGGCACTTTCTCTTTGAAGAACACAGGGCCAGGTTCCAGGGGAGTCAGGATGGAGCCAGCTCACCGAAGAGCCTCTAGGATCAATATCCAAGCGGGTTGTTTCAAGTTCAAGTTGATACTACGTCCAAATTATTTTCCTTTCACTAGCGTTCGGGTTGGCAGCCTGCAGCACCGTATCTTTGGCGTGGGTTGAAGCCAGGATGGACTGGGTAGGTGCTCCGTGAGCAGAGACGGTGGGGCTGAGGAGGCCGAGGGGGCCGGTGGGCTCTGCAGAGTGTCCCAGGGCTGTGCTGTCTTCCTCCTGCGGTTTCCCAGCTGCCTGGCGTGGCTGGGCACCTCTGGATGGTGGATCGCAGACCCAGCTGGGATTCTCCACTTCAGGGGGGGAGGCAGCTTCATGGACTGGAGCCGGATTCCTGGCTTCCAAGGGGGCACAGCAGAGCTGTACCCTCCTCAGAGCTGTACCCTCCCGCGTCTCTGCCGACTGTCCCACTAGCACCGCGGGGTCAGATCGGTCAGCGCCCTGCTGTCAGCGGAGGGCAGCATCTTCAGGTGTAATGCGGATGGGGAGGGCGCGGCTGGCACGTTTGCCCTTCTGCGGGGCGCGGGACGGTCCCCGTGAGGACGCAGCGTCCCCTGTCACACACAGCTTTCCCATTCCGTCAGGAAGGTGGGGACCCTGTTTCTAAGTGCCTGAGCCTTAGACCAACTTCTTTCCCATGGTGTTTTCCAAAGCATTTCACGGAGTTTTAATAGATGCTGAAATTTTCAGAAATGCTTCAAATAAGGAAGGCTATTCTCGATGTTATTTGGAGCTTGACCAAGAGTGGGTCATCCTTTCAAAAGGCCCCTCACGGATGAGAACAGCACTCACCTCGAATCATCGTGACGTGACACGACGCACGTCCGTGTCGTCCAGTCCTCGTGAGTGCTGGGGGTCAGAGCGAGGCTCGCATCCATGCAAACGTGGGGTGGCAGCAGTGTGCGCCCTCGGGTGTGGTTACCCCTAGGAGCTCACATGCTGGAATGCGTGGTGTTTCTATTGTGATGACTTCCCTTTGATTCCGTTACGGCAGTGTGTTGTGTTTCTGAAGCTCTGTGTGCGGGTAGGTTTTATCATCACTATCTCTTTTTCAGATAGCACAGGGGATTATACAAAATGTTATATATCAAAAAAAAGAGCATTGGCACTGAGTGGGCCGAGGGGTCAGCTTCCTCCCGCTTGTAGGCACTTCTCCCCTGCTACCTGCTGTCATGCCCTTTGCCCACCCTGTTCCGGAACCTGACAAGGGCGCACGTCGGGCCAGACGCTCCCTCTGGGATTTGGTTCATTTTTAGGCTTCTTGTAACTTTGCTCAACACTTGCCTGTGTCTCTTTTCTTCAAATTCTTATCTTTACGCTCTCATTCAGATGTGTGACATGATATTTGCTATGATGTTGTAGGTCATGATGGCACATCGCTAATGCGCTGCCGCTTCCTAGGTCTGTGTGTGGTCACGTACTTTCCTGCATAACGTGCGTGTATCATTTCCCTGTTGGCTTTGTCTGTGGTTTCAAGCATTTATTCTCTGTTCTCATTGACCTTATTCAAATTATGCACATTCTAAGAAACATGTAAGTATTTTTTTGAAACATGTTAAGTATTTCGTTTATGACCTGAATCAGAATTTTAAATCGTATTTCATAGTAAGGTGACAAAAATATAAGCTGGCTGTGTCATTATAAAATTGCCTTTGGCTTAGCTCTTACTTGTAGCAGTGGATGTTTTTACCTTAGAAATATTTCTTTTGGTTCATTTCTTCTTTCAGAGCATGTCAGGCCTTTCTCACGTATGTCCTGTGCTTGTTTTGGGCCCGTGAATCTGGCTGTCGGGAAACAGTGCCGTCCTCAGCCTCCTGTCACATTTTCATTTGTGCACGGTGATGTAGAGAAATCGGCCCTGTAAAGAGTGCAGAGAACAGGGTGGGGAGTAGTGCACGGACGCTTGGGCGCCACGGGCCTGCCTGCTTGCGCGGTGACTCACCTTCTCGCACTTGCCTCCTTAATCCGCAAAGAGAGAAAACACCCCAGTCCCATGCCCTTTGCCTTTCCTGGGAAGGGATCATTGTCGATGGCACCAGAGACTGGAGAAGGCAGTGGTTAGAGTCCCTCCCTCGATGTCTGAAGCTCGGGGTTCTGTGACTCTGGATCTCCTTTCTAGCAGACAGCAACCAAGGGCCCACGGCATCCCTGGAGCTGTGCGAGGTACCAAGCCACAGAACAGACTCAGATGAGCCTCCCCAAGTTGCTGTCATGTATCACAAGGCGGTGAGTTCAGTGAGAGGCATGAGTAAAGGGGCTCAGGAGCCCAGGAGGAATGATTGGAGCGGGGAACTCAGGAATGTGCTGTGTATGTAGCTCCTGAATTTCTGATTTGGTTTTTAGAGGTAAGCCAGACTTTGCAGGAGGAGAGAAGGGAGCCCAGAACATGCGGCGGGCAGTGGGAATGGCAGATGCTTTGTGTCCTGAGTGGGCCAGGCGTTATCTGAGGGCAGGTGGGGTGTCCTCTGGAAGGGGGGCTGGACCAGGTCAGAAAGACCCTGGTGTGTCGGGATAAGGAGTGTAGACCTCAGAATGGGAACATGTTCAGACCAACTTGTGTTCTTGGATAAGGTTTCTGGCCACTGAGCTGCCAGGGGAGTGGTTCAGAGGCTGCAGGCGGGGGTGGGGTAATGGGCCAGACCAAGGCTGTGGTTTGAGAGCCGGTTCGGAGATACTTGTCTTATGGACTACGTGGGTGAGAACTAGATGCTGGGGGCGGGGGAGGTCAAAGGCAGGAGATGTGCGCAGTGCAGACCTCTGTCTGGCTTGGCTGGTGAGGTGGGAAGCCTGGAACTTGACAGGCTGAATGTGCTCTGTTAGCTGCTTTCCAGGTCTGTCCATCTGTGCTTCCTACAGACTCAGTGCAAACGGATTATCTACCAAGGATGACCTTCCTGAGCTCCCAGGAACAACTGGCTCTCTGTGTGGAGCCCACTGTGTTGGGGCCAAGCATTGCAGGGAACTGGATGTTCGGGGGCAGCTATGCAGGCACATCAGCTTCCTGCCGAAGAACAATTGAATTGTCAAAGTGCACCATGACTAACGGGACAGAGAATGGCAGATGTGTTTAGAATGGCAGGTGCCTTTGGACTTTCCACCCTAGTTCACTCATTTTCTAGATGACGAAGACTATGGAGGCCCCAGGAGGTTAAGTGAGGGCCGCATAGCTAGTCAGGGATCAGAAATGAGATCGACCTCAGGTTGTCTGGCCCTAAGTTTACACGCGTTTACTCCTCCATGCTGTTCCTGTTTGTATGATCACATGTGTTATTAAAGTGCATGTAGATTTCCTCAATAGGAGAACTTTACGGGGAACATGATGGTTGTCTCAGAGAATATCCTTTTTCTTAGGAAGTACACATTCGGGCATGACGGGGTAAACATGCATGATGTTTGCAGCCTATACTCACAGGACTCTGGACAAAAACATCTCTCTCTCTCTTTCTGGAATCTCTCTCTCTATATATCTGAATGGTACGTTATACATATCTAGGTTATATAGATAGGTAAGGACAGATACCCGTACGTGTGTATGTGGGTAGATATGGTGGATATCTGTGTGTGTCCATGGTAGGTACAGATGCGTGTGTATAGAGAGAGGTAGATACAGAGAGGTAATCTCTCTGTGGACAGACAGCTACACAGATGTGGGTATAGATAGATATCTGTGTATCTGCCTGATCATTGTGGTAGATTGGCCTGGTTGGCTTACTCACTTCCCGTAATGTTTAGCACTTTTCAGGTTGTTCTAGCATACATGAGCCCATGTGTTCTAACAGAACCCTTTTGGGGGGGGGCGGTGGTAGGACAGCTGTGTCATCTCTATTTCCTCTGTGAAGGACTCTTTGCTAAGACACACCCATCTAGTTGGAGACAGAGTGGCCTGTAGAGAAGGGTGACGGCGCCTGTCCCCTGTTGTCCGTGCTCTCCCAGCGGATGCCGCTTTATGCTCTTTCAGAGGGAGTCTGTCCTGGGATCTATTTGGCCAGCCCTGTTTGAAAGGGTTCTGTAATGGGAATCCCAACAACGGTGCCCACAGGGAGCAGTTTTAGCCACAGGGGAGTGTCATGTCAAAAAGAAAATACCCCGTCTTCTGCCAAGGAAATGATCCTACCGTGTCTGGCCCCCCAAAATCACCACTTATTCTGTACTCAGCTTCACTCAGTATGTGATTGTGGGGTCACTACTGTCCAGCGCTTGAAGCAAGCTTCTTTCTCTTTTCTTCTTTCTCTTAAAAGAGAGGGTCTTGGATGCCATGGCCAACTTTGCCGTGGTGCTGTGGCCAGAGAGAGACCTGCCCTGCCTGAAACTCAAGAATTATTATTTTATTTGTTCAGAAGCATTCAAAAATCTGGAAGAAGGGAGGGAGTGACGTTTTTCTGGTCAGGTCTCACTTGTTTCAGCACTTTGAGAAAATCTTGACAAGTAGGCTGGTTTGCTGCTGCCAGTCGTTCTTGCTTCTGGTGGATCTAATTCAACTTCAGAGAATTTTTCTGGGGTTTCTTGGTATCAGCATGTTCAAACCTGTTCTGAGGAACATCTTTTTTTTTTTTCCTTACAGTTAATTAGTGTTATATAAAAGGACTTTCCAGGACAAATACATTTATTAAGTGATGCAATTCCTCTCAGTGAGTCACATGGTCGTCAGTGTACTGAGGTTCTGGGAAATGGAATAGTGACGATCTGCCTGATTTTGTTGAGCTTAGTGGTTCCCAAATTTATGGACCACAGAACCCCCTTTTTCACCTGGTAATTATTAACATCTGGTAATACTCTTTTATATACTTTCAGGCTGATATTTGCAATAACACCTAGTTTTGTCGTTAGGAAAAAAAAAAAACATACCAGCTCTGCTTTCTACTTAGGAGTATATTCCTTCCAAAGTTTTCTCTACAGAAGGATGCAGAGAGCATGTATGTGGTTTGCAGATAGACGTATTTAGGAATGCAAAATGCTTTTATTTTTTTTTTAAGATTATTTATTTATTCATGAGAGACAGAGAGAGAGAGAGAGAGAGAGAGAGGCAGAGGGAGAAGCAGGCTCCCAAGGAGCAGGGAGCCCGATGCAGGACTCAATCCCAGGACCCTGGGATCATGACCTGAGCCGAAGGCAGATGCTTAACCATCTGAGCCACCCAGGCGCCCCTGCAAAATGCTTTTAAAGCATTGATCTGTGGGACGGCTGGGTGGCTCAGTCAGTGAAGCATCTGCCTTTGGCTCAGGTGATGATCTCAGGGTCCTGGGATCGAGCCCCGCATCGGGCTCCCTGCTCAGCGGGAAGCCTGCTTCTCCCTCTGCCTGCCTGCCTCTCTCGCTCTCCCTCTCTCTCCCTCTCTCCCTCTTTTTGACAAATAAATACAAACATTTTTAAAAAAATAAAGCATTGATCTTTAAGAGAGCCTGAACTCTACACTGGGTGGCGAGGGGCGGATGGCTTTGCCGTGTATCAGTTAGGCCTGCTTCCCGGTGGCTGGCGGCTGGTGGTGGTGCGCTGGGCGGCTCACATGATCCCTGAGCTTGGCCCAGCCTCACTCTCTGCTGCATCTCGCTTAGTTCGCCGGTATGCATTGTGTTGTCTGCAGTTGGGCCCCTCTTGTTTCCTGCTGTGTCCCCGTCTGTTGGCTTCTTCAAACCCAGACCCTCTTCCCGAGCTTCATGTCTTTTGTACACATGTTCATCACCACGTTGTGATTGACCGCCTCCCATGTGCACAGTGCTGTGAGCAGGAGACCCAGAACTGTGGGGGGCAGTAGCCCTGTGTCCTCGAGAGCCTCTCGGTCCACGAAGGAGCAGGCCTCTGGGGAGGGGTTTGCTCAGATCTGACGCACCTCCAGAACCTGCTCCAACCCAGTCTTCTCCACAGTGATGTTCCCTGGACCAGTGAAGCCCCCACCGGCCTCCCTGCTGCTGGAGTTTCCACCTCAATGTAGTCAGCTCGTACTTGTTCTTTTGTTATTTCCATGGCGTTGACTGTATTTTTCTCAGCTGCATGGTAGGGTTGGAAGCCAAGATCACCGGTCAGTGCTCATGGCACTAGGCACGTGCACGATGGTGGTTGTTGTTTCCCCCAAACTCAGCACCGAGTACGCACCGCTTGGCAGGCCAGGGCTAGATGTCACAGTATAAGCATGACGGAGACTTAACTCTCTCTTCAGGGTTTGACCTCTAGTGGGTGAGTTCCGGGTCATGGGCTAAAGCACCCTAATTCGCATCCCACCAGAGCAGTGGTTTTACACTCTGACCAAAACTCAGTAAGAGGTGAACACGTATTTGCCACACACAAACCAATACTAAAGTTTTACACGACTTCACACTTAGAGTCGGGTTAAGATGGGGCCCCACTGGAGTAGAGTGGGCCCTAAATCCCATATGACTGGTGTCCTCATAGGAAGAGGAAATTAGGACACAGACTCACAGAGGAGAAGCCATGTGGCAATGGAGCCACAGAACGGAGCCACGGAAGGCCACGGGTCGGCGGGCCGAGGAGCACCAGGGGCCGCAGACAACACCGGAAGCTGGGAAGCTAGCAGGGGGCAAAGGAGGCCCCCCACTAGGGCTGCCAGAGAGAGCACAGCCCTGCTGACACCTCTGCGCTGGTCTTCCGGCCTCCAGGAGGGGATGAGGAAGGAATCTCTGTTGGGTTAGAACGCCCAGTTTCTGGCAATTTGTTATGAATACCTAGGAAACGAATATATCATTACAGAGTTTTAAGCAGGATAAATGTGATCCCATTTGCTTTTTTGAGAAAACAAGTGCTGTGGAAAACTAAGGTGGGTACCAGGCGTAGGGGGCTTTTACATCGGCCCCCGGGGAGAGTCGGAGCCCTGCTGTGCCCCTCAGCTGTCACCTGTGACTCTGTTCTCCTTTTAGACTCCATGCCTGGTGTCTCCCCTTACTGGCCAGATGTACCTTCGAACCAGCTCACACGTCCCCCTCTCTGTGAAAACCGGTCCAGCGGTTCCCCGCCATCACTGGGAAAGGACACTGCCCAGTGTGCTTTGCTAATGTCCTTGTGGTCCGATCTTTGCTGACTCACCTGCTCCTTCCCTCTCTTGTTTCACTAAAACTGTATTTTGTGAGTGCTTCATGGAACCGGTCTGGAGGAAGAACTGGGTGTTCTGGTATTAAATCTGGCTTCACCAATTAATCCATCTAGCGGTTCTTACGGGCGATTTTGAGCCCTCTGTGGTGTTGGCAATGACTGGAGACATTTTGGTTGCCACAGCAGGCGGGGCGGGGTGTTGGTGGCATCTGGTTGGCAGGGTCCAGGGAAGCTGGTCATCTCCTAGGGCGCAGATCAGCCGCCGACAGACTGGTGCGGCTGAGAACGTCCGTAGCACTGAGGCTGAGAACCCTGACATCTATGCTGGGGTCACTCACTCAGCCTTTCCAAGCTTTTTCATCCACAAGAGCACTTCCCTCAGGCGAGCGTGAGGATGAAGTGAGCAAGGCCCACGAGCCTTAGAGCAGCACCTGGCTTAGAGTCCCCGCGGTGTAAGGCCTCCCCTCATGACCCTGGGTGAGCACGGCGCCGGACATAGCTACCCACCTGGGAGTGAGCCCGTTACCGCGGGTGCTTCTGTCCTGCTGTGGTCCTGTCTCCACCTCCCAAGGAATGCCTACCCTGGCCGTACTCACGTTGTCGGTTATCAGAGTGGACTGACGTCTTTCTGTCCTCCAGGCCTTGACAAACCACAGCCCCCTCTGTCTGGACCTGCCTTTCACTCTGTCTCCCTCTGGCCAGTCCCCACGCATGCCTCAGGCTGGAGCTCAGCTGTCCGCCCCAGATCTGGACAAGACTCCCACCCTCCGTCCTCTCCCAAGGCTGCCTGCTGCCCCTGTCCCAGCCCCCCCCCACCCCCCCACGGTGTGCCACTGCTTGGCAGCCAGCCGAGTGGGGACACAGCCCGCCGCCGTTCTGGGCATCGCTGGCTCTGCAGCGCTTGGTGCCCCATGTGGCGCGTGCATCCTGAGCAAATGTCGGCCCAGTGAACAAAGGGGTGGACGACCCTAGAGGTTAGCTGTGGTGCCCTAGAGATGGCTGGCCTGGAGAAGCAGAGGGGCAGGGCAGTGTCGAGACCTGGACGGCACGGGCAGGGGAAGCGGCGGCTCTGTTCCCTCCCACACCGTGCAGGTGTCGTGGCACCAGATTCCGAGTGTTTGTCACATCCTAGATGTGCAACCTTTCCTGCTTCTCAGCTTTCAACCACCTAGAACTTGTGTTCTTTGGTTCTGTTGACTGGCGGTTGTGTTATCTTGTGCATTTACTGAGCGCTGAACGTGAAGAGTTCCTGTCCTCGAGCACTCACCACCGGAGGAGGGAGTGAGAAGAGGAACATGAGGGGTGACTACACGCTCAAAGGCAGGGGAGGCTCCCAAGGGAGAGGTGGGCTTTGAGGGATCCCGGGAGGCGGGAGAAGAACTCTGGGGTGGACAGGGCGGGGGTCAGACAGAGGCGTGAGGGAGCGCCATGGCATGTGGGGTCCTGAGGCTGGGATTAACTGGGATGCCCTGTGGCTGCAAGTCATGGACAAGCCACCGAGGCTGACTTTCTTCACAAGATGAGACGTCTGAAGGCGGGCGGCTCTTGGTGCTGGCTTAGCTGCTTGGAGGCCCACCAAGGGAGCTCAGCCTGCACCTTCAGCTTGTGGACCTTCGTCCCCATGCCTGGCTGCCTCGTGGCCATAAGAGAGGCCGGTGTTCAGATGTCATATCCGCTGTCAGACCGGAAGAGGGAGCAAGGGGCATGGGGCCAGCCGCACGAGCAGCCACTTGCTCAGACGCCCCGGCCCACTCCCACTTCTGTCTTGCTGGCGGGGGTGTGGACCATGGCCAGGCTGGGCTGCAAGGGATTGGAGAGGACCCCAGAGGGTCCATTCTGCCCACCAGAGGGACAGTGCCTGTGCTCACATGCCGGAATATGCCGGCGCAAAATTATAGAGAACATGTGGACTGAGGCCAGATGAGGAGGAGCCTTGGCTGTCCCGCTGAGAGGTCAGACCTCGCAGAAGGCACAGGAACCATCAAAGGACTTCATCTGGGGAGAGCTGGGCTTTATTTTATTATTTATCTGTTTTTTTTTAAAAAAGATTTTACTTTTAAGTCATCTCTACACCCAACATGGGGCTCGAATGCACAACCCCAGGTCGGGAGTCTCACGCTCCCCTGACGGAGCCAGCCAGGCGCCCCGGGGAGAGCTGTACTTTAGAAGGAGGTTCCCGTGGCAAGTGGGGCGGAGAATGGAGAGGGGCAGGCCCGGGGGCGGAGGGAGTCGGGGAGCCCGGCCAGGGTGTGGCGTCAGGAGCGGGGCCGAAATGGGGAGGTGAGGTTGGATGGGCCGGGTGCGCAGGGGCCGGCGTTGGGGGTTGATGGCACCGCTGCGGAGGAGGGGGTGTTGGGGTTGGTGCCAGGGTTTTGACGAGGGTGCCAGGGAACCCCCAGGGGCGCCCAGGTTCAAGTTCTACCCAGTCTGCAGCGCGTGCAAACACACAGGGTTGGTCTTTTCCACTTGCAGCTTACGGGGCGCACCTGGTGGAGTTTGAGATGCCCCTTCTGTCTTTCTGCCCATGGTTTGGGGCGGTTGGGAGGAGCAGCTGTCCTCATCTCATTGAGTCTCCGAAGTGGTGTCTAACTTGCTTGGAAGAAACACATCCTCCATAAATAGCAAATTTGGCAGGAAAGCTGGGTAAGGTCCCATGATTCTATAAAAACTGGTGTTCATTTTACATAAAATGTCAAGTTGTTCTTTAAATAGCAGTCTCTGAAGCACAAGCCATTTTATTATCCATTAAGTCACTTAGCATCCACTATACAGTTTTCCAGAGCTTTTTCCCCAGAGGGGTTGCTGATACACAGTACGCTTCCAAAGGGTGGCAAGAGGAGAGGGGAGAGATCGTTGAAGAAGAGAATCCTGCAAACAACCTCTTACTGCATTTGTGTTATAACTTAGAGAAAACGCAGACATCATGTTTGAGACAGGGAGTCAAGAAGGAAATCGTCAGATGCTGCTGTAAACTCGGGGCTGTGTTTGGTGCAGTTCAGTGAGTGCTGTGCTGCTTTGTGGTCATAGTTTCTGTCTCTGACGCCGGCAGTCCCAAGTCCATTGCTCTGTGTGCAGTCTGCCCGGGACCCCGTATCGGGCACAGATGCAGCCGGAAAGCTCCTGTGGGCTCAGCCTGCTGAGAGCCTCGTCTGGCTGGGGAGACTGAGTCCGCACACTTCAAGTAACCTAAATGCTCTCTGAACTGCCAATCCTCGCAGCCCCGCTGCTTGTGCTGCTTGCCCGTGGAGGCCTTGCTGCTTCTCATTTTAAAATGCCACAATAGCTCTAGACCCACTCCAGTTTTTGCTCCCAGGGGGCTGTGGAAGGGCAGGCTGGGCTCATCCCCAGGGGGGTAACTGCCTCCAGCAAACTCCCTCCCAGCCCCTAATCTGAAGTTGAGCCTCAGGGAGATTTAAAATGCACGTGTGTCCCAGGCCTTTGCACAGCCTGTGGATGGTTTGCCCTGGAAGGCCCGGGAAGGCCCAGGGTCCTCTAAACAGAAGGGGCCTGCGTGTGTTTCAGGATGTTTGGGAGTCATGCAACATTTGGGGTTGAAAGTAGCTGGTGAGGAAGGCTCCTGCCACCTGGGTCTGTCCGTGGCCCCTTACCTTTCTGGGTGTGGATTCACTGGGGGTGGCAGGGTATGGTGGGGGAGTGGGCGGTTTAGAAAGAGGACGTCAGTGAGGTGGAGAGCTTTGAATCCCTTTTGTTCAGGACCAGAGACCAATGTGAATCCTAGCCAGACCCACCCACAGGGGCCTGGTACCTCCTCTTGGCCGGGCTGTGCCCATTCGCACCCTGCTTGGCTCTCTGAAAGTTCAAGCTGTTTTATCGGGGTGCTTCCTTGGACCCGTCAAGCATGGGATTTTTCCAGGGTGTGTTCGCTTGGGCTGTTATAACGAAATACTGCAGACTGGATGGCTCGGCAACAGCATACGTTTATTTCTCGCAGTTCTGGAGCCTGGAAGTCCAAGATCCAGGAGCTGGCCATTTGGTGTCCGCTGAGCAAGGGCTCCTTCCTGTCCTGGATGGCCATCCTCTTGTGGTGTCCTCACTCGGAGACAGGAAGAGAGCATCTCTCTCCATGTGTCCTCTTTGAAGGGCACTGATCCCACTTGAGAGGGCTCCAGCCACATGACTTAAACACCATCACACACCGTCTGTAACACAAGAGTCAAATTCTAAATATTTAATAGCTGGTACCCCACAGAGATAGAACCAGACGGAATAAGCCTCGGCCATTACACAGGGGCATGTCCGAGAGCCCCTTGTCAGCCAGGGACCGGCCTTCTGTGGGGTTTTGGGGGTCAGTGCGGCGGGGGCACACGGGCCACAGCTGTAGCTATATCAGGGAGCAGGGAGAGCCCCTTGTCAGCCAGGGACCGGCCTTCTGTGGGGTTTTGGGGGTCAGTGCGGCGGGGGCACACGGGCCACAGCTGTAGCTATATCAGGGAGCAGGGAGGATTCCAGCCCTTTCACATCTGGCACAGCTGTCTCCACTGCTTACGGGCTGAACATCAGTTTAATTAGGTAGTAGTTCATGAATCTGTCTTTGCTTGTTTTCCCCCCTCCCTGCTGCTCTGAAATTTGAGAATTCCATGATCATCTTTTATTCAACTGTAGGACTTGCAGGCAGATGTGAACCCGGGATTCTCTGCTTCCAGTCCCCAGAAAGACAGTGTCTAAAATGTTGTCTGTTCCTTTAACTTCCCTCTTCCCTGCAGATTTGCCAACTTCACATCATTTTCCCAATAAAGTAACACCTTTGTTATTACTCTAAATCCTGAAATTCAGCGGCTCTTCCTGTGACTTGACCCCACAGACTGTCCCGTGGACCTGGATGCCTGTTATGTGCTCATTTTGTGTCTTTGCTGGGGCCATTTCCCCATATGGAATGCCCCTCTGCCCACCTGCAAATGTCCCAAACTCGTTATTGTTTAAGGCTAAGTGAAATGTCCTGTTCTGCCCCCCCCGCCCCGCCCGACCTCTGTTCCTCCATCTCCTTCCCTCTTTGAATTCTTCATTGGCACTTCTCACAGATCCATCACTTCTAACTGTGGATTACAGTTATTTCTCTGCACACCTATCTCCCTGGCTATGCTGTGAGATCTCGGAGCCTAAGTCTCTTGTGTAGATCTTAATGTTTCCAGAGTGCCTCTGGCAACGTAAAGATGTTTTATATAGCAGTAAACTGAGGGAAGGACAAGTTAATAATAGTTCCTGGCATTTGTAGGTGATGATAGAGGATCTACAGAAATTCATGGGTTCATTCAAGTTTTATAACAATCTGTAAGCCAAGTTGGTTATGAGGTTTATATATTGGGTAAAATTAATGATCTAAGCAGGTTGTAGGAATAAGTCACAGACGTGAATGGAAACAATCATTATCAATGGTTTAATGAATCTTTGATAAATCTGAAGATTCATGTCAGCTGTGAGCCTGGTTTTAATTTGCTAGATTGTGAAATGAACTCATATTTTAGCATTTCTCATGAGTAAATAGCTCTAGGTTGACTGGGCTGAGCTCTGTGTCAGCCCCAGCCCTATATGCCTCTGAATCCAGGATAGAGCTGCCGGGATGCACAATTGGCTAAGGTTTCCAAGGAGCTTTCAGCTTATTTGGGGAGACAGGGGAGTAAATCTAGGAGATACAAAGTGTTTGGTGACCTCTTGCTGTGTAACTAACCCAAACAGCAGCCACTCCCATGGTCGTGCAGGTGGACTGGGCTCAGTGGGCAGGGTGGGTGGGAATCCTTCTGGAGCCGTTCATGTGGCTGTAGTCAGAAAGTGCTGGAGTCATCTGCAGACTAAACATTGATGCAGGGGCCTCCCCTCTCCATGTGGTACCCGCATGGTCTCTCTGGTCTTTCCAGTAGGAGTACTGACTGTTTACACGGTGGTTCAGAACTTGTACACACCATGTTCCAAAAGGGGGCACAGAAGGTGCCAGTCCTCTTAGTAACTAGGCCTGAGCCTGGCACAGTGTCATTCCAGCACATTCTACTGGTTTGCGGGACTCAGGTCCAGTCCAGATTCAGTGTGAGGGGCGGGGGTCCAGCCCAGGAGGCATGGCCATGGGCCATCTTTGGAGATGAGCCAGCACACAGAGCAATGGGCAGGTTTTCGGAGTGTGCACAGGCTGTCCTGGGAACACAGAAAAGCCCAGATTCAGGACAGAGAAAGTTTCTGCAAGATTATGAATCTAGAGCTGATGTGGGTTTTGTGTGTGTGTGTGTGTGTGTGTGTGTGTGTGTGTGTGTGTTCGTTTTTTTTTGTTGTTGTTTTGCAATAAATAAGAGTTAGCCAAATGAAGAAAATGGAATACTTGGTGAGTGAACAAGTCAATTAACAAGTGAATCAGTAGAGTCAGAGGTAGAATATTGGGATTTTCTATAAAACAGTTTAGGTGCAAGGTGTGGAGATAATATGGAAGGCATTTTGGAGATGCACAGAAGTGGAATGGAAGGATCATTCATCAACATGAAAGATGTCTATCTTTTCACAGCTCAGCCAGCATCTCCTCACTGCTGAAATCACGGGGGTGCGGCTTTGGCATGGGGGCACACGTGCAGCCGACATTAAATTTGTCCTACGGTTTCCAGCAGATAAAATAGGACAGAAAGGGGAAAGAAGCAAACAGTTTCAGGATAGAGAAGATAATGTTGTCATTTCAGATGAAGATTATCTAGAACACCTGAGAATCAATGGAAAAACTATTGGAATAATAACAGAGTGTAAGGTAAGGTGGCTAGTCACAAACTCAGGGTTCAAAATGGAGAGCTTTCTTATTACCAGTGACGGTCAGATAATATAACTGGGAAGGCGTTCTACTCCTATATAGCAACAGCTGCCAAAGTTTGCCTAAGATTTAACATGACAAGAACCGTATAGGACCTAACTAAAGAAAACTATAACTCACTGTAAGACAAAATTAAAGAAAGAGACTTCAGTGATTGAAGGGACATGTCTTGCCCCAGTTGGAAAAACCTTATACTGTAAAGGTATCATGCCTCCCCAAAGTGATGTATAGGAGGCTTAAGGCAGGGCGCCTGGGTGGCTCAGTCGTTAAGCGTCTGCCTTCGGCTCAGGTCATGGTCCCAGGGTCCTGGGATCGAGCCCCATGTCGGGCTCCCAGCTCAGTGGGGAGCCTGTTTCTCCCTCCCTCTGCTGCTCCCCCCCTCTCTCAAATAAATAAAATCTTAAAAAAAATGTTTAAGGCAATTCCTACAAAACTGCAATGGGCCTTTTCTTAGAACAGGAGAAAAGTATTTTAAATTTTATAGGTAATAAACTGGTAATTAAAAACAAAACAAAACCAAGGGAGGTCTGGCTGGCTCAGATGGTAGAGCATACAACTCTTGATCTTGGGAGTTGTAAGTTTGAGCCCCATGCTGGGTGTAGAAATTATATAAAAAATAAAAAAAAAAAAAACCCGAGAAGCTTATAAAAACCCATGAAATATCAACATCAGATATTCACACAAATCCTAAAGCTATAATACTTAAGATGGCATTTTGCTATTGTAAGAGTCCAATCAATAAGGCAAAAAATGAAAACTCCCAAATGGACTCAAATATAAGTTAGTACATGATAAATGTAACATTTCAATCAGTGAGGAAGAAAGGATTATTCCATGTGGAATACTGGAATAATTGGTTAACTATTTGGAGGGAAAAAGTTAATTACCTAACTTCATATATGCAAAAAACAGGATATTGAATGATTAAATGAAAAAAATCATTCAGTAAGAAAGAGGAAACACAAATGACTATAATCTTAGGATGTGGAGGCTTTTTTAACACTAAAGGGAGCAAAGAAAGTTTGAGAGATTTGGCAATAACAACAAAGAAGAAATACTTCTGTATCTCCTCAAAATATATACAAATTAACACAAAATGACAAACCAGGTGAAATATTTGCAACAAATATGAAGCCATGGCATATTTTATCCCTGCACAGAGGGATTACAAGGCAAGACAGTGAAAACACACAATCTGGTGGAAAACTCAAAGACAATGTGGAAAAGCAGAAATAGGAATGGCTGGTAACTCCCTTATAATGTTCAACCTGTCTAGCAGTTAATGAAACACTAGTTACAATGAGATGTCATTTTATCTATTAAACTGGCAAAGAAAGAGCCCGAGCATTGCCTGTGCTGGGAAGGAGAGGAGGCAGACACAGCATGATGGTAGGAGTGACGGCTGCTATGAATATTTTGGAGTGTAGTCTGACCTAAGAGTTTTATAAAGTATAAATGTGTTACCTTTTGACCTAGCAATTTCTTATCTTGGAATTTATCATAAGAGGAAAATCAAGAGTATGCACAATATTTATATAGTAATATAGTCACAGTGTTATTTATCATTGTTAACAATGATTAACAGCCTAAATGTTTACTTTAAAACGTGTAAACTATGACATCCATGAAGTGCTGTGCTCTTCAGCATTTAGAAATTATTGTTTAGAACGTAAAAAGGCATGGCAGAATGTGCCCCACAAACGTCAAGGAGAAGCCAAGAGCAACAGCGATGACTCAAAGCTGGAGACTGAATGATCAGGGCTGTACCCCGCACAGTGATTCTCTCCAGCTGCTTACCTGGGGAAAGAGCTTACGTTAGATGCGGATGATGAAATTTTGAGTACTTTTACTTCCTCTTTGTGCTTTTTCGAACTTTCCTCATTTGCTCCAATGGACCCCTGTCCTTTTTCTTTTTAATCCAAGTGCAAAATTAATGTTGCTTGAAGAGCAAAAGACAAATGTTAACTGCATTGCCAAACTCCCAGATTTGCTGAGATGTGGTTTCCAGACCTGCTTTTCCTCCTGCCACATCCCTCCCGGGGACAGCAGGGGTGACAGAGGTACCAGGACAAAACTAGTTGTCCTTGATGTGTTCGTCCATGGGGCCGCTGTGACGACCTGCCACAGGCTGGGCGGCTTGAACTGCAGAAATGTGTTTCTCACGGTTCAAGGTGAGGGAGCTAGTGTGGTCAGGTTCTGAGGGGGCTGGGGGGGCTCTTCCGGGTTTGCAGACGGCGGCTCCTCGCTGTGTCCTTGCTGTGATGGAAGGGGCAAGGGGCCCCTCAGGGGTCTCCTTTATAAGAGCACTAATCCCATCACAGGGGCCCACCCTCGTGACCGAAGCACCTCCCATAGGCTCGCCCTCCTACAGCATCACACTGCAGGTGGAGTTTCAACATAGGAATTTGGGGGGACACAGACCGTCAGACCATAGTGCCAGACTTAAATGTGACAAACTGTTTGGGGGGAGGAATGGAGGAAATTGGAAACTCATGATGACCAGATAAATGGGAGATTCAGCACAGCCGTTTCTTCTAGGATTGCTACCAAAAGGAAGCCCAAGGCTCTGTGGTTTTTGCTGCCTGTCAGCATCTCCGGCATGTTCTGGAAGCAGGTCTGCTGGGAAAGGCTATGTGAGCTCAGGGGAGTTCTTTTCTGGGGCTCCTTATTTCTGGAAGTTGGCTTCTCCTGAAGGCCAGCTCACAGTTGTTTCCATTGTCAGGGAGAAATAATTATGGTGAGGAACCCCAAGCTGGTGATCTAAGTAACGGTTTCTCTTTCTCTATTGAAAACCGTTTGTGGTTGGTATCAACTGAGGCCACCACAGTCTTCTCCCTCCAGGTCTCCTCGTTTATGTGGCTCAGAGGCAGGGACTTTGAGCTCCACGCCCTGCGCACAAGGTGCAGAGGGGCGCGTCTGCTTTAAGTGCTGTGCGCACAACAGAGGCTGCTTGCACATCCTTCCCCAGCACACTAAGTGCAAAAGAGGAGAGGCACAGAGCTCGACAGGTAAATTTGGAATGTTTTTTATTTTTTTATTATTTTTTTATTTTTTTTTAAGATTTTATTTATTTATTTGACAGAGAGAGAGAGCACAAGTAGGCAGGCAGGCAGGCAGAGGCAGAGGGAGAAGCAGACTCCCCACTGAGCAGGGAGCCCGATGTGGGGCTCGATCCCAGGACCCTGGGATCATGACCTGAGCCGAAGGCAGACGCTTAACCGACTGAGCCACCCAGGCGCCCCTGGAATGTTTTTTATTAACAAATCTTTTAAAAGTACCAGGAGGGAAGGAGAGAGGGAAGGAGAGAAGGAGGAAGGGAGAGGGAGGGAGGGAAGGAAGGGGGGAGGAGGGAAGGGACCCCAGCAAATCAAGAGATTTGGCAGTGACTTTGCATTAGAGTTGCCTGTCTCCTTCTCAAGAATGCAAATGAATTTTGAGAATCCCCTTAGAAGTGACAACCCAAAGTGTAAGAATGATAAACGGCTCTGGCCTTGGTAATTTTTATTAAGCACTAAATGTCACATTTAACCTGCATTACTGAAAGCAATTACCCATGTATCAACAGTCAAGCAGCGCAGAGCCATGCCTGGAGCGTCGCATTTGGCTCCATCTGGGAATAAGGATTTTCAATTAGGAGGCAAATAGCTGCAGAGGGGCCAGGGTCCTCCAGCGGCTCCCAGAGGAGGCCTGTGGAGTTGTCTTCCCTGTGAGTCAACCTTGGCAATGTCAACAGATCATCCCCAGCCATCTGCTGCCAGAGCAGCGCTTACTTTATCAAATCTCAATATTTACAGACGCTGATCAGCTCGGGGGACCAGGATGGCGCCCTGCCAGGGAGTTCTGGGAGATTCATTTAAGGTGTGTTTCAGCAGGCTAATTAATTTACAAGCACCTGTGTCATCGCTGGGAGCTGTTAGCACAGCAGATGAGCCTCAGCCCGGGAGGGAGACTTTATTTCGGCTAAATTGATTTCAATTGATTTTAATTTGCTGATGGCACAGTTGTAGGTTTAACGTGAGCATAGCCCGAAGCCCCTATTTTTTTTTTCTTCCCTTTTTGGAGTAAGCCTTGCGGATGGCTTATTTCTTGGCCCTGCTGTGGAGGGGAGAAGTGCCCTCAGCGGGAAGTTTGCATGACACATTCAGGCTGCATGGGCCCTGGAAAGCGATATTCACTGCATCTCATCAGCCATTAGGTGTAGGGTCGCTCGTTAACCTCCAGGATACCCAGTTAGATTTGGATTTCAGATAAACAACAAATAATTCTTCAGTCCACGAGTGTCCCGTGGGGACATTGTTATTTGTTTATCTGAAATCCAGAATTACCCAGGTGTCCTGGGTTTTATCTGCTGAGCCGGGTCACCCTGGCTGGGGGCTACTGGACTGTGTGAAGCAAGCCCCCCCCAATATGGGTGGTCTCCTTTGTGGCTGAGAAGGTCTTGTCATGGAAACCTGATTTTGAAGTCAGAGTTTGAATCAGAATTTCTACCCCTGAGCCAGATATTGCACTTTTTTCACTAAACACAATTCCTCCAACTGTGCCCCCCCCCCACCTAATGAGAGCCGGTGTTCACGGGAAGCTGCTTGTAGCGGCAGAGTGAGTCCGCTGTAGACTGAGTATCGTGCACCCCCCCAGGTGGTGGCGTTAGGAGGTGGGGCCTTTGGGGGGTGATTAGGTCCTGAGGGCGGAGCCCCCGTGATGGGATTAGTGCCCTTCTGAGGGAGAGAGCCTCTCCCTCCTTCCATCTGCCCAGTGACAACCAGCGAGAAGGCAGCCACCTGCGAAGACAGGACCGGGAAGAGAGACGTCCCCAGAGCTTGATCGTGCAGGCGCTCTCCTCTCAGACTTCCAGCCTCTGGAGCTGTGGGAAATAAATGTTACTTGAGCTGCCCAGTCTGCGGTCCTTCATCACAGCAGCCCCAGCTAAGACAGACGGACAGACTGGGACTCGTTTAGTGTCACACAGTTGCGTAGGATAAGGACCAGGACCTCGACTGGCATTATCTTTTGGTGACAAGCAGAGATTCAAAGCTTGGCACAGTCATTTGTACATGTAACTAACATGCCCCAAATGGAACTCACGGGTGCAGGACTCAGTTCCCCATTCCAGTTCCTGTGGGCATCACCCGCACTGCTTCCTGCCTGGGCCTCCTCCCTCTGGAAACGGTCACCACACTTACTGGTACAAAATGCCATGCTATACTCCGAGTGGGTTTAATCCAAATACGGAGTCTAGACACATACCATCTAGAGCACACAACAAATATGCATATAACTGGCGCTCAGTAGGACTTCATCCCTAGTATTAAGTCTTTTTTTTTTTTTTTTAAGAGAGGGAGGGGGAGAGAGAATCTCAAACAGACTCCACGCCCAGCACGGAGCAACGTGGAGCTCAATTCCACGATCCTGACATCATGACCTGAGCCGAAACCAAGAGTTAGATGCTTAACCGGCTGAGCACCCAGGCGCCCTGTCGTCTCTGGTATTAAGTCTTAAGAGAAAATTCTCCTGTAGGTCCTCCTAGAAAGATGGCTGTCCAGAGTGCTGAAAGTCCTGTTACCAGTAGCTGTGAGGACAGCTTTCATCAGCTGTTTCTTACGGTGCCATTAATACAGGCCATTGGTAACCCTAAACCCAGTACTTTAAATAAAAGTCATAAAGGGGATCCCGGAATAATCCTAGACTTGCTTTTGGTCTGGCTGACCCCGAGCAGAGCGCTGGATGAGCTCATCCTTCAGCAGCCTTCCTTTCTCTCTGTGAAATGTTGACAAACACCTGGTAGCATGGATTTCCAGGCGGTGGGTTGGGTGAGTTCTCCCACCTGAGCAGAGCCTGCCTTGAAGCAACTTAATGTTTCCATATGGACAGCTGGCCCCAGCCGCTTCCTCAAACATCTTCATTTCTGTGCCACCTTCCCAGTGTTTTTGCTCAGTGTCACTAGTATATAATTAGCATTTTCCTCAACTTAATTTCTGTTTAAAAGCATAAATTACTATTTTTTAGATTACCGTTTTAGCTTCTGAGTAAGCAGTACTATGAATGAAGTCACAGGTTTGATGCACTTACTCAGTTTTCTTGTCTTGTTACTTGTGCACCGTGCATTGCTGAGACCACCTGCATGTGTCCTGCAGACTGCATAATCCCAGAGTAGATGGGGCACCTGAGTCCTTCAGAGAAGATGAGGGACCTGGCAGGAGTAGGTTTAAGCAGAGGTAGCATCCCTTCTATGGAGGGTTAAAGGGAGCACATGAGGGTGAAAGTTCTCCACAGAAGCTGTAGGGAGATGTCCCCTACCCGGCCATGAGACCTCACTGAAAGTCTCAAGGCCCTGGTTGTGTAGAGTAGAGATGGGCTTAGCAGGTCCTCCTTGGAGTGTTTTCTTGGCTGCCTGCAGCTGGGAAGTGCTGTGGGTTCAGGATTTATGCATGTGGAATGATTGGTTAGAAATACCCACTGAGCAGGTGTTCTTCAAGGCAGAGTATAGATCGATTGTTGGAGGCTGGGTTCCCTGGCAGTGTGCAGGACCATTTGTTTGGGAGAGTTCTAGGGAGTCTCAGCTGACAACGGGAAGGAAGGAAGTGGGGGGCCCAGGAGAAATCGGGCTGGCCGTGCCCTAACAAAGGCTGGCCCCATGGGGCACTCTGAACCTGCGTGGTCTTTCAGGCTTCCCTGAGTTGGGGCAGGCGGGCTGACCCTTTCCAGCCTGTGTGGGCCACCTTTGATATGGGCTGCACCCAGAGGGGTGAACCTGGGCCAGGCGGCTCTCTCCAGACAAGGCAGCTCCCGAGAAGGGCTGGCAGCTGAGGGCCAGCTGCTGGGGGCACGTGCTGTGTCTGGAGAGCAGGCGCCTCACTTCGGAGGTGGGACTGGTGGGGTCCCAGCATCTGCCTGACTCGGGAGGCAGGCGTGTTTGATTCCTGTCTCCTACATACGCCGTGAGCCCTTTACACGTACTGCCACGAGTCCACACCAGGTCTGGGGTCCAAGATTCTGGCCACCACGTCCCCATCACAACCACAGGGGTCAAGTGGGGAAGCATTTTGGACAACCCCAAGTAGGGGTGTGTGGGACTGTCTCTGCCCCATCTGTCAGAGGAGTCTCTCAGACCACCCGGGGGAAGAGCCCAGAGGGGTCAAGGAAGCCCCGCCAAGATCAGGCTCCTCTCCTCTCCACACACAGTGTTCGTCCTTCCTCTCCTCATGCATCACCCCTGTGCCCCGACCCGTCCTCCGTCTAGTCCCTGGATCAAAGGGTGGATTTGGGACAGCAGAGCGGGACCCACTGCCCATGGAGGCCACAAGGCAGCCTATGAGGTGTGTCTGTATCGCAGCAGGCTCTCTTGCTTACTGGCCATTGAGTAAGGCTTTGAAATTCAAATGCAGTTCAGCATGGTTGCAATTATTTTAGCCTGTTGGGGGAAAAACCCCAAAACCGTTTATAGCAGGTGCTCACCTCCACCGTTAGGAAAAAAGAGTAAGTAACTGACCTGTAGCAACTTAAAAAAATGTCATATGCTTGGGAACTTCCCAAGGTACCGGTTGAAAAGTGCTCTCTGTGATAACAGAATGATTTAATTATTTGGTTTGCTGCATGAGGCCCTTAATGATAAACCAGCTGAATAAAGGTGATTAGTATCAGTAATGTGGAGCTTAATTTTAGAATAGATCAAGTCCTTGTTAGTGAGGATAAAACGGTGCCATCTGCAATGGGAAATACTTGTTTTTCAATTTTCCAGGGGCAAGTGGGGAGAAAGCATATGGGCAACTCATCCCTAAATAAATGAAGTTACAAACATTCTTGTGTTTGCCCTACCAGAAATTATTATGGGATTGAACAAAGGGATTTTGCTGCCCGGCTGACGCTTGAGGTAGTGTTAAGGGGCAGGTTTTGAATAAGTGTTAATCACTAGCATTTTTTAATGGAGCACATACATTTTAAGCCTAGATTGGATTAGTCTCACATATGCAAAGGTTAAGGATAAATCAATGAAAGCTGTAACTGTGTTTGTTTTATTCTAATCTGGGTCCTCCAAGATGGTTAAGAACATGATGTCATCTATCTGATTGATAGAACCTTGCACGTTCTTTATGTACAATGCTGTCCTGAGAAGCAGACTTTTAGTTCTTAGAAAAGTGAATGGGCCACTGTGACAAACAGCAGGACCAGTTTTGAGAAAAGCCTACAACTGAGGAGGGTCGTATGATTTCCATGTTAAGAAAGGCCTGGGATCCCACCAGACAGGGCTCATTAATTTAAGACAGTTGAACTCACAAGCATCAGAGTTCACAATTCAATTATGGGAGATAATCTTCCTGCGGTGGTTTGTTTAGCTTGTGAGTTCTAATTAATTCTGTTCCATGAGGGAATGCTGTAGAGAGCAGCCTGGGCCCGTAATCGCGGGGCTGTTCATCTTCATTTTAGTAAGCCGTGCCACGCACACGCACACGCACGGCGTAAATACCTTCATCCGGTCTCTGCCACGTTCGGCTGACTGCCTCAGGAGTTGGTGTTGGGATAAACATTTCTTTCATTGAGCAGGCAGCAACTTCTAGAAACTACTGGGCTGTGTCCTGACTCTGTAGAAGCTGCCTTTGGCGACTGTCCTCCTTGCCCTTCACCAGTGTGGACACAAACACTAAATAATAACAGACTGAACTGCAAGGGAGACTCTGATGAATAAGGGCTATATTTACAGGCCACCTGATCTGCTCCTGTCATTTGGTCCCAGAATGGTCTCCTAATCTCACTCCTTATAGCGAAGCTGATGCCCGTCACCGTCTTCTCGGAGCCCAACTACGACCTACCCAAGTGCCCTTAGTTTCTGATCTTCCTTCCCAGACTTTTGACAAAGGTGAGGGTGTCAGGTGGCTTTCCCCAGTGGAAGGCTGACCACAGGGACAGAGAATATGGGACAGAATAGCTGGACTCTGGGGCAGATGCTTCGAAAAGTTGTTAATAGATGCTGCACGCTCAGTGATAACATGCTCATCAGGTATGTTTGCATGAGCTTGTTGTCAAATTCATTTTGTTGTAACGTGTGTGTGTGTGCGTGCATGTGATGTATTCACTTGGCCAGTCTTGGGTGAGTCCTAGGTACTGGAACTGGGCATAAAGTGCTAGTCAGGACAAACTAAGTCTTGTGAAGGAAACCAACCATCCCCGGAGCTCAGTGGCCGGAATCCGCAAAGGCTCCTCAAGGTCCAGCTGGCGTCCTGCCCTGCGTCTCTCTCCCTCCAGGATGCACTCACGGGAGTTGTTGACTGGTAGAAGGGAGAGTGGCAGCCGTAGGTGGCCTTCCCCTAGCAGCTTAGTGCTCTGGGTCGGAGTTGACAGACAGCTTTTCCACTCACAGCCCATTGGCTAAAGCACGGGGCGTCAGGAAGGACACATCCATCATATGCCAGAGAGCCAGGGGCCGGGGGTCCTTGGTGGTACGCACATGGCGTGGACATGTCTGTGGCCTGGACACATCTGTGGAGCACGTGGTTTGGTTGGGCAGCTGGTCGTGAGACAGGTGGTTACGGGAGTCACCGCTGCAGTCCTGATGCATGCTCTGGAGCAGCCCGGGGCCTCAGCGTGGTTCTCGGGCATTGTCGTCCATCATGAGGGTAGCTTCCTGTTGGATGTTTTCCGTCTCTCGAGTGCAGGAGATCAGGAATCACAGATGTTGAGAAGTTGAGGAGACTGACTGACACATCTTGGTCATGTGGTCATGAGGAGACACATCTTGGGTGTTTGTAAACCATATCAGTAGGTCTCTGGGGTTGTGTTGAGGTGCCCGGTTGGACCAGAGAAGCTCTGACTCAGCCCGTTTGCATTAGTCTGATCGACAGAAACTATTCTTGCCATGGAGCAAAGACAACAGCAACCTGATTCTGGGTTTGTGTGTCAGATTTTCCAGGAAAGTAGGTTTTGCTGCTTTAAAATACATCATACAAAGTAACCTCAGATGCTCCTTTTGCACAAGACAATGCGGAGCCCAAGGAAGTTAGTGGCTTCTTAAGGCTACGTTTGAAACTAATGTCAGAGCACTGTTGCTGCTTTAATTTTTCTACTCATTTTAAAAACTTGTGGTAAAATACATATGAGTAAAATTTACAATTTTCACCACACTGTTAGTGTCCAGTTCAGTGACATTCACCACATTCCCATGGTGTTGCGACCATCACCATGGTCCATGTCCACAACTTCTTCCCCGACTGACACCGTCCCCACCCTGTGGCCAGGAGCTTGCTGTCCCTGAAGGCATCGAGCCTTCTGTTCTGGGGTGAGTCCTCTGGGCTGGGGGTATGTGCAGTCTCGCAGCAGGATACCCCCAGATGTTAGGTCCCCCAATTGTGGCTGTTAGTCCTGCTTTGCTGGGGTAATGGCCCCTCCCCCCAGATTGTGGGGCTTGTCCCCAGCCTGTCCTCTGGGTGGGGGCACGTTTACCTGGGGCAGGGGTGGGAGGCATGGGGGAACCTGCTGCTCCCTTTGCCTCCCCCCACCTGCAGTTTTGGCTCCTGCAGAGTGGGGCACAGAGGGGAGATTGCCCAAAATCTTTCCAGCTCCCACTGCAGCAAAGTGCTGTCTTGTAGAGGCCAGCTAGCTACCCAGGGTTGGAGGTTTTGTGCAGTTTGACTGGCTGTATCATTTGGCCAACACCTCTCAAAATCTGTGACCGTCAGTGCTGATGACATTTCCTTCACTACAGTTGCCTCTTTTTGAAGTGTTCGATCCGTCTGCGCGGATGGAGAGGACATTCTGCAGGCTGGGCACTCAGCCCCGTCCCTCCTGAAGGTGCTGTAGACACTAGGGAGCAGCCCTTCACGAAGGAGAGCCACATCTCAGTGGCTGTACGAGGCGTGGGTTATTAACCAGAGAATGAGGTGTGATGAGCTTTCAGTGAAACTGTGGGTACCTGGGGTGTTTTGGTCATTGGAGGAGCTTGGAATCGTGGAAACATTAAGGAATTACATGGACCACCAGCATCCAACTGATCCAGAACTTTTCACTTTTCCTTTCAATTTCTGCCCCATAGAAGTGGGAAAAACAAATTTTATAAGAAAAGATACCTGGCATTTTTGAGAAATTACTTTAGTAGTAGAGCCTGAAGGAAAATGAAACCATTGTTTGATATGAAGTACCATAGCCAACATAAATAAATAAAGTAGCATTTGCATCTATGAAGTTAGAAAGTTAAATTAGAAACACAAAAATAAGTTAGAAATTTGATGCCAAATTTTTTTGGACCAATATAGTCTGATTCCAAGAGAAGAACACATAGTAATTTTGTTGTTATAAACTCAAGGGACAAATTCAAGGCAAGAACAAATATTCATTATTAATAATTTAATAAATGAAAGTTAATTTTTCTAGTTGTACCTAAGGTTTGTAATTTTAAAAATTTACTCTATATATGTGTTCATTTTAAGATAGAGCCAATTAGTAAAGTGTAAGGCATACATTTAACACAGAAGTTTGCTTTTTTTTTTTTTTCAAGAAAAAGAAATAAAATACGGGGTGGGAGACGAATGCACAGAGATATTAGCCAGGCCTGAAGGCGGGGGGCTCAGGCGAAGAGTCCTTTCCAAGACCCTGCTGTTCCTGCATCTCCCGATTCGGGCAAAGTTTGCAAGATAAGGGCCTTTTGAGAAGTGAGCTCTGCAAACCTAAGCTTATGAAGTGACCATAAAATCACAGGTCTTAGTAGGATCAGCAGAATGCGTTTCTCTAGTCCGGCTTAGGGATGCATCATCGTTCGCCGCAAGGAGTGATAGCTGTGCTCTGTGGACCACGCCCTACCGGCTTCCCCAAAAAGGCGTCCTCATGTGAGGGCACGTGTCACTCCCTGAGGCTTACAGGCGACCGCAGCCTCTGACCCCCCAGGCGCACGGGGGGAGGGGGCACGCGGAGCTCGCTTTCCTGTCCCAAAGCCTGTGGCTGTGCCTGCCGTCGACGTGGGCTCTCTTCTCCAGGCGTGGCGGCCACAGCCCCACTGTGCACAGGAGACCGTCATGGGGACAGTGTTCGCCTCTCAGTGACCGCGGAGCCCCGAGGATTGCCTTCGGGACGTCAGGCAGGCACTTCTTGGAGCTCTAACAGGGCCATATGTCAAGCTGGAAAAATGACGTGCAAAGGTAGCATTTGAAAGAAGAAAACAATCAGAAGGCTTTTTGAGGATAATGAAGGTTACTCTGAATTGTCTAAACTAGACACACAGCTTCCGACACAGGCATCACCTGGCCGCCTTTAGTTGCACCATGTGCGCCATCAGCATTAGTCTTTTTACACATGGCACTGGATCTCCACTCACTTTCCTCCGGCAACCGTGAAGCCCTCTGATCGAGAATATTCACTGGAGAAATAATATCCCTGAAGACACAGAGAACAAAAATATAATTTAACAGAGGCCGGGGCAGAGATGGGGCTTGTCTGGTGCTCTCAGGCAGCTGTCTGAGGTCTTTGTCTACCTGTGGTTCCTTCCAAGTTCCTGGATCTGTAGCCTCTGTGTCTGGTGGACATCTGTCTGCCTGTCGACTTGTCCGTCCTCCATGGTAGGGGACGTGGAGACATCTGGAACTGTACTTTTAAGGCTCGTTAAAATTGCAGAGCATGGTGTGTTCGTGAAGCTGCAGCCCACGCACTGCCCACGAGGAGCACCTCAGCAGCTGCTCCCCTCGTTCCTGGGCCCCCTACAGCAGCAGTGCACCCCGAGTGCATCCATGGCAGGCACACCTTTAGTGTCAGTGCTGGGGCTTGTAGGAGCCTCTGCTCTACTCATTGGGGTTCCCTTCCCAGGCCTGGGTCGCCTCCGTGGTCAGGGTGGCAGGGACTGACTAGCAGCCATAACGCCACACAAGACAGAATCGTGTGCTCTTTCTAATGACTTTGCTTTCCGTGAGAACTTGGGCTGTGGACATGTGCATGTGTGTGCGTGTGGGCACATGAGCATGCACACAAGTGTGTGGGGGGGAGTAGACCTGTGCTTGGACACCGGCATGAAAGACCGCATGTGAAGATCATGGCGGGGAGTCGGCGCGGTTTGCTGGAAAATGACTTTGTGAGGCTGGGGAGGTGTCATGGACCCGCCATGCTCCCTGCAGGGTCCCTGACTGTGGCAGGCCTGGTTTCCTCTCCTGTCAAGGGTCACGACCTACAAAGTCACGTGTGGGACAGCCACGCTGCGGCTGCTTCACCTTTTGACGTGCCCTCCACCGTGGTGTTGGCATGTTTTCTGGATCCGTGACACTTTTGTCTGTACCCCAGAACCTGCCTTGGTCCCGCGATCAGTGACCCTCCTCCTCGATTTCTCACACCTCCATGAGGTGCTGAGGTGCGTTC
The DNA here is from genome assembly GCF_037043125.1 of Eumetopias jubatus. Taxonomy (NCBI): domain Eukaryota; kingdom Metazoa; phylum Chordata; class Mammalia; order Carnivora; family Otariidae; genus Eumetopias; species Eumetopias jubatus. The sequence continues at coordinate 192,717,558 of NW_028274809.1, forward strand.
TGCCTTTTTCCTGACTGTTTGGGTTCATGCTGCTGCCTCCGCTGAAGTCAGAGCCTCCCCTACTGCACCCTGCATCTTGCAGGCCTGGCCCAGGCCGCGTGTGCATAGAAGCTTCTGGAACACGCGCTGCATTGACGTGATGAGTAAGTCGTGTGCCTCCGGTGACCGCCTGAGGCTCTCCCCTCCTGTACGAGCCTAGACTGCCACCGCATGTCACTGGCACGTGGGACGGAGTCTGGACCCCTATTGGACCCAACCCGACGCCTCCGCCCGGCCTCTGGTCCCCACCAACCCCTTAGGTGTGCTGTTCTGATCTCAGGCAAACTCCTTTCAATATTTCAGAGGAAGAAAACTGGATTTCTAGTAAATGTTTCCAACATGAAGCCCAACGGAGCCAGGCCCTCCTTCCCGACTTGGAGCGGAGCACGTCTTTGTTCAGAGGAAGGAAGAAGGAGGGAAAGTGTGGCGTGCTCGGGCAGATGCCCGCCGCTCCAGAACACGTGTATTGTGGCGTATCATGTAACGGTGCGCTATGGGGAATAGCAATGAATAGTTGGGACCACAATAATGCACATTGTTGATGTTTGTTAAAATAAAGATATTCAATTTATAATAAAAGGGATTAAAAGCTTAATTCATGGCTATGTTAATATTTGCCTGTGAGGACTCAGATAAAGGGTGACGTACCTTATCACGTTGAACACCTGCACGCACAAGTTCCTTCGCTGAGATCTCTATGGGATTGTATGTTTTACAGAGCTTAAACTTTCATTTCCCAAAATAATGATATCATTCATTTACAGATATAGATAGGCTCTCCTCACTCCAACTCTATCCTGAAACGAGTATTGTGAGTTCAGCTACAAAAGTGCGGATTAATTGCTGCAGTGATACGCTGCGATTTTCCCACTGCAATAGTGGATGAGCAGGCGGGCGCCAGCCAGCCTCGTCTGCACGCTCACACTTCTGGATGCCTGCTGGATGCGGCCCTCCACCCCACCCCCAGGAGGCGCTCCCGCCAGAACAGGGGCATGAGGGAGCCAGCTTGGTGGAAAGTGCCTGGTCACGGATCCTGGTGAATCGACTCATGTTTTAAAGTGTTGTGGGGGTGGGTGGTGAGAGGGCTTTGCTCTCTGTAGATTTATGATGAATTCTCTGGGGCAAGTGTCCTGATGGAAAGTTTGTGAGCAACTCAGACTTGATCATCCTGGGCTAGTCACCTGGGAGATGCAGCTTCGGGAAAACCAATAGGAAGAAAATCACCTGAAGTACTAAGCTGCATGCTTTATTTCTCAGGATATATGTTATGTACATGGTAGACTGTTGACATATTTAAAGGTCTGGGCTGGGTGTCTGTGTCCTGGGGCCGTAACAGCGCCCCAGCCGGGCGGGCTGCACCGCGCACCTGCTCTCTCCCAGTCCTGGAGGCGCCGGCCCAGGATCGGGGTGCAGGCAGGCCCGCGCTCCCTCGGAAAGCGCCGGGGAAGGGGGTCCAGCACACGCCCAGAGTCCCCATGGTGTTCCCTGTGGCCTCTGCTGTGTCCTCACCTCCCCTTTTATAAGGACACCGTCATTGGATTAGGACCACCTGACCCCAGGGTGACCTCAACTTAACCAGTTACATCTGCAGCGACCTTGTTTCTGAATAAGGTCACGTCCTGTGCTTCTGGGGGTTAGGGCTTGCAGAGAGGAGTCATTGAGGACATGATTCAGCCTCTCACACTGGTGTTAGTGGTTAGCGTTCTGGGAGAGGCAGATGGCAGAGACCAGCAGGAGGCCAGTGGTCAGACTGGACACCGCCACCCCAGGGAGGCGGAGATGAGAAGAAATAGGGGCTGGCCCTACAGTCACCTGTGCGGAAGTAGATGCAGGGATGCGGGGCAGACCCAGAACGCCCTGTGTCTTCATACATGAGGGAAGGGACGGGCCTTTGGGTGGTTAGCTGTGCCATCTACTAAAGTCGGAGAAGTGCTTACCCTGAGTTCTAGCTCGGAAGGGCAAACAGAAGTGTGCCCGGGGCTTCCCCAATAGCTCGTTAGGGGCGCACCATGCGCTGTTGTTCGTCCCTGGCCCCTGCCTGCCCCCCGACAGACAGCGTGACAGGAGGCATTCTGCACGGAAGGAGCCACATCTGTGACGCTCACGGGCCTCCTGCTCTAGGCGCTGTCATGCGAGGGAGAGATACGCTCTTCCCGGGAGAGTCTCTCGTGGCCCAGAGCTGCTTGCATCGGCCGCCCACTGCTCAGGACCACAGTGGTGCTTCCACGATAGGACAGGAGGGGGCTGGAGGCTCACTGAGCAAATAGGATGGATGGGAAAAGCCAGGACTTCCTTTGAATATAAGATTCCTGTTGAATTTATCTCTACATAAGGCAAGTTTGGCTCAGTTGACCTGTTAAATGATGTAATTTCTGTGAACTCAGTTCCTTATCTTTGAAATGGGTGCAGTAATAGCCCTTGGAAGTTGGTTGTGAGAACTGCCTAGTGCAGTGCCTGGCACACAGAAGAGGCTTGGCGCACGGGGTCGCACTTTGAGCAACAGTGTTACGGATCTTCAGGTACATTCTGGAATAAAATTGAGTGAAGGACACGATATTCTGCTTTTTTTTTACAAAGATCTAATTCTGATTCTTGTTTTGGTTTTTGCGTGGCTTCTTATTCTGAGAATTTATAATGAATTTAAATAATAAAAATAATCAACATTTTTTGATAAATGGGGCTAATTTCTGAATCTCTGGTATAAATTCCTGAATAAGTCTGATATGTCTTTATCTGATTTACTGTGGTTTTCACTTTTGGTTCATAAGTGATGTCAAGTCTGCCTTTGGTCTTCCGTAGAGTGGGGGAAACTACATGTGTGTGTGCGTGCGTGTGCATGTGTGCGTGCACGTGCGTGTGTGCATGGATGTGCGTGAGTGTGTGTGTGCGTGTGCATGTGCGTGCATGCGTGCGTGACTGTTGTGGTTTCAAACAGCTGGTCAATTCCCTCCAGATAACAGAGGAATAAATACAGACCAAGAGGGACTATTTAAGAGCCCATTTCTATACGGGGTTGTTTACAATACAGTTCAGATCTACCTTGGACTGGACGTTTTTTAAAGATAACTATGTTTATAGGAAGATGGGCTTCTTTTTCCTCCTCTTTCATTTACATGGAAGGACTTTTTCTTTAAACACTGGAACTTTTGTTATGCTAATCAGCCAGGGACCATTTCCAGCTCAGTGTCACCTGGGCCTGGTCAGCGGCTCCTTTCTGCGGCCGTCTCTCCTGGGACCTTCCTTGTCTTTTAAGCTGTAATTTATTTGGAGCTGCTGTCAGTTTCCTGTGCTCATTACATTTGCCGAAATATTGCAGATCTGTCGTCCCGCTGATGTTCATGAGCAGGCGGGAGCGAACCTCCCAGGCCGGCCCCCGCCGGCCTCGTGGCCCAGAACCAGGCCCACTGGCCTCCGGCCGATGCCCTGTTCCCAGGGTGGTTTGAGTCAAATCTGGGAAGGAAGCTTGGCTCTGCAGAGACCTGTCAAGAGGTCTTAGTAATTAATTAGTGACTTCAAGCAGGTGGACAGGCCGGGCTCCTTCCGCTGTCGCTCTCAGTCTGGCCCGTCCTGGGAGAAATGAGATTCTAAACCCACGCTTCTAACCTTGACACAGGAGCTCCGGCCATGAGGAGTGTTTTATGATTAGTTTTTACCGGTTTTCCAGTGGGAAAGAGGAACTCATACGGGCCGGGATGAAGTGGGGCCTTCTTGATTGCGGGGCTGCTGTGCAATCCAGGTAGCCAGAGAAGAGACCCACCAGGACAGCTGGGCGTCCCTGAGGTTTCTTTCCCGTTTGTGGGAAGAAGCAGAATCTCTGGATCAGGCTGAGAGGTTCATGTTGGTATCATAATCGAGGGCGATTCATTATGGTGGACTTGGAAAAATCTACTTTCCTATAGCATGTGAAGGTGGTGTTAACAATACAGAGGAGAGAAAGAGACACAGAGACGTGACTTGTGAGGCTCTAGAATATTCCCTTCGTCCGCAGTGTCTCAATGTGCTCAGATTTGGGGGTTTTCTGTGCTGCCCCTTTGGACCACCTGCAGCAAGTGAAGCTGATCCTAAGGTTGGGCACGTTCCTTTAAGTTCCCGGGTTGGGCCTTGGCGTCCTCGTCAGTAGAATGGGGCCATGTTCGCAAGCCCTTACCTGTTGGTCTATAGTGGTGGAAGTACTGCATGAGGCAGTCTAAGCCCCACACCGACTGTGGCCCTAAATGCCGACATTCCTGGGCTCCCCTCGAGTTACAGCAGGCACGGAGGTGGAGGACAGGTGTGGCCCCTGAGCCCGCCGCAGTTTGGGACTGGCTCTTATGATTCTCTAGCCGCTGGGTGTGCTCCCTCCGGTGCCCCCACAACAGGCTTGAGCCCCCGACCTTCCTTTTCTCTGTCCCACTTCCTTCTCCATTTCCTTCTGCTTTGCTCACGCTCCTGATGTCCAAAGCCTCCTGGAATGATCATTGACAGAAACCCAGTCCCATTAACAGTTAACGGCGACAGGAGGTCCTTGCACTCTTGAGCAGAACCCCTAACTTCAGATGTCCTAAAAAAATACCCTAAAAATATGGTCCTCTCATCAGTGGTAAACCCCTGGTCTTCGAATACCTCTGACGTGCTTCTGGACATGATCCTGTGAAATTCTTCTAAGACTCAGATACCGGAGTCATCAGTGTATGTGTTCACTGCTGCCAGAAGTCTGGAAGCAGATGGACTGAGATTTCCCGTTAACATGGAAGGTGCTGAGGAGCATACCCCGCCCCGCCCCAGGAGCCAGGCGTGCCAGGCAGCAGCAGAGGGGCCCGGACACTGGGGTCTTTCCCATGGTCTCTGTCTGGGCTTCTCCCCCTTCAGACCGTGGGCAGTGGGATGATGAAGTGTTTGGTATTTCGTTCCTTCTTGTTTCTCTGGTAAAGGACACGTGGGCTGCATGAGGCTGATGAGGGCTTGGATTTGACCTGTGTGCCGTCTTAGGACCTCATATCCACAAATGTGCTATGTGCCTTTGCCTAAGGGCATGTTCTCCACCTGCCAACCCTGCCAGGCTTGGCGGGGACACCAACGGCTTACCTTGGCTGTTGGCTACTGCTATCCCCAGGCTCATGTCCTCCCCAGCCCCGAGCTCTAAAGCTGAAACCTTTCGGCCTGGCCTCGTACTGAATGGAAATTGTGTGGGACAGTGGTGTGAGCAAAGAGGAGAGGCTTGAAAACACATGGTCAGCATGAAACCAGGTTTCTGGGGGTGATGCTTGGTATTTTGGTGAAGCTGACCAGGGTGGAGACTGCTCGACCTACAATCCAGCCTTTCTGCTCAGGAGCTGGGTAACCCCTAGGAGATTCCTTATGTCTCTGGGCCTCCATTTCCTTGTTTGGAAAATGAAGGTTGTATGATCAAGTGCAATAGCAGAGGGAAAAGAGCCTGTGAACTGCTTTAAGAGCAGTCAAGAGTAGGCTCCGATCGTATTTAGAAAAGTAAGTACTCTAACAATGTTATCGCCACATAGTGGGTCTAGAGTGTGTTAATTGGACCTAAGTATTACCTGTGTTTTAGGAAGGTATATCTGTGGCTTGGTCAAAATTATGGCTATGAGGCCAACACCCAAGTTAGAAAAGTGCCAAACATTTTGGGTTAACTTATTTCCATCCAGGCCTACCGAATACCTGATTAAGTGTTTAAGTAGATGGCAGGAGAATTATGCTTTAGTTTTTTTGGAAGGGGTGTCATGCAGCGGCAATTGCTTTTGAATTGTCTTTGATTCGTTGCCTGTTGGCAGGGTGTGGCTGGTGAGCACCTGTCCAACCGTAGCGAGCTGGAGGGGATGAAGCCCTTCTTGTAAACCACTGCCCGCGTCAGTGCTTTCCCTGCATGCCCCTCAGATGGGTCCTCTCCAGAGCAGGTTCAAACGCGGGTCTCCACCTTCACATTGTCCTTGTCATTACTCATAGCAAGAAGGCCCCTTCCGTGTCCCAGGCACCACGTTGGCCACCAGCGGGGATCAACGTCTCACGGTTCTCGTGCATCTGCACTGGGGACACAGTGTGGCTTGTGGCCAGTGCCAGAAAGGACAGGGTCCCAGCGCAGTGGGACTGGGAGCTGAAGGAGACAGGCAGCTCGGCACTCCCGGAGGAATGTGCAGGACCTGGGCACAGACTCTTCCCTGGCTGATGCCGAGTGGGCTTCCCAGGCAGAGAAAAGGCTTCTGTGGAGGTTGGGAAGGAATGTATGTGTCCAAGGGCACAGTGGAGCGCCCTGAGACAGTGAAGAAAAGGCGGGAGCAGATGGGCAAAGGCCAAGCAGAGGACACCAGCCAATGCCACAGGCTGTAGGGTGTCCCAGTCTACTTCAGAGCAGAGACTGGGCATGAAAACTCTGTTTTAGTAGCATTGCTGCTGTGAGGGTGGCTTCCAGGGAGGGGAAGTGGCTGGAGCTGGGGAACCTGCTCTGGAAGCATTTAGATGGCAATTAGAAGGCTGGGTCATCAGTAGATGGACTCAGGGTCCAGGGCGAGGCTGGGAATGAGAGGCATGTGGACTTTGTGACCGGCTGGGACAGGAGGTAAGGACGAGAGCGAATAACAGAGGGACTGGGTGGCCCTGTAACCCGTCATTTTGTCCTGCTTCCTTGGTCCTCAGCACCAGATTAGGTGCTGCTGATCTTCTTGGGGTGGGAAGCCTTGTGAACCACCCAACAGGAAGCCAGGGTGGACCGGGAAGGGGCCATTACCTGTATGTGGAACACCTTAGAAACGCTGATGTCGCACCGAAGTACCCCGAATAAGACATGACGGACTGGTAAGGACCCAGGAGAGGCATCCTGCTTGGGAGAAAACGTGGTGCCATTAGCAATGACCTCAGTGCTGATCAACAGGCTTGTGCAGCAAGAGGAGGCTCTCCGGGGGCAGCCCAAGTCTGGGAACAGTCCAGGTTTGTGGCAATGTGATCCGTATGCTTGGGGATAACCCTAATGGTTCATGGCCAGTGAAAATTCAGTCATTCTATTTCGATTTTTAATTTACTCTTTGTATCGAGTTAATGATTCCTTTTATTGATGAATGACCAGACTGTTACATAGAGACTGATGTCTTTCTGAAAATTGTCCCTCCTGGATCCCCATTTTTAGCTCCTTGCTGGTGCTTTACGGGAGCCACAACCCTTCGGCACACTAGGTCTTGGTGAACAAGCCAGATACAATCCTAACTGTTGCACACACAAGTGCCTCCCTCATCACAAAGTAGCAGTTACTGGATCTGGCACATGAGGACAGTGGGGTCGGGGACAGAGATGGGCCGCCCCCCCCCCCGCCCCCAGCAGACTGTGGTACAACACCTGTTTTATGTTGGAGACCTTTCTTTCTGCTCTAAAATGGAAAATGGCTCCTTAAGTCCCATATCTCAGCCACACACCTTCTGGGAAAGAAATCGGGAAAGCTCGCAAGTGTCCCAAATGTCCCGTTTCGGTGATGCTTCCCCTTGTACTATAGATGGCCTTTCCCCTTTGTCCCTAAAATGAGAGCAGCTTGGGGGAGCAACACAGAGGTGACCTACTTGTTCAGAGTGTCCGCCTTCTCTCTGGGGATGTCCTGCTTCCCATGTTCGCAGGGGTGTTCGAAACGCTGCTTTGAACTCGCCCCTGGTTCAAATGTTGATCATCTCAACAAACTGCAGTTAGCATACTATTTGTAAACGAGGATTATTCTGTCATTTTTATTGTAATTGAGCATTGAATTGTTTTCAAAGTTAAATCTATTTGGGAAGTTTGAGGAGATCAAATCACATGGGGTGTTAACGAAAAACAATGCAAAATGTCAGATACACCAAGGATAACTAACTGTTGGGTCCCCTGACGCCCCTGTACCTCTGTATGCCCACTTTGAGAGTCTGGGAAAGAAAACTAATTTCTGCCTTCAACACTGTCTCTATAGCAAAATCACATCTTACTGGTGTCAAATAAAATTAAACTGAAGTGGAAATGAAATTTAAAAGTCACCAGGTCTCAGCCGTTACCTGGGGCACACGGTCTGAGCAGATCTGCTCTTTCCTGGTCCCTCTCACCGACCACAGGGGTTGGCTGTGGGCACGCCGCTGGTTCTGCCAGCGCTGAAACCACTGAAAGCGGGGTAGGGTCCTGGAGATGTAGACAGCTTGGGCCCCTGTAGCCACGGCCCCTGTCCGGACTGGGGGATGCTTGCACCTGTCTCTCAGGAAAAAACAAATGCAGTAAAGATTTGCTCTTCTCTTACCTGAATAATGGCTCTGTTTATTAATCAGGGATTAATTACTCTTTCTTCTTAGTCCAAAAGAATTCTGAGGTAGCTGCCTTGTTAACCCAGGGGATACTTTCCTTTGCTTGCCGTTAAGGTTTTGCTGAAAGCTCGAGGCCAGTCACGTTCACTTTTCTTAGGAAGTTGCCTTGTTTTCTCACCCAAGTGTGGAAGTGAGCCACCGGCGATAGAGAAATGCCCCCCACACTCAGCGGTCCTCCCTCTGCCGGAACCTTCTCCTCATCAGCAGTGTTGCAACCTAAGAAGGAACATTCTAGCACCCAGACTCCTTCAGCATTCCCTTTAAATCTGGGCTTTATTCATGAGTTATCTTTACAGCTGAAAAATTAAAATTAAACAGTCTTTTAATGACCGACTTGAGCATATTGCTTTTTATTACTTCCCCCAAATACAGCTACTGTCTAGTAGAAATGAGAAGTGAGGCAGGGGGTACATGGCCTTGGCCAAGGTCACTCGGCAGGTGGGTGTCAGGCCCCTGAGTACCCTGACCCCTGCTGCCGTCTGAGCCGGCCCTCCGCAAGCCCCCGGCCCGGAGTGCTAGCAGGGGAGGCACGGAGGCCCCAGAGAGGCAAGGCTGGACGTAGCACTCTGATACCACATTGTGATGTCTGCACTGATGTGTGATGGCGCACTGCAGGGACGGGGCCTCGCAGTGGGAATGTCACCGTGAACTGGGACATTGTCCCCGCGGCTGGGGCTCCCCGGGAGTCCGTTCAGAGACGGGCGTTGTCATTTTGCAAGCTTCTTAAAGTTTTGCTTCTGAAAGGCAGCTGTGTCGGGGGTGTCCCCCCCGTGAAAACATTTGCTGCACTGGAGTAATCATTTCACCTGAAGACTTGCTCCTTTTCCTTCCTTCTTTGGATGCTGTTGAAATGTCACCCACTGGCCCCCAACACTGGGGTCTGTTTTGGAAGTCGGATGGTAGCATTCATTTGTTCTCAAATCGGAAAAAGCAAGAGTGGGCTTCCCTCTGACTGTAGTTGTAGGTACAGATGCGGAGTCCAGCGTGGGCGATGACTTTAAGTATGGGCAGCCCCAGGGACGGACTCTCACTGGGCAGAGGGTCAGGAGCTGACGGGTCTTCTGCACACCTCAAAAATGTCCCAAAGGACTATTACGGTGCTTACATGTCACCCAAAGAAGTGCATTTCTTGGGATAAAGGTCCTTGGGCCCTTTGTAAAGAGGCCCCAGAAGTACCACCGCTCACCATTTAAGACCTAGTTGGGGCAACAGGTCTGAGCAGTGTGTGCATTTGCAGCGTGTCTGACCCTCGACCACACCATATGATTGTTGGCAGCTCGTAACTGGTCAGCAGGACTATTTTGTGCCTGTCTGTGCGGCCCTGGATAGGGACGGTGGTCGTGGTTTGCTCGCCTGTGGTCTGGGTTCTCAGCAGTCAGAGGTCAGAGGGTGTGGAGTACCCCTCCTGTTGCTCCTCCTCGCCCCCAACGCCCAGAATCCAGAGGCTGCCTCTCTCCAGGCTTCTAGCTATTTCTCTGGTATTTGCTCCGTATTTCTAAGTACCCTGCTTACACTGCTCTTTCTTGACTTTTTAGTTTTAGGTATTATTTATCGACCTACTAAGGATAAGGAAGGTCTAGCTTCCTTTTGCTTCTCAGAAGCGTATTTCCATCCCCCGTCCTCTCTGTATATGAATACTTTAACACTTGGTTACCCTGATACCCAGTATTTATATGAGTCTGCCGACCTACTTACCATTGGTGCTGACTCGTGGAATACACGAAGGTTGAGCTTTTTTTCTGGCCCTTTTTGTTGTTCCTGGAGTTGTTTTGTTCTTTTTCCATCATGTTCTGCATACTTCCCATGGATTTATCTGTAAATGCTTGTAATTTAAGTAGAAAATGTTAGACTGACTGCCATCTAGACCTGCCACCTGCCTGATTTTCTGGACTCTTCTGCCCTGGCCACCCCGAGATGGTTTAACCACTCTGCTGGCCGGATCCTGTTTCCTGGATCCCACATCGACTAGTGACACTTTTGTCGTCCTTTGGGTGGGTCCCATCTTCCATTCACCTTCTGGCTTATTTTCCGCAGCCGCCTTAGTGGGTGGTCGGCTGGGGATATACATCTAGGCTGCGTGGGATTGTCCCTCAGCTTTCAAAGTTGTTGTCCTCTCATCTTCCAGCTGCTGGTGCTGAGAGCCCCAAGGCCGTTCTGGTTCTGGATTTTTGGAATGGACTCCTTTATGCCCCATCCCTAGAAGTGTTTAAAAAGGATCTTCTTCGGACCCCAGGATACTGAAGCTTCAAGAGCATAGTCCTTCCCGTTGATTTGTGGGTCTTTGTCCATCTTTCTGTGGATGGGTTGTTGAAGCCTGGATGCTCACATTCTTCCTTCTGGGAAGTTTTCTCTAATTCTTTTATAATTCCTTCCCTTGCATTTTCTTTATTTGCTTTATCTGGAATTATACCACTCAAATAGTCTATCTCTTATATGGATCACTTAATTTTTCTTATTTTTGCCCTCTTTTCCATTTTGTTAATTTTTGTTCTCATTTCGGAATAAATTTCATAATCTTTTCATTCTATAAAGTTTTAAACTGTAATCATATTTTTAGTTCCTAAGAACTGTTATTTTTTCCTTGAGTGTGACTTGGATGTCAGGGACACTAAGATGCAACATCTCCTCTTTTTTTTTTTTAAGATTTTATTTATTTATTTGACAGAGAGAGAGACACAGTGAGAGAGGGAACACAAGCAGGGGCAGAGGCAGAGGGAGAAGCAGGCTCCCCGCCGAGCAGGGAGCCCGACGTGGGACTCGATCCCAGGACCCTGGGATCATGACCTGAGCCGAAGGCAGCCGCTTAACCGACTGAGCCACCCAGGCGCCCCGCAACATCTCCTCTTTTCTCTGATGCCTGCCCGAGTTCCCCTTGTTTGTTCGTTTCAGTCCGGCCTTTCTTGGAGGCTCCTCTGGCACGTGGTGGCCCGCGGCTGCAGGCGTGTTTGGAGGCGCGACGGTGAACAGTAGTCAGTGAGACTGCCTCATGAGAACCAGCTGCTAACATTCAGGACTCTTGTGAGCTCGTTGTTCTATGCAGCCGTTATTAAAAATTAAATGGGGCAAACTCAATTAGGTAAATTATGTGAGAAACACAGGTCATAAGTACTTAAAACGTCACCCTAATTGCATTTACCACATTTTACTAGTGTCTGTACTCTTGAAGTTATTTGCAGTCGTTGTGTGGTAAATGTACCATAAGATGGCCCACCACCACACCTGTCTTCCCAGCTCCCAGAAGGGAGTGGCGTCACAATGGCGGCTTGGAATCAGCCATGGTGGGAACATGGCCGCCATGGAGGTTGTCCGACACTAGAGCAGAGCTCCCCCGAGCGTCCAGCCCCACCAGGGAGCCCGTTACAATGTCACCAGCACACCATGCAGAGACCCTAGTCATACTCCCTGGTGCTCACCTGTTCAGAAGACAGCCACTTGGTGTGGCTTTCCAAATGTGAGCAAGGACTTACTCCGATCGGTGCCATGAGCTCACCCCCAGCCCAGGGCTCTGGGACTCAAGGAAGTACCCCCTGGGAACAGATTTCCCTCTCTCTCGCAGGCAGACATTCTTTCTTTCCTTCATCAAAACTCAACTTCCTCCAACGTTAGGTCTAAACAAAGACTAAAACTGTGGCTAATAGTCTTTCTGAATTTCACAAAACCATTTTATAAAAATGTTCCCATTACAGTTTGGAAATGACTACTTTCCAAAGAACAAGGCCATTCCAATGTAGCTTTTACTTCCCAGTGGGAATGTTGGGTTTCAGTTCTTTTGTACATTTAAGAAACTGTAGTTTTTGTAGGGTATGCATTTTTTATTCTATTTGAAAATATTTATAACAGTAATTAGCACCATATTCTGCAAAAAAGTGCTTAATATTTGTTATAAAGGGAACTATAGCTGTGAATGCCCATTGCAATGTGATATTTTAAAACATTCAAATGGAGACTCCTATAGTTAAGAACACAAGACATCTTTGAATTACAGTCCAATTTTCTTAAAAAGTTAAAATAAAAATTAAATCATATACATATATCATTCATGACAAAACTAATATTTTTCTAAGCTCAGTGTTTTAGTCTGAAGATTATGACATTTTGAATAGGAAAAAATATAAACAGCTAGAATAAGACAATCACGAAGAAATGAGATAATAGTGTTCAGATGAAACAATTAAATATGAATTATGACATAATTACAGACCCCCCGATGGGTAAAGAAGAAAGCTCCTGATGATATAATCGTGGTTTTTGTAACGTCTATTGCTGTTTAGGCTAAAAAGATATTTGTTCCATTGTAGACTCTTCTCTTCTGTTGTGCTAACCTTTCTCAAATGTTCCTGGAGACTAGGGGTTCGCTGCTTCAACTGAGTTGAAAGTAGTGACACTGAGAAAGTTAAATCAAAGTCCTGGTGGGTTTGTCCAGCAGAGTGCTCCCTGAGCTGCCCCGTTCATGGACACACACAAGTCTTCCCATGGCTCTTATTTCAAACGCTAACAGTGTGAACTTCAAGGTCACCAGACCTTTTTTCTAAGCAGATTGGTGTGAAACTTATTTAAAAGTTGAAAAATTAAACAGACGATGTCTGCTTGTGCAGAACTCCTAGAATTATTCTGATCTGAGGCTTTTAGTTTTGCTTTTGTCTTACACGGTTTCATTCAGTAGTAAATGTCATTGTCAAATCAAAGTCACTGCCTTGAGAGGAAGCTCAGTTTCTGGAATTCTGTAGCTGGGAGCTAAGGGAAGAATGTGTCATGTGTGCATATAAACGTAAACACGCACATGTTCATATGCGCGTTCACGTGCTTGAACACATACACGCTCATGCACACGTGTATCTGTGTACTCCCAGAAATGACTCAGACACACACACTTTCATGAACAACATTCATGTTCATATCCATGTGCACATACACATGTATTCACATTTATGCACATACTCAGATGCATATGAATGTTCGTGTAAACAGCCATATGCACATGCACGCACATGTTTGTAAGCACACTGACGTGTCCGTGTATAGAGACGGACAGGCTGGTGTGTCTTATGGCTTGTGCTGTCGGACACAGGTTAGAGTGTATGTGGAGAACCCAGAGCCAGTGTCGCCCCTCTGCAGACCTGTGACTGACTCCCTTTTTCATCCGTGTCAGACCGTAGTCATGCATCGTTGGCACACTCTGGCACTATATCCCCAGCTCTGTTCTGCTCTCCCTTGACTTCAAAAGATTCAGGGTAAAAATGTATGTGACGGTTTGCTCTGGAGTTTGCATTTGTAAATTTACATCATCCCTTTAAAAATAAAACCTGTTTTTTGAATATTTAAAGTAACTCATGGTTGTTAAGAAAAATGTGGAGAATACAGCAGAGCGAGGATCGGCAGGAGCTATTCAGCTGTGAGGATGCTTCCTGCAGCTGTAGTTAGTATTCAAACAGAGTAACGGTGTGTTTCTCGTTCTGGTTATTATTTTATGGCCCTGGGCTCCTAACGTGATACAATTCTATATCCTGGCTTTATTCTAGTACTGTTATAGTGTAAGCGTTTCCCCCAGTCATTAAGATCCTCTGTCAGTGGTTTTCAGTGGTTGTAGAACATTCTAGCATATGGCCGCAGTCTGATTCGTGTATCCCTGGCTCTATTATTGAGTGTATACTTGCTTTCCATGTTTTGTGGTGTTAGGGTTGTCTCACAGTGAGCACCTCCGAATTAAGGATGATTTTCTAGGAATAGCTCTTCAGAAGTGAAATTGCCGTGACAAGAGGCATGAACACATTGAAGGCTCCTGAGGTGTTGCCCAATTGCTTGTCCCCCAGAACAGTCTGCATGGGCCCACATCTCACACCCCTTCAACCTGCTGGTGTTCCCAGCTGCCTCGACCACAGCGTTTACCTTCACAGAGCAGCCTCTGTGTTCCTCAGCACCAGCTAGCTTGTGGGTGGTGTACCACTCAGAACCTTCCAGAGCTCCGGGAAGACTCTTCCCAGCCTCCCCCCGCAAGCCGAGCTTGCTCTGGTGCTCTGTCATCATCATCTCTGGTCCTTAACTCATGCTTTGCTGAATTTGTCCCATTTTGGATTTTTTTCATCATTCAGCTTTGGCTCTATTACATATTGACTCTTCCTTGGCTTCCTAAAAGCAAGCAAACGTGAGCCCGGCCGTTCTGAGGAAGAGAAGACCAGCTGGAAGGTCTGGAGGGGCTGTGGATGGGCAGGGGTGGCCCCGAAGTGAGGCAGGCCCCCCCACGGGCATCAGGCAGGGCTCCTCACCTGGTCCTGCCCCTGTCCCCCCCCGCCCATCTCCTCAGCGGCGCTCATTGACCCCCAAATCCCTCTCATTCTTGTGCATTGCCATGCCCCTCTCCTTCCACCTGCCCCAGATTGGTCACGAGGTCAGGCCTTTATGTCAAAGGGTCGCGGTGCTTTGGGGGACGAGGGCTCTCCTCCTGGGCAGCTGTGTGTTAGTTCACCCCCATTAGAGTAAAATCAGAGCAGTCGGCGCTCCTGCTGACCTTCGGGTCATGGTTCTCGGGGGGTTATACGCAGGGGCCGGTGTCTCTTCTGTTCCCTCCTCCGGCCCTCTCCTTGAAGAACGTGTTTGTCTTTATTCCCGTGCAGCCAACCTAGAGTGTTCTTTTAGTTTCAGGTGCACAGTGTGGGGACTCCACCGACATCTCTCGGCGACCCACACGCCACCTGTGCTCTTTTCTGTTTTTCTTCCGCCCCCCACCCACCTCCCCTCTGGCGGCCACCAGTCCAAAGAGTCTGGTTTTTGGTCTCTTTCTCCCTTTGTTCATTTGTTTTGTTAAATTCCACATGAGTGAGATCAAATGGTATTTGTCCTTCTCTGACTGACTTATTTTGCTCAGCATAATACCCTCTAGATCCATCCATGTTGTTGCAAATCCTTTCTGATGGCCACGTACTGTTCCGTGTGCGTGTACAGCACACCTTCTTTATCCGTTCATCCGTGGATGGACACTCCGTCTCTTGGCTGTTGTAGATAATGTGGCAGGAGACACAGGGGTGTGCATATCTTTTCAAATCAGGGGTTTCATTTTCTTTGGGTGAACACCCCATATGGAATTATTGGATCATATGGTATTTCCATTTTTAATTTTTTGAGCAAACCCCATAGTGTTTTTCCACAGTGGCCGCACCAGTTTGTCTCCTTGAAGAATTTAAATCTGCTCTCGGGCGAGCACGTACCTCATCGGCTCACAAGGACGTGTGTGCAGGGGGATGAGTGTGGAGGGCCTCCGCCGCCCGTGGGGTGTGCCCCAGCCTCTCTGCTCCCACTGTGGAAGTGGAGGTGACATGTGCAGACCCAGGTTGTGGAGGAGAGGGAGGAAGGTGCCAGAAACGATAAGTGGTAGACAGACCGCATGGTCCTGTGAGATAGGAGTCAGGTTGTCTTAGGGGCCACTTCTGCAGGCGTGCACTGAACCAGGGCTTCTCACCATCAGTCCCCAGGCCGGCATGCAGCATTGCCCTCCGGGGGACCTGCTAGCTGCAGGGTGTCACCCTGGGAGCGGGCCAGGAATCCAAGGCTCTGGGCGCTGTGGCCACCCCTCCAGTCCAAGCACACGGGGCTCACCAGGAGGATGGGGCTTCAGGCCCTGGGGGGAGGCTGGGTCGTGTCCCAGCTTTGATGTGTGGGTTGGGTGGGTTGCTGTGTTTCTGGGGTTTCTGTGACGTGGGGTTAGGTTAGCATGCTGGGGACGGCGCATCCCACAGGACTGTCATCACAGTGGTTATGATGACAGAGCTGGCACCTTCTCCTGTAATTACAGTCCGGGCTTATTCATTCTTCTCACTTAGCTAGATCTATGCTTCAGGTTGATGTAGGACATAATCTGTGGATGTTGTGTGTGTGTGATGCATACGTGTATATCCACCCATATTCAATACCCATGCAGATAATGCCTCATAATAATGTGGTACACCAGAGTTTTCATCAAAGCGTCCCTTTGTGAGGCTGCAAAACTAATTGTGTTGTTGTGTGTTAGAGGTCAAAGTTGTTATGATAAAACATCCATCTTGGAGATTTTTAGAGGAACCTGTTTAAAAGGTTAAAGTGGGTAATTATCATACCCTAATTTACAGCTACTTGGCAATAAGAGTTGCTTTTCAGTGAACCATTTATTCATGACCCACTGCTCCACGCTGCAGGATTCTTCTTGACTAGGTTAGGAAATGTAATTAATAAATGATAGGATTATTTATGGTTCACGGTGCCAGATTGGGACATACAATGATACACAGAATGCATTAAATGATTCTCACAAGCAGCCTCGCAGACTTTAATCCATGGATTGAATTGTCATCTCACTTGCTCTAGAGAAGTGAATTCTGGATGGAATTCACAGGATGTTTCTGCATGATGACCTGGTGCTGTCTTGTGATGGCAACCGCGCTCCCTCCAAACAGACTTAAGGAGCCTCCTGTCGGTCTCAGTCCAGATGTGTCTGATGGGTTTTGGGGGGAGGGGTAAAGTGGTGTTCGTATGATTGCCCATTATTGGAATCTCTAACTCCTGGTTACAAATATGAATTAGGACTCAGATTAGAATCATAACAAGAGGAGAAATCTGAGCTACTCAACAAATGTGCCTTCATGTTATCAAGTCAAAACACGGTCAGCCTGTGCTACTCAATTTTTCTCAAGGTGATTTTTTTTTTTTTTTTGCATAAAAACAAGGTTTATAATGCCATTTGTTTTCTAAGGCTCTCGTGACTTGGCACTTAGTAAGCAGCGTGTGTCGTTGAGAATTGGGACTTGCTTTGGCTGGTGTGAGAACCCAGAGCCCTGGCCTGTCCGCTCCATGGATGGGTCTGGAAGGATGGGATGCCGGTGCGGGGTGTGCATGCCTCCGCTTGGCCGAGGCCGGCTTTGGTGCCTGTGCCCCAAGTGACGAGGACCACCACGGTGGGGGACAGCCGTGGCAGTCGCCACACGGCCACCTCGCAGGGCTCGAGCCGGGCGCCAAGAGCTTCGCTGCGTGTGCGGTGATCTCCTAGTCTGCCTCATGGCGCCCTGGGGCATAACTGATGCCATGCCAGCCCGGCTGAGAGAACAGGGCGCAGAAATTCAGTGAGATGTCCAGGGTGGCGCAGCTTGTATGGACGGCTCAGTCCAGGAACACCGTAAACTGTGTGGTTCGTGAGCTCCCCACTCAGCACTTGTTCACTTGCTTTTTTAAGGTTACCTGTGTGCTACCCTCTGAAGTTGGCCATATTTATATTTACATTTACAATCAGTAGTGATAAAGATGAGGGTCCCTGGGAGATGGGAGGGACACAGGGCTGGTGGCTCCATCCGTGGCCCATGGAAGGCGCCCAGAGCCCTAGTCTAGAAAGGGCTTCACCCAGGTCACTGGTTCGTGGGACCTAGTCCTTCGCATCTTATTGCAAATAGTTTGGAATGTCCCTTTTCTACCTGCGTTGGGATGAATCGTGCCCCCTACCATGTCTACTCAGAGCCTCAGAATGTGACCTTGCTTGGAAATAGGACCTTTGCACATGTGATTGGCTAGGATGTATGGGAGTAGGGCAGGCCCTGATCCCATGACAGGGAAATTTATGTGAACATCCCGCTGAGCACTTGAAAGTCATGCAAAGGAGTTGCAGAGACACACATATTTCCATTCTTCTCCAGCTGTGGTTGGGATATAGGTGGCTGAGGAGTGCCTCGTGGAACTGGGGGGCGGGGGAGGGTCAGCATCTCCGTGGCGACAACAACAGGTGCAGAGCCCCCCCAGTGACACACATTTGTGGGGTTTCTGATCTTTATAATAAACTGGCAAGGAAGTATGCCTGTCATCTCCTTTTTTTCCAGTTGGAACTGAGACATAGAAGTTAAATATTTACCAATTCAAGGTTAAAAATGCCTGACTCTCTGAGACATACCTGCGGACTCAGAACTTTCTGGCTCCTTTCTTGTACCGAGCAAACATAAATGTCACCCTGACAAAGCTAAGGACTACAAATGCTTTTGTAGCGGAAAAAGTGGTGCTGAATTCCGAATGGCTCAGGCAGAAATTATACATTCAGTGTGTTGACACTTACTCCCATTCTTCCCGACGTGTCCATTTTTCTCGCTTCTCTGTTTCCAGCTTTAGCCCAATAGGAATGGCAGCTGTAGAAATAAACTGAGAGTAGTTAGTGGCATGATTTTGTAAGTTCTGGTAAACCTGGCGGCTGGCGAGGAAGTGTGCACTGGGTAGAAATGGATGATTGGGACCGAGCCAGGCCCCGCCCGCCCCATCCTTAGAGAACTGGGCTCAGGTGCCCTCAGAACTCCCTACCTAATGAAATAACCTGGAGCTCGCTTGAGAGGCAGAGTGATGTTTCTCTACCCTAGAGTCTACCACTGCGCTTTTGAGCTCCACTTTGTATTTGAAGTAACGAAGCAGAAGGGTCTTTGTGCTTGAGAGCCGAGCATCCTTGGAGGAGGTGGTGCGGGATCCAGGCAGCCCACACAGCCCGAATCCGCAGGACGGGGCACGTGAAGCAGGGCTGGGCAGATGCTCCTCACGTCCAACGGAGCCTTCCGCGAGTTTAAAGGGAGGGAACCATAGAAGCACAATCAAGTTTTCCTGGAAGTATTTTCCTCCATGGAATAGAATTTCTGCATCTGATTCCAAAATTAGTTTACTTCCAACAGCATTGTTCACCAGGTGCTGTCTCCGTGAGCGAGCTCAAAGAACGGTTTGGGAGGGTGATTCGTGTTTCATTTCTGATCTGTCCAACATCCAGCTGTTACCAAGCTTTAAAAACAACCTAGCAGAGAAGCATCTGTCTGATTCCCCCCAAATGAGCCTCAGTGCTGGGGCCGGAGCCTCAGCATCCTCCGAAGGTGGCCGAGACTTTGGAGCCTGTGTGGGGATTTGGATGCTTGTTTTTGGGTAGGAGATTCAATTCTGTCGATTAAGGTAGAACACCTGCTTTTTCTCTGATTTTTCAGATTTACATTTTGAAAAGCCAAGCAGGTGCTTCAATTTTGTAGCATTATAATGAAATGGAAAATTGTCAATGTCACCAAAGTGACTGAAAAATTTCCAAAGTGAAGCTGAATTTGTGAAATCTTATGAGGCTGTGAGGCCCAGATCCCAGTGTGGCTTCCGAGGGGGGGTTCAGCCAGGGGTTTGGTGGAAGAATTTGGAAAGACAGTCCTTTATGTACTAGCACCCAAGGGCTTTATGGATTCCCGGAAAGAGGTTTTTTGTTTTTTGTTTTTTTTTTTAAAGAAGGAAGGTCGGGATGCAATTTCATGTAGCATATGTTTAATACAGCATTTGTGAATAGCAAATTGTCAGGAACTCTTAGGAGCGCTATTATATCTGTGATTCTGGAGCCAGGAATAGAGAAATTGCAGCAATTACAACCCCATCTCATTGATTAACGCGATTGCAAAATAGTCACAAAAATATTGGCATTGCAGCTTCAGTCTGTTTTACCTAATAACGCTCATGCCAATCAAACCGGATTTATCAAAGGAAGGCGTTAAAACCAGAGCGGCAATGCCGTCCGTCGCCTCAACCTACCTAACTTCGTGTGTATGAGGCAGACGCAGGCAAACGGCTCTTGAACTCCTCTCTTCCCAGTTCCGATGTTGAGTGTGCAGTCACAGTCTCTGGGCATAATCACAGGACACGCCTTTAAAATGCTACATGTTTCGATATGTAAAAAAGCCACCCGACTGATAGTGCTATTACTGCGCATGTCATACACGAGTTACTGGAAAGATGAAACCTGGACGTCGGATGATTTCTTCCCCGGAAAGAATTATTCGTTAAGGAATTATGTTTCTGTTTAGACATCTTTCCACCAAAAGTGAGAGGCTGTACTTTGATGAAGCTCCTGAGCACATGAAAGTTGTTTACATTCCCAGGCTTTCTGTTTTATTTTTCTAAGTCTTTTGTTTCGCAAGAACGAAGAACTTGCTCCGCGTCTTCTCATATAGGAACGCTGGTTCCGTGTCTTATATGTTGTTCCTTACATTGTTCTGTAACTCGTCCACACCTTTATGCATGGACACCTTTGGTCAAAGCAAAAACTGTAGAAATAAAATTCAGAGCATTTTCCAAAGCTTTCCTCGCTTATCTTGCTTTTCTGCCCTTGGCCCCAGCTCCTATATTAACGTAAATACGGATTTATGTTGAACCAAGAGAGATGGGGTTTGGGGAAGATAATGAGGCCCTTTGCTCTCCCTGACCTTTACATGGTAGTTGTAGGGCACCATTAGCTATCTGGAAAGACTCCTCTTAAAGCTGCACCTCTCCTCGATGTGCTCGCTGGGGATGCAGGGAGGATGAGAGAAAGTTGTTGAAAACACTGTGTGACCCAGACCCCGACAAAGCTCATTAACACCCTTGTACTTAGTTTGTTGTTGGTCGAAAGCTAAGAAAAGAACAACTGAATGAGAATTAAGCCATAGCCTTGTAGCTATACATTTATAAACCGGCAGAACCCCCGGACAGGATGGATGTAAATAAAATCAGCCATCTTTATTTCTCGCCCAGTGGTGACAGCGCAGGGTATGCATCTACAAAGCCGAGATAAGGTGTATTTGAGCTTTGGTACTAGGGAGGCTAGCAGAAACGTGGAGAGTAAATGACAGGCTCCCTCTGACCTTCAGCCTAGTGATCACTCCTTTCCAGCCCTGTTAGGTGCTGCCTGCCAGCCATCAGGGAGCCCACCTTGAGCACAGCTGCTCCCTTCCTAGACCACTGAACTCCTACACATCCCTCAAGACCCATTTCACCTATCAATTCTTACATGGAGCCTTCCTAGATTTCTGCAAGGCCAAGTGAATTGCTCTCTCCTCTTGGCTCCTAGACTACTATATTCATATGCATATATATGTTACAGGGAGTCTTCATTCACTTCATCTGCCCATACGGCAAGCACCTGGAAGCAGGTGCTCTGCCTGCCTGTCCTTTGTGCCCAGCCGGCACCTAGCTTTCTATAAATATCCGTTCAATACGTGAATATGTGAATGAATGGATCAACTCAGTAAGGGTTACTAATATCATTAACCAGGCAGTTTAGACTCCAGTTGAGAACTGACTGTATATATAAAACAGATACATGCACACACTACATACTATATAGTGTATGTATGTTTTCCAAACCTGCTCTCTTTTCCTCACTAAATTCAAGCTGTGGTTCCCTCTCTGAGCCCTTGTGGCCTCAGAGAAGTCACGCGGGGTGCCTATGCTTAGCTCAAGACCCAGCTCTTGCTTATTACCAGTGTTAAATGCAGTGCTGCAGACTAGCATACTGCCTGGAATGTACTAAGTGCTCAATAAACACTAGTCGTCATTAGCGGTGGACTTCATATTATTACAGGGCTTGAGACGATGCAGTGAAAAGGCATCCGCTCTGTTGCGTGGTAATAACATCAGCTAATGCTCTCCTAGTCTTTCCTCCGTGCCAGGTACTGGCTGAAGTTCTTTACGCAGACTACTGGCCAGTGCTCCCAGCAGCCCTGTGAGGGAGGCGCCCCAAGAGCACCCTGAGACTCCGAGTTAGTAACTTGCTAGGATCGCGCAGCTAGTAACGGGCAGATCTGGGGTTCAAACAAGGCCGTGTGGATCCAGCATCCATACTCTATCAGTTACTTATGAAGCATCTACCACATGCACGGTGTTCTGGGTGTACATGTAATTGTCAGCCATGCTGGAAATACATGGTCTCGTTGGAATTTAAGACAGAGAGATTAAACCGAGCAAGTCGAACCGTTCTGAAGTTTTTGTTGGATTTCCGGAATGAGTCTGGCCAGACAATGAAATAAGTTAGTCGTTCTCAAATGTTTTAGTCTAAGGATCCCTTTACACTCCTAAAAATTATTGAGGACCCCAAAGAGCTTTTGTTTCTATGGGTTATAGCCATTGATATTGACCACATTAGAAGTTAAAACAGAAACATTTGAAATATTTATCAATTAAAAATTATGATAAACTCATTTTATGGCAGTATAATTAACTTTTTTTTCTGAAAAAGAACTATTTCTTCAAACAAAACTCACTAGTGAGAAGAGTGGCATTGTTTGACATTTTTTCAAATGTCTTTGATGTCTGAGTGAAGACACCTGTATTCTCATCCTTCGCTGCCTTCAGTCTGTTGCTGAGTGTTGTTCTGGTTGAAGTAGATGAAGACAGCTCATCGCTCTCTGAATGGATCTTCTTTATCCAAACGTGGTTCTATAACGTCACGCGTTGGTCATTGGAGAAAGTGATTCCCTCAGTTACATAGATCTTCCAGACGGTCACGGGTCTCGCCGTGCGGTATCAGAAAATCACAGTTGTTAAAAATAGCATCACTCTGTCATCAGAGTCTCAAGGACCAAGATGTCAGTCTCACCAAGGCTGAAACGGAGCTTGGGACGTTTGACGTTTCCTTTGAAAACTCAGATTTTATCCTCGGCAGCAAATACTCCCGATCGTTTTCCTTGAAGTAACAGGACCTCTTCTTTGCACGTGTTTGGGTTAACACCTGCTGAATACCCAGCCCGAGGAGCCTCTGTTGGGCTGGGAGCTGCTCTTTCAGGGACACTGGTGTCCCACGAAGGAGTGGCTGATGGGCTCCCAGCTCCCACAGCCTCAAGGAGTGGTGGTCACTGCAGGGCGTGGCTGCCGAGGGCAGAAAGGCCTGGGTCCCCAGGCTGTGCTTTCAGAAGGGGAATGCTTTAACCATGGCATCAGGGACCGGCTTGTGTGATACTAGCTTTCTCTGTCTTTAACCCCGAGTCCAGGGTGGTGAACCATCCAGTGACGACCAGTGGGTGTGGTGTCACGATGTTTGGTGTGTGCCAAGGCACCTGCAGTTTGCCCACGTCCCATGAAGAGATGCTCCTCTCCCACTGCCGTGGACTGAATTCTGTCCCCAAAATGATATGTTCAAGCCTTAACCCCCAGAAGCGCAGGACGTGACCTTATTCAGAAACAAGGTCGCTGCAGATGTAACTGGTTAAGTTGAGGTCACACTGGGGTCAGGTGGTCCTAATCCAATGACGGTGTCCTTATAAAAGGGGAGGTGAGGACACAGCAGAGGCCACAGGGAACGCCACGGGACTCTGGGCGTGTGCTGGACCCCCTTCCCTGGCGCTTTCCGAGGGAGCGTGGGCCTGCCTGCACCCCGATCCTGGGCCGGCGCCTCCAGGACGGAGAGAGCAGGTGCGCGGTGCAGCCCGCCCGGCTGGGGCGCTGTTACGGCCCCAGGACACAGACACCCAGAGGCTGCAGAGAAACATTCTAGACCAACGTGTACTTAGTCATGTGGCAGGAAATGCTCAACAGTCCTGCGAATACCACCAGCGAATCTAGAGTTTCTTTTGCTTGTGCATTTCACTTCCTTCCCTTTTTAACATAACCTGCCCTGACTCTGCGTGCCTCTGGGCATAAAAGTGCTCGCTGTCTTCACCCGTAATTCTCAGCTTTTTCATCTTTTCCTCCTGTTTATTATTACTCTTGCAGAGATTTTGTGTAAGCCTTTGAAAATAGAAAATGTAACTAGCTTTGTGTCTGTCCTGGCGAGAATAACCCATCCCTGATTCCCCAGGGGACTGTGAGCTTTTACACCGTTTACTGTCATGTTATTGTTGCCCCTTCGGGCTTCCTGCTTCCTGCCCATGTGCGATTGTGTGTCTGCGTTCATCCAGAAGCAGAGAGGGCTGGGGGCCTGTGCTTCTCTGCCCTGGCGCCCTGCATGGGGAGGGGGTGGTGCTGGGTCCCTGGCCACGGCCATGACAGCTGCATGTGTCCCAAACACAGAAACAGGGTCGTGCTGTCCCAAGTCTGCAGGTTTCCCGCTAAGCTTATGAGCGAAGCCCAGCTGCAAACTGAGGGGAACCAGAGGACCTGGCGTGGTCTTGGTGCGCCGTCCTGGCTCTCTGAATTTTCCTTCCTGGTGGCTTGGCTGCCTGGGGCCTTAGACAGTCTCTTAGAAGGACACACGTCCAAGAGCTCCTGACACGCCTGCTGCTGTCCGGGTGACGTCTGTGGCTTTGGTTCTTTTCCATCCTGAGTCGGTGTGGGAGTGTCGGTGGGCCTTTCATGTAAAGCCTTCTGGGAGGGTTATGAAGTAGACACCGTGCCTTCGGCAGCTGCTAGGGGAGACTCCGTAGAAGCATCGGGGTGGTGAATTCAAATGTTCATGGCACTTACGGACGATGAGAAGGGGGTGTACCCAGAGCTTGGCTGACGGGACAGTGAGACAGACGGGCAACTGCCCTAGTTCCCGGGCTGGGCGGCCGCCAGTGGGCCTCCGCTGCTGCTGTCACCAGCTCCCCAAGCTCCCTGCTGCCCCTCCGCGCCCCAGCGCAGGCCTGTGCTCAGGCTGACGCACCGTCCCTGCAGGAATGCCAGCCCCACACTCATCTTCACTGGAGCTCGCGCCGGGCCAACAGCACAAGTCTCTCCCTTTCCGCCCAAGCTGGGCTCTGGAGCGCCGACTGCCAGCCTCCTGTGTTCCTGTGCTCTGCGGTGCACCTCCCCTGGGACAGACACGCGTGCTGACCGACATGTGGCTCTGACGGTGGCTGCAGAGGCCAGCTCACGGGGGCCCCCGGATGCGCCGAGTCTCTCCTCTTCCTGGGAAACATTTGGTGATGTGGAGACTTGCGGGATTGAGACGACATGTTGATGTTTGTCAGCCCAAAGGCTGTCTCCCTCCTGTAGATGCAAATGTCACGTGGGTCTAATTAAACCGTTGATTTCAAACAATGCTCAGAACGCAGCTCCAGAAACAACTTGTTCCCTAAGGCACCAAGGCTGCTCTGCCCTTGGGAGCGAGGCTGCCCCCACCTCCCGCAGAGAAGGACTCTCCATGCACCGGGCGCCGAGTGCCAAG
This sequence comes from Eumetopias jubatus, assembly GCF_037043125.1. Classification (NCBI taxonomy): domain Eukaryota; kingdom Metazoa; phylum Chordata; class Mammalia; order Carnivora; family Otariidae; genus Eumetopias; species Eumetopias jubatus. The sequence goes on from NW_028274809.1 coordinate 192,742,740, forward strand.
GGCAGAGCCCTCAACAGCGCTGACTTCCCAGCAGCTGGAGTGGAGTATCTGCAGCGCTCCTGGGGAAAATGAGTCGGCGTCGCCGAGGGGCCGTGGCACCCACCCTGAGGGCGGCGGGGAGACCCTGCAAGTCAGGATCACTGGATCCCCCGCCTCTGACCCACAGAAGAGTGTGCAGCGCCGTAGGAAGGGCTGGGACCTGCATGGCTCTGACGGTTTATGGCCACCAATCCTGGGTACCCTTCGTCCAGCGTCCTTGTGCTTAACGTGGGGTGGGGGGGATGCCACACCCCATCTCCTGCGTGGGGTGTCCTAGCCATCAAAAAGGAGCGAATGGGAAGAGTGTGTACAGTTGGGTGGGGCCGGGGTGGTCTGTCCTGGGTCTCTTCCTGTCTCGGGTGCTCCTTGACCCCGGCCACACACACCTCCTGCTCCCCCATGGACTGTGTCTGCAGTCCGAGTTCCCTCTCAGCCGTGACTAGAGGCTACAGCTCTACTCACGTTCCCCGTGGCTATGGCATTTCAGTGAATGGTCCCAGAGCCACCAGTCTTTTCTGCCCAGACTCACATGTGTCCCTAGGCTGTGTTGAAATCCCTTTTCTAGTTGGAGAGTTGGGGAACCTTTATTGTACTGAGTTCTTTGTCTTTACTTAAAAAGCGCACCAGCTCCGTTGGTGTTGACCCCCCTGGGCATCCCCTGCGCGCAGTCTTCAGACTGGCCTTGATCTGGAGCCTCATCCCTGCACTGGCGCCCTGGCCCCGTGAAGTTCACCGCACATACATCCATAAAAGAAATGCCATTGACCCAGAAGTTCATTCAGAGAGCTGTGAAATTTGGCTCCAAAGAGCCCCGAGAAGCCACTGAAGCCTTGCAGAAGTCTGTGTTCACAGTGGAACCCGGCAAAGCCAATCACAACGCTCGTGTGGCGAGGATGCTGCGGACGTGCCGTAAGATGAGCAGAGCGCATTATAAATATCCTCCCAAAGGTTCACTATTCACCCAGTTCGTTAATAACACAGGAAGATGACTCTCCACGCGTGGACCTGCTGTAGCCGGCCGCCGCACACACGGGTGGGAAGGCGCGCTGTCAGGTCCCCACGAGTGTGGGGGGGACGGGGCCTCTCGTCAGCCCTCTGCCCGGACCTGGCAGCAGAAGGGGGCTTCCCCAACGGGGCACTTAGTTCTGATGACCTGGGCCGGGGACCTCTTTGTAGTGACCTCATGTGTCCGCCTACCTCGCGGGCCACAGCGGATGGGCCTCAGCTCCACTCCCTCACCCCCGGGCTCCTCAGGTTGCGTCTGCCCGGGACTGGAGGTGTCCCTACGCCCCAGGGAGGTCCCTTCCTTCTTCAGAGTTTCTGTCTAGCTGGAGGCAGCTCCAGGGCTCTCAGATGTAAGGTTCTTAAATTCAGGACCCAGCCAGCCTCAGATCATTGAGGCCTTAAGGAAGGCCACGGGATTCCAAAAATTACATGCAGCTTTGGAGTGTATGTATACTCTCTGGGGAGAAAATCCCAAACTCTTGTCAGGTTCCGAATGTTCAGAATATGCTGTTGTGGTACAAGTTCTGTCCGGAACGGATGCAGATTCACGTGGGAGGTGTTGTGTTTCCCTGTGACTCTAAGCCTGGGACCCCAAGGTTTGGGGACGAGAGTTTTCTGGGTCTAAGAGGGGAGAAGGAGGTGGTGTTGTCACGGTCCATGACGGGTAATTGTAGGTGTCGACTTGGCCAGGCCACGGTGCTCACATATTTGGTCCAACACCAGTCTAAATGTTGGTGAGAAAGTGTCATCTGGATGTGAGTCACATTTAAATCCAGAGGCTCTGAGTACAGCAGATGGCCTTCCCTGAGGTGGGTGGGCCTCACCCAGTCCCAGGAAGAGGACTGCAGTTCCCCAAGAAGGAGGCGGTTCTGTCCCCAGACAGCCCTTGGGGTAGGACCCCCTGTGTCTCCAGCCTGTGGGCCTGCCCTGCTGACGTCGGGCTTGTCAGCCCCTGTGATCCCTCAAGACCGTTCCTGAACCTAAGCCCACTTCTGAATCCCCCCTCTCTGCAGCACACTCACACACTCGCTCACATCCACACAAACTCGCACGCTCTCACACACTCACAAATACACACCCACACCTCACACCCTCTCACACATACATGCTCACACACTCACACTCGCTCACACACACGCACCTTATTGGCTCTGTTTCTCTGGAGATCCTAATACGTGGTCCTGCATGTCCTATGAATATTTATTAGTGATTACTAAGTGCTGAGTTTTTTGTATATATTATTTAATTCTCACAGTAACCTGTGAGGTAGTAGTGGCCCAGTTCTGGGGTCCGGAAGAAAACTGGGGTCAGTTTGAATCTGTGCCTTCCTTCCTTGTGATTCCTAGTGGATCAGGAAGGGCGTCACCTGCCCTGTTTTCTGGGCAGTACTGGTTACCTGCATCAGGGTAGAGTTTGTTTAAAGCCTCACAAGTATTAAGGTATGCTCAGTTCCTGCTTCGCAGCAGGACGGATTTCTTTCTGAGGCGTTCCCTAGCTCCATTTTGGGCCTTCTTGTCTACCTTCCAAAAGTGAAGGTCAGTGAGCTTGATGGGACTGGTAGGGAGCCCTTTGGAAGCCCATCTCCTCTGTAACTCGGCCTCCACGTCCCTGAGGCTGCCTGCTCCCCGGGGAGGCTTGCCGTCCCAGGGGCTCCTCTGGACACAGAGCATGGCAGGCTTGGCCTCAGGAGAGGCACAGATTGGCTTGGCAGAAGCTCAGCTGTGCAGTTCCTCCCGCCGGGATGCTGCGTTCTCTTTCCTGGCCAAAGCACTTGGCAGAGCCCAGACCCCATGGGGAGGTGAGGGTGCCTCCATAGCCTCTTCTGTCAAGCAGACATCTCCAGCACCACTCATGCGCATTGACCACACACTTGAGCGTGACACTCCCCTCATCATCCAATCATGCCCTGAACAGGGAGCCTTACGGTGCACCCCTCCCGGCCCGCCCGGCCCTCCTGGCCCTCCCGGCCCGCTGCTGCTTCCTGGCCCGCTGCCATGCCTCCCAGATGCCGTGCAGAGCAGGCCTCTCTTCTCATTTATTCTTGGGTCGTCACTGTCAGAAGCACTGGGGCAGCGTGAGCAGGGTTTGGCCGCCTCTCTTGGCTCCAGGACTGTTCTGAACCCTGAGTTTGGCATTGTCTGGTGGCACTGGGGGACTGTGCCTCGATCCTGTCAGGGGAAGGACAGAGGTGGGAACACCAGCACGAGGTTGGGGCTTTCAAGGGTGAACGGGTCACGCCAAAGTTGGTCGTAAATGCCAAGATCCACAGAAAATGGCTGCTTGGCCCCTTCAGGAGAAAGGCCCTGTGGACGGGAGGGGCCCGGGCTATCTCGGGGTGATGGCCCAGGTGGGGGGTGCTAGGCATGGCCGACAGCGGTACGGCGCTCCCTGGGTGCAGGGGTCTCTGGATACGCCGTTGTACTTGCTATCAGCAACACCATCTGACAGTCCGTCTGCTGACGTGTTCCTTTGGCCACCAGAGGAAGTGTGGCCTGGGACGTGGACACTTTACGATCTGCAGTCTTTTTTGCCGCTCTCCCTTTGACTCCCACAGGAAACTTTGGAAGTGAGTCTGTCCACCAAACAGGGCTGGGTGCCCCCTTCCTCGTGCTTTGCTGAAAGTCTGAGCCACTCTCTCCCCCGCCCCGTCCCCCTCCCAGGCCCGTGGTCCCCTTCATCCTTTCAAACTGCACCTCCAGACCCAGGCCGTGCCAGCCAGGGTGGTCCCATCCCTGTCCCCTCTCCGTGGCTTCTGATGCTCTGCACCAGCCCCGCACGGCTCACCCCAGCCAGCCGCCTCCCTGCGCACCGCGGGAGGACCGTGACTGTGGCTGGTGTTTCTTCCAAGTGCCAGGCACAAGTGGGGGTGCTCAGGGGAGAAATCGCTGCCTGGCGCAGGCCGTAGTGTGAGGACGGAGGGCTGTGGACAGGAGTCTCCAGCCACTGGGAAGGCATGGGGGCCGTTGGGTCAGCAGCACCCATCTTATGTTACCTGTGGCTCCCAGCATGCAGTTGACAAGGGAGAACGTGGTTGTATATCTCATGAGAAATGCATATTTTCAAAAAGGAACCAACCAGAAACCATAACTGGGCACTGACCGCATAAGAGTCATTGCCCTTAGAAGTGAAACTCTCATTTTAGGTAACGTGGGGTGTAGCATGGTCTTGGGATTTGGAGCAGAGAGAAATGGTAGCTCAGTGGGGAGATGGCGGGGCTGTGGGCAGCCGCAGTCATTCATTAACACCCCCACTCTGTGAATGGTGGAGATGCCAGGATGAGTAAGTCCAGAGGGGGGTTATGCACAGACCACTTTCTTAGGCAAACTTAGGCCGTGAATGTACCGATGGGCTCCAGTGTAGAAGGTTGCATGACTGTTTTTGACAGCTCGGCCCCATCCTTTCTTCCATCTACCACATGGCCCCTGAAATACTTCCTCCACCAAAATCTGGATCAGTCAGGGTTCTTACATCGCAAGAAAGAAAAACCAAATCTGGCAGATTTAAGCAGAAAAGGATTTTTAGTTTGAACTGAGTCAAAGGGAAGAGTCAAGAGCCCGGTTCTGATAGAGGCAGAAGCCAGAGCAGCTCCTGGAGTTCTGGGTAGGAAGAAACACGGACACTCCTATGGTGGGCAGCTCCTGGCCTTCCTTGTTGCTGCATGTTTGTGCCATACCCTGTTCAAAGCTCACAGTCGTGGCAGAATCTGGATGATTTGGCCTTGATAAGTGTGCACCCCTGGTACCCCTGGGGAGAGGTGTCACCTGGATTATCAGTGACTTGGTGACTTTCTGAGCTGATGGTGGAGGGGAGGATCTGGAAAAAACCTAAGGTCTCAGGCTTTGGTTGCTATGTGTGTGGAGACTGGGGATGGAGGAAGGAGCAAGTTTAGGGGAGGTGGGGAGAGAAGTTGATCTAGGATACGTGGAATTTGGGTGAAGCATCCAGTGGGGAAAACTGGTTAGCAGTTAGCCTAGAGATCAGGAGAGGGTTCCAGGCTGGAAGGGGCAATCGCGCATCCTGTTAGAGGGTGGTTGATGGTGAGGAATGGACTAGATTATATAAGGAAGGAAGGCAGGGTGAGGGCTGAACTCTGGGAGAACTTTGATGTTGAGTAACTACCAAGGGCAGAGGAGAAATAATTATGCAGTCAAGGTCAGGGGGAGTCCCTAATGAGGAACGGGTGGGTCTGGTGACCAGTACTGCCTGGAAGGCAAGCATCCCATCTTCCGCTCACACGATGTCGCCATGTCCTCTGCCACACTGTCCCATCACGGTGCCATATCGAAAGCGGTTGCAAGCATTTCTCAGGTCTTTGGCTATAACCAGTTTAGGAAATATTTAGTAGCTGATTTCTGTGATGGCTCACAGAAATTTTTACAGGTTTTATGAAAATTAACATTAATTTTGGAGAAAAACAAGCTTCTCCCTCCCATAATGTTTTGCAGGGACAGGGTTTTAGAAGAACCGTTTGCTATTTAGAGCGCGCTGGGCAAACCCTCCCTCCTCGCCCTTGCCACCTGTGTTTGACAGCGCACACACATCGCTTGTTCAAGAAGAGCACACTACATACCTGCTCTTAAGAAACTGTAGTCCGTTTCCATAGAGGGAGAGGCTGACAAGGAAACAGATCGTGACATATTCAAGGTTATTCTTGCCAGCGCTCCAGGATCCACGGCGCTGGAAGGACAAAAAAATTGTCATCTCGGAAGAGATACGTAACGAACGTGGCAAATTGGATTCATTGCCTTGTGACCCTTTCTTTTTCTGTGCTTAGTGCAGAGATAGCAATGGTGGTCCCTGCCCCCCTCCCCCGGAGGCTCTGCGCCCTCGCTGGCTGGGGAGCCTGCGCACAGTCCTGGGACAGGGACCCCGAAAGCCCCGCCAAGCCTTCAGCCATCTTGGTATTGTCGTCTGAGATTCCTTTTAATTAAAAGTCTGCCTCGGAGTATGTCAAGTACTTTTGTATTTTTGTAATTCTTCCTATCTCTATGGCAACAAAAATATTTCAACATTTACATGGACATCATATTCTTAGCTAATGTGCTATTTGAACTGTGTGTATGCCAAGAAGGGCCCGGCCGAAGCTGCTTCTGTGGGCTGGGATGCTGGGGTTGCCAAGACAACCGGGGGCCCCAAAGATGTCCTCACCGGTAGCATTAAATGGAGGCTTTAAATTAATTCACCCTCATGTGTTTTTGTAGCTTAAGTTGTTAATTGAAATAATAGGAATGACCTTCCTTGTGCATTCAAAGCACCTGTCCTATTAAAATCATCTGTGCTATTTACTTAAGTACACTCATCTATCAGGTAAATCTAGCGTGAAATAGAGGGAAATGGAAGACACTTACATTGCGCTGCTATGTATTGTGTTGTAGTGATGGGGGAGGCAGATGTTCTTGTGTCAGGCTTGAAATACAGGAAATAAAAACTTGTAGTTTAAAACTTTGTTTGTTTCTGCTCTTCTTGCTGGCTCCCAGTCTAGGATCCCTGCAGCCTGTCACAGGCTGGTGCTTGGTTAAGGAGGGCAGCGCTGGCTGTCCTGCCCAGGCGGTTAGGCCCGTGGAGGAACTAACGTGAGGCCCAGGGCCCTGCCCCACCCTGGACCGCTGTCCGTCCATCTGCTCTCGTAAGCATCCAGGTGGGAAGCACCCCGCAGCCGAGCTCGAATGCTCTGGACAGGCCAGGTCACCACTGCATGCTTGCCTGCTCAGGAGGCTGCAGGATGAGCCCATTGCCACCCTGGGATCCTGATACTTCCCCCGAAGTGGGGGTCACGGGAGTGCGTGTGGGAAGGTAGAGATGGGGGCCTTCTCATCCATGTAAACGAGGAAAGCGAGGCCCAGCGTTATCGGTGACATTTTGCCTCTCAAGAATATTCTGTTTCCTACTGTGGCTTAGATTTAGAGGTTATGTACATAAAATTGAGAGTTCAGAGGGAGGAATAAAAGCAGACGTTGACATTATCCAAATTTTAAACTCTCCACAAGCCATATAGATACGGGGCTAATTGCAGGTGCCAACCGGAAGTGCACTTACACACACTGAAGTCTGGTCTGCTTCCTTCCATGATGTTCCCTTCTTACTTCAGTTTGGACATTCAGGGACAGTAGGTACAGTGACTCGTTATTGCCTGGTAATGTCTTGCGAAGTGTTGGGTTGTCAGAATAGGAAGCCAGCCACCAGGCTCACACCTGCAGGACAAAGGTCGGAGCCCTGGGGTGGGGGTGGGGGACTCAGCCAGTGAGCCTGTCGAAGAAGCCTCAGGCTTCGAGAGAAGAAGGAAGTAGGGAGACGATTACTGAGAGAACCTCAGACCTTTCTACTTCCTGTCTTTGTATGAAGCCAGCCAACACGTGTGTGAGTGTGATTCGTCGTCTCCTTTCCTTAGTCCCTCGTACGAAGTATGATCAAGAATTGTGACTTTGGTTCCTGTTACCCGGCGTCTGGAGCCATAGAACAAAACAAAAACAACAAAAAACAAATCCAAAATAAGCACATATGCAGAACACGCTACCTTTTTTGGAATGAAATTCTGATTTTCCTGGATGTTATCAGTGACACGGCTTCTCAGCTGTGAAGTATGTGACATAAGAGCCGTTATCCTGGCAAGTTGTCTAATTCTAATAACCCAGCGGGAGGCAGCACGGGAGAGAGATGTAGCCTTGGGGGCAGAAAGGCAGACTTCAGGGTCCACAGCCTCCGGACAGTGGCCCCTGCCCACCTCCCCCCGCCCGTCCTTGCGGCCGCCCTCCCTCCACCGCTTAGAAAACACGCTTCAGCCTCCCTGCAGTCTCTCATTTGACCCAAGCTGAGCGGAGTCCTCCGTGTTTGCTTTGGTGCCTCACGGCCAGTGGAGATGGGCAGGAGGGGCCGGCGATGCAGCCGGATTCCAGAGATGATCAAGCACGGGGTTTCTGGGGGTTGGTAATCAGTCTAATGGGTTTCTGACTGCTGATTTTAAAGGCCTTCCTAGGAGGGCTCTTACAGTGATGACTTTTGCTGCAGAGCTGTAGTGGATACGTTGTCATGCTTTCAAGTAAGCAGCGGACCCACCTGCGCCCGGTTCGTGCGAACTCACCAGTGAACAGGCAGGAATGTTGCTCTTTCACGGGGGGAGGATGTTAGTTGTACTCTGGGGCCGTGACCTGTACTACTGAGTCTGGCTTTTCTCGTCCTCCATAAAAGATGGCAAAGTTTTACTTTGAGATGTTTCTCCCCCAACTTAAAACTTTGCTTCCTTTTTGAAAAAGGATTAATAAATCATTGTGGCCACACATATTTGACTTCAATTAAATGGCAATTTCAGGCAGATCTGCTGCCAGAAATAATTAAATAATAAAATCAAATAAATAATTAAAACCCCAGCTTCTATCCTAGATAATGTATATCAGCAAACTTGCCCGCGCTCACAAAATCATTCCCGCCGCCGAGGCAACGCCCTGCCCAGGCCTCCTGCAAAGATGTGAGTTTGAGTGTCAGCGTGTGGCTGGTTTTAAAACGAGAACATAGCACTGAGCATCCATACCTGATCATTCCTTGTTTTATTAGTTTGTGCCTTTTAAAAAGGAAAAGACTGGTGGGGTGCTTGGTACTTCCTGGGAGGAGGATTCTTGCTGTTCTAGAAGAACAGGGCCATTGGACTCTAGGCTGGATGGTGCCAAATGAGAGCACTTTTCAGTAAACATTCGGGAGCTTGGGGAGATCAGAGAGGATGCCTCCCACAAAGGCACAAAACTCCTTGTGTAGAAACTCAGCTCTTGCCGGGTCCCAGAGTTGAAGTCTGTTTACGGCAGCTCCCTGTGCGTGCAGTGGAAGACCCAACGCGTGTGTGTGTGTGCGTGCGCGTGCGCGGCCCTCCAGCCGCATCCCTGGTCGGAAGTGATGCGCCATGAGACACCGAAAGGGACCTCTGGGCTTTAAATAAGTCTTCTTTCATTTTCCTTCTGGAATTTGCTAAGTTCATTATTGCCTCGCAGTGATTTTTCCCATACCTTGGTGTGTTTAATTTCCTCTTTAATAGACAAACTGTCATGGGAGGTTACACTAAGCATTATTATTCAAAGGAATGTTTATATCACTCAGATAAATATCATAGGGAATTATGGATTGAGAGTGTGTTTCTTACATACACAACCAAGAAAAGTGTCTGTGTATTATCACATAAATATATGCTATATTTAAATGGTGTGATAACAATCACCAATCACTGAGTTTTTCCTCGGTGTTCTGGAATTAGAATATACAGAAAGGCAAATTAATATTTAAACCCCTGTATACTTCTGAGAGTCCCTGATACGCATAACAAAGCGATGACAGGCCCCCGCGGGGGGTGAGGTGGTGTCCTAAGTGAGAAGTCAGGGGGCCAGGCCCCAGGGCTGGAAGTGATGCCTCCACCACTGAAGATAATTCCATTATTATTAAGAGCTTTTGTCACCTACGGCTCCTTCGTGGGCACCAGATAAAGTACTTGAAACAAAACAACTTACAGTCTTTGTGCGCTTAGACATCAAGGCTGAGGGCATAGGCTGGGCAGCTGAGGTTAACTGGATAATTACCAAACATGCATAAAGCATGTCATTACTTTTTTGCAAGTCAAAAGTGGTAGCTGGAAAATGGAATGAGCCACAGGAATGAAAAGTTGCGAGCAGAGGGAGTGCGTGCTGGGCCGGAGGTTGTGGTCGTGCCTCGGTGAGTTGAACGAGGTGGCATGGCTCAGTCAGGAAGAGGTTCCTGCCTTGGTCACTGCTCCAGCCCTTCTTCACTTGGGTTTCTACCCAGCACGGTTTCCTGCCTACACCTAGAGGAGGTAAAGGTGAGACGCTCTAGGTTACGATCTGCCCTGAGGTCCCAGGAGCAATAATGCGTTTAGTACGGGATGCCCTGCTGTGAGGAATGCCGCGTGCAGCCGCCACCGTGATGCCCGCCAGTGCCGCACGGTGTGTTTCCCTCTTCTTGTCCTTCTCCTGAGCAAGGAAATGGGAATCAAGAAGCACTTCCTCGGTGTGTGTGTGTGTGTGTGTGTGTGTGTGTGTGTGTGTGTGTCACAGGATCACGTGGTAGGAACGACCTAAGTTTACCTACATTTAGGAAAAGGACAAAACGAGAGCTTCTGAATCCATAAGGGAGAGCATCTGTGCATCTGTAAGAGCAGAGACTCCAAAACCAGCCTTGAGGACTCATTCCTGGCTTGCAGCCTCCTGGCAGTCAAGATGTTCATCCTTTTGGCTAACCAGAATCCATTCGGGACCATTCTGGGATGGTAGGGCTGGCTGAAACTTAGAAACTGTCAAGGGCAGTCCTTTATTTTGTAAGCCTATGGCTGGAGTCCTACAGAGGCAGTGCACCTTGCTCAGGATTACCTGAGAGGTCAGGCAGAATGGGTCCCTCTTACTTAGTATCTCTGTGGAGAGACAAAACCTTCTAGAAGCCACTTGCCACTCTAGACCAGTCTTATCCTGATTAGCAGCCCCAAATCCTTGAAAATTTCTCGCTAGATCACCTTTTCCTTCCCTCTAATTTTTAATCAATAACAATTTGGATATATGTGATGATAAGTATATACTATAGAATCCAATGATAGATAAAAATATAATATAGTATCCATAATAAGCACCTGGTAGTTTCCAGAAAAACTGTGCAAGAGTCCTTAAGAAAGTAACTCAGGGGCACTTGGGTTGAGCATCCCACTCTTGATTTCAGCTCGGGTCACGACTGCCAGGGCACAGGTCACACTCCTCTATGCCTCCCCCCACCCACCGGCATTGACCTCCCTCACTCTCTCACGTGAAGGTCCTCTCCAACTGGCCCCTTCGCCTCCCCCCGTTGAGGCCTCTGATGTCCTGGAGCAGAAGGATGGAGGGGGTCTGGGGTCTGGGGTCTGGGGTCTGGGTCTGTGACTGGAGCCATCCATGTTCCAGACACTCCCCTAGACACCCATGGACGTGACTTTGCTAAATAAAGTGCAGAGTGGCCGTGGTCGGGGGAGGGAGGGTGGAAAGGGGGAGTGAGACTCTGTGAGGCTACAGAGCCATAAAATCAAGGTGCCTGGTGGATTGTGGGGTGCGCTGCTGATTCCCCCTTTGAGAAAATAACCATTTTCCAACTGTATTCATTCATTCTACCACAATTTATTGAGTATTGAGCGACTGCAGTATTCTGTATTTGTGAGAAAAAAGTCTTAAGTGGCTCTTCAAAGAGCTCAAAGAGGGCTAAATCATTTATTAAGTCTTAAGATATCAGTCCCTGTGGCTTCGACTTGATGGGAAGTGGGAATTGAGCGAGAGAACCCTACACACAAGGGATGTGTGAAGTAAGAGAGAGTCTTCATTTGATGTGTCAGCCGAGGGCTTGGGTTGGGCCGAGACTAGCAGAAAATGACGCTGATTTAGGGATTTTATTGTTCTTAACCAGCCGAAGCCAGAAATCCTCCACCATGGGCTGGTGAACGCAGCCGGCGGTTTGCTGAGGGACCTGGTTGCTTTTTTATTTCTGTTCAATGGCATTCACATGGTCTCGTTGCCCCATGGTCCCTAGATACATTGTCAGCGTTGACTCTGCCTCTCTGGAGAGAAGAGAAACGCACGCACATGCCCATGAGGATGCACCGAGATGTTCCCCCGTAGGAGGCTTTCCTGGGTGACCCACCCAGCAGCTTCTCTGCAGCCCCCTGGCCAGAACCCAGAACCCTGTCACATCCCAGCGCCCGGGAGGCCGCGGGACAGAGCTCTGTACCTGCACACCACCACCACACAAAAGTTAGTGTCATCAATAAGGAGGAGGGGAGAATGTACATTCCATAGGTGACATTCCGCGTTGGGTGAGGGAACGTCTTTGGAAGTTGACCCTGTGGGGAGAAAGAGGGCAGAAGGCAAAGGGCTGGTCAGGCTGTCAGGGGCACTGTGGGTATGACAATGATGTTGGAGATACTGCGGTAGGCGGGGTGGCCTGTAAGGGCCGGGGTGCAGAGTATGGGCTTGCTTGTGCTGTGCCTTGGAAGTTCTAGAAGCTGCATTCTGTTTACACGAATGGTGGCCATTTACTCACTCTCACCGGGAGGCAGTATGGTAGAGTGGCTATGGGTGTGGACAGCAGAAAGACCTCATTATAGGTCCTGTCTCTGAGCTCCTCACTGCTGGAGTTGGAGGTGACAGGTCAGCAAGTAGAGGGGACAAGAATGATCCATGTGGTATTGGATCAGGGTGGGGACGTCAGTGTTTAGCTCACATAGATACAGAAGTACTTACAGATGTGGGCACGTACACAAGTCAGCACACACATTTCTTTTCTTCGTCAGCTAAGAGCATCTAGAAGTGATGACACCCCCATAATGCCAAGCACACTAGCACCTCTCCAGTAAAGGGATCAGGTCTCCTAAGAGAAATGGTGGATGCTAGGACAATACACGATGGGCCTGGGGCACCGTGTAGTGCCAGTGAGTAGGAGCTGCTCACCTGGGGACCATGACATGCCAGAGGGATGCAGGAGCCACCTGAAAGAGCTCCCAGTGGCCAGAGCTGGAAGAATTTAAGAAACATAGGAAATAACGCGATATGGGATCGCAACTCAAAGTGTAAAATACATATTCATGTGTCCATATGGATATAAATAAGTAACTGATTAAATAAATAAACTGATGGGGACATGAAACAAGTCTCCTGTCTGGAAGAATCCCGAATGATGTATGTATACACTTCCCTACCAAGGAGGTACAGCTCAAGTCCCACTCCTGAAATGTGGTCTGCCTACAGCGACTGCCTTCCAAAGAGCACAGTGTGGGAAGGGGACAGAGAGCAGTGGTACCGTGGGGCCCCTGACAGGCACACCTGAGCCAGGTGACCCAGGCCAGGACCCATTGCCAGTGGTCGTGTTGATGGTAGGGACCCCAGCTACGACATGATGAGAAGCGCACCTCCCTCTCGGGTCTTCCTCCCAAAACCCGTCGCCCCAGTCTAACCAGAAGACCAAAGAGAAAAACACCAGACCAAACCCAGGCAAGGGGCACCTTTAAGATACCTGACCAGCACAACTCAAAGCCGTCAGGGTCATCATCTAAAGCCGGGCAGGTCTGAGGAACCTTCATGGCCAAGAGGGCCCCGAGGAGATGCCACGTCCTGGGTGTGGTGCCTACATGGGATCCTCCAACAGAATAAGGATATTAGGTAAAAATGAAGAAATCTGAATAAAATATAGATTTTAGTTAATAATAATATATCAATATTGGTTCATTAGTTGTAAAAACATGTCCCATGTTAACACGAGATGTTAAGAATAGGAGAAACTGAGTGCAGGGTGTATGGAAACTCTGTGCTGTTCTCATAACTTTTCTGTAGCTCTAGAACCATGCTAAAATAGAGTGTTTATTATGAAATCTTTCCTGCTGCCTCTTACTTTGTCATCTTAGGAAATCATTTCCTCTGCTGGTGTCTCCTCACCTCTGACTTGGCATCACCATCCATGGTGCCCATGGCACAGGCGCAAAGAGAAACGTGAGGCTGTGCTGGCCCGTCGTTAGTGGGGCACCTGGCGGGCCGCACTTTCTCCCTTGAAGCCTTCCAGGGTGTTGGGATTCCACCTGCTCTCCAGCTCGGGGACCTGAGGCGGCTAAAGCCTGCTGGCATCTCAGCCCACACGGGGCCCACAGGACGTGAGAGGACCCCGGTAGGTGTGTTTGCAAAGTGACTCTGCACTTCCCTTCTTGTTGATGTGTGAAGGTATTGGGGAGCTTGATATCAGAAGAGCCAGGAGATGAAGATGGAATATGAGCATGCACACTCGCTCACACTCAAACCACACACTCTCACCCACACTCATTCACCCAAGGATACACACTCGTTCACACACCACACACTCTCACTCACACTCATTCACCCAAGCATACACACTCCCATTCACACCCACACTCAGGCACCCAAGGACACACACTCATTCACACTCACACCACATGCTCTTACCCACACTCACGCACCCAGGCATACACACTTCCATTCACACCACCACTCACACGCACACTCAGGCACCCAAGCCTACACACTCACTCCCATTCATACCACACACTCACCTAAGCATACGCACTCACTCACTTTCACACCTATGCACTCACACCCACATTCACTCCCTCACACACACACACACACACACACACACACACACACACACACTCACGTATCAACCTTTGAAAACACTGGAAGAAGAATCATGGAAACAGCTTTACTCTCGGGACTGAGGTATCTCAGGACAAGGAGGCTGAGGCCTGAGTGTCTTTCGCTGCAGGAATCAAGTCATGAGAAGCTGCTCTTCTGGGGCAAGCTGAGAAAATTCTCATCTCCACAAGTGCTCTTTCATCCCAGGGAACTTGAAATCCTCCCCTTGCTACGAGCTGCACATCTTTGACATTGATGTGCAACTTCTCAGGAAGGCACAGGTATTAGGCAGGTAAGGGGCTGTTATCCACCGTGGGGGGAAAGGCCCGTGGTGCACCACTGGAGGTGAAGTTTGGATGCGGTGGGATGGATGTTTATTTGAAGAGCTAATATCAAGGCCATTGGCATTTCTGTTAGATTCCCAGCATCTCGCCATTGACTTGACTTAATATACTCCACGGCCAGTTGGAGCTGAAGGCCCATTTGCTACAGCGCTTTTCTGTGCATTAGTGTCCATTATAAAGTAATGGGTGTCTACCAGTGTCAACATGTCTGCAACCAATTAATTCAGCTCACTACTTCTTCCTGGTAATCGCGAATCACTGGACCATCCAATGCCACATGATATTAAGTACCCTTTTGACCACTGCAAGGAGCATTTACAGGAGAACATGAGGGAAAGTGACATTTAGTGTCTGTGGCCATGAGCTGACAGGCAATATCACTTGTGAGAGAAAGAGATTTTTTTTAATAGGATTTATGTTTAGTATTATATATACTTTAGGATTTACATTGAGTATTAGATATTAAGTATATATATATTGTGGGTTTTGTGTTAAGTATTATATATCAAGTATTAGGCATAGAATATATTTGGCAAAAGGTTTTATAAAAAATAATTATATGGTAAGATTTCAGTTATTTTTTTAAAGTTTTATGACTAGTTGGAAGAAATCATATATGCAAAGTGATTGGTTGCACTCAGAAGAGCATATACCTCAGGTGACAAGATAGAGGCCATCAAGAGAAGGAGGCTGTAGCCTCCCCGAGAGTGAGCAGAGTGAAAGCCATCTGGGTCCCGATGGGTTAGACAGCTCGACAGAGACCGAGCCCCAGGAGCTGCACGAGCTGAGGGCCCTCTTCACGCTCGCGCGATCGGGAGACACACTTCCCGTCAGCGGGATTCACGGTGCAGTGGCAGCCATCCTAGCTGCTTGCCCTGTGGAAGATTTGGGAACGGGGCTGTGGGATGAAGGTGGTGGACACACAGGACATGTGAGTGTGACTGAATTACAAACGCAAGGCACCACACCGAACCCCGCGGCCTCGTGCTGGCCTGCGCCCCCCCACGCGCACCAGTGGGGGCCCCTCCTGAATTCACAAAGAGATCTGGGGGAAAAGGGAACAAGGGACTCCAAAATAGGTAAAGGAAACGACTACAGTGAAATTCAAACTTTTTAACTAAATGTTTTGAAACAAGTAACACCATGTCAAATTTATTCATGGCTAAATCCAGTTTTCATCAAGTCGTATTTAAATAGTCGGCTTTTCTTACACGAAAAAGGCCTGAGTTGCATAAATAACAGCTGCCAAGGTGGCAGAACCTTTGTGATGGAACGGTGTTATTTGTCGCCAAACAAGACAACGGCAACCCAGAAGAGCACTTGCCAAGGGCTCATTCTGTGTGAGGCAGGCAGGGTTCTCCCGCCAGCAGGTGTTAGTTCACTTACTGGCCATAGGAACCCGGGACATGAGCGCCATTGTCATTCCGTAAATGTGGCGGGGGATGTTAAGTAACTTCTAGATGATGCAGAGCTGGGGACTTGCTACGGCACTCAACTGCTGCTTCACACCATCTCTCAAAGGAACAATTCGTGCCGTTCTTCAAAAACTTGAAAGCAAACGTTAGGTTAATTATGGGGTGTGTGGACATGTGTATATCTTTTCTATCTTTGTGATGCCCTGGGCGGGGGCGGGGGGGCGCTTTGAAAGAGCCCTTGGAGCTGGTGGACACTTCCCGTGGCTCTCCTGGCCACCAGGCGTGGGAGGCGCGGGGGCGTCTGGACCTGAGGCTCTGTGGCAGGGCGGGCCCCGCGGGGCAGAGAGGGGCGTGTCCCACCAGGCACTGTGTGCGTGCTGTGGGGCTGTGTGCCAGGCCGCCTGAGGCCAACCGTGTGCTATGGGACGGGCCGGTGGAAGGGGCGGCCTGCTGGTGCTGCCCTCTCCGCTCGTCACGGACTGAACTCTGGTCTTTCCTGAACATGCAGTCTTTGAATAAGTTGGGATTGTTCCTATTTGCGGTTTTATTAACAACTCATGGCAGCCATGTCTTAGGGATTAAAAACAGAAGAAAGAAGGCGTGTATGTAAATGGAGTAAGCTAATGGTTTGCCCAGAATGCTGTGGCCATTTATGGGGACCTGAATGACAGGATAGAATTGCCATAATGTTACATTTAATGCATTTTGTTTTAGCAAAATATGATCATCTGATCATATCTCCAAATGCAGCGGCACTGCGAAAGTAATCGTTATAATCATAGAGTCATTCACTCTAAGATGGTTCAGGCTGACTTTAGAGATCATACTACCGGATTTTCAGCCTAAAAATGACTATCCTGTCATGTAAATAATGGCAGTGATATGGACAAAACTGGAATTTCTCAGGCACCTGGTGAGAGACAGAAGTAAAGCCCTGTGCTTTATGCTCGAGAGCACGCATTGGCTTGGGAGGCTTTTCCTCTTAAATTTGTTCGCCAACATATGTGAGCATCATGCTGGCTGCAGGCCCATGCCCAGACTTACCTGGTGGTGAGCACCACGTTCGCGGGGAGAGGAAAACAAGCTTCTCAGCCCATAATGGGTTGCTTGCTGTCCTTTGTTCAACCGAGGGAACTCTTACTTGGCAACACTAGTGTCAGATGCCTCCCAAGGCACTTGTCCCTGTGTTCGATCAGTGCGGGGCCTGGGGTGTGGGGCACGGGGGAGGGTCTGTGGCCCCGTGTGCCTCTTGATACCTGGTCCCTGGTTTGGGAGACCCGTGGGTGAGTGTTGCCGCTCCTGGCGTTCAGGGCGGCTTCTGAATATAGCACACATTCCAGAGACTAAAACTACTTTAAAAAACAACCAAAAGCCCGTATGATCGGGCTTCCCCTTACAGCTTCTCGCTACCTGCTGAGGCGAAAAGCCCCTGCACAGAGGCCGGCACCGGCTGCTTTTCTGGCTCTCACAGACCACGCGTGGCCTGAGGCTGCCACATGCATCCTCCAGGCCTCCCCGCCATCTGCCTCCCCCCACGCGGGCTGTCACAGCCCTGAAGGCGGCGGTTGGCATGGGGCCCGGGATGGTCGGAATTTAACAAATGTATTAAATGTATTAATATATTCTTGTACAGCTTGGGACAGGGTGTGAGCTAAGGGGAAAAGGAACACTTTGGGACTTTACTCCACAAAATCCTTTTGTTAGACAGTCTTCTAGGCCCTTGGTCAGATCCTCTGGGTCCCTCTGGACGGACCCTTTCTGGAACCAGGGCTGACAGACGAAGGCACAAGCAGGGCTTGGGGAGACTGTGGGTCTCTGGCACGCAGCCGGGCCCGACTCGAGCCGCTGTCCCCAGTCTACGCTCGGGGGAGGGGCGCGGCCGTGTGTAAGTTGCTCATGACCCTTTCCCATCAGACCGTGATGTCTTCTTTATAGTCATTATCTTACAGAGCAGTTTTTATGGCCAGTGCAGACCAAACCCTTAAATGCATGAGCTTGGGTCCGGACGGAATCACACCAAATGGACACAGAGACACAGTTCGTGGTCTCTTTGAATGAAATGCTCCTTTGCAACTAGAAGCAAAATGTTTAAACTGACCAAGTGATGACTTGTTTTCTAATCCAGAGGTGGGCTTCTGGGCTGGTTTGGTGCTTACTGTTTCTGCCTGTGTTTTTACAAATCTGTCAACGGGGGCGTCTTCCGTGGGAAGGAATGTTGGCTGGCTAGCGATGGGAAGGCAGCGCCTCCTCACCTGATGGTCTCTGAGCTCAGGTGGGCAGGTGGCGAGCCTGGAGGTGATGATGACAAGCATCCTGGGCCACGACCAACAACTGAAAAGCATGTGTAGTTTTTACTGTCCCTGCCTTTAGAGGAACACTGCCAGTGTCTGAGGCTGTGTTTTTGGTGAGCTGCTTATGACTTCAGTGTGTGAGGAGGCTTCCCGGATTTCATAAGTCAAAGTTAAGGATGTGTTTTAACCAGCCCCCAGGGGTCAACGTGGTTTCCATAGGGTGACAAACACATAAAAGAAATAAAGAAATCAGCTGGAGAAAACTCCCAACGTATAAGTTAAAAAACAAAAAAACCAAATTCAACCCTAGTGTATTTTGCTTTTGGGTGGGATACAGTTTGTTTGCTTTATTGCTGATTTATCTTTAGGTTGAGAGTCGAAGACATCAAGACCTTATTCCTTGTCTGATGTTCGTGTCAGAGACAAAGTGGCTGTATTGCTAATCCTCAGCAGCTGTCATCTTTGTAAGACTGCACGAGCGGTCACCGAGAACCCGTTCACAGAGGAAGGAGGTGAGTCGCTCGGAGCTGAAGTAGGCCTGGGGCTAGACCCCGTGGCTCAGGACAGGAGGAGGTGCTCTCAGGGCCTCGGGCTCCATCCCGGCTGTGCGCCCCCAGAGTGGGGACTGCACCCCACTGCCACTACCAGAGCCCGGGTTCTCTCCTGGCAGAAGGGGGAGTGTGCGCTAGATAATTCCCTGCTGTCTCCAAGTGCCGGATGCACGTGGGCAGACACCATTTGCATAACAATATCCCCAGAGCCAAAAGGAGGTCTGCGGTAAAATAACACAGGAAAACTCACGTATTTCAGTTAACACAGTGAAGCGGTAAAACTAGGACTTTCTGCCGCTAATATTATTGTCAAATGCTTGATTATAACTGGATTCCAAAGAAAATGCTCATGCTACGTGGAAAACGCTTAAGCGCACAGGAATACAAACTGGTGGGAAATCCATGGCGTCGTCTGCACGGGACGTGGGGTCAAGGAGCAGGGGCATTAGATTGTTCCTTATGGAGCATAAGTGAAGGAAGAAAGAGCTTCTTTCAAATTGACAAGAGAAATGAAGTTCAAGCGTGATAGCACAGTCGTGCCTTCTTGGTGACATTTAGTGTGGATAGAGTATGCGGAACCAGGGGGTGCCTCCGTGCGCATGGTGCATGTGGGCATTTTCGTACACGCTGAAAAGTGAGGTTGAAGCATCGTTTACATCCCGTCTCTGGGTGTCCAACAGTGACAGATATAAATATTTTATTAGGCTAACCTGCAGGTCTCTGAAGATTATATGTCTTATCACGTTGACCCTTATAATTATGTTGTCTTCTGCAACCATGGGATCTCTTTTAATTTTGCAGTTCTCTGGTAAATATTGAACCATAAGAAAAGCACACGACTGTAGGCAGGGAGTATTGAGGAGGGAAGCACGTGAACATGGTTCCAACACGTGAGTAAGGCCATGTCTGCCTCCCATCACACTGGAGAAGCCAGCACTTGGAGGAAGGGCCTAATTAGGCAAGAAAATGGTCTTCGACCTGTTTGATCCTCACTTTGTCACCTATCGCTCTGCTGGGTGTGGACCCACCTCCCTCTTCCACTGCTCGAGGGAACTTTGTATGAAGTCACAGTCCCTGAGAAGGGGTGAGGGCGCTGACGCAGGAGAGGCTGGGGGAGGTGAGTGGGCACTTTCCTCCTTGGTCCCCCTGCCCCTGGCCTGGGGCTTCTCCTCCTCCTGGTTTTGGGCTTCAACTCCACGGCCCCATGGGCACAGCCATCAAAGTGCCCTGTGCATGACCCTTTGGTGCAGACACCTGGCTCTCCCACATGGGGCAGCACCGATCCAGAGGGAGCCCCTTAGCCCCCCAGGGTGCATGGGGAGGGCTGATCAAAGGTCGGCCGCGTCCTTGATGTGCTAGTCCCTCTGTGGGCCGGCCTCTCATCTCCCCTGTGTCCCAGAGCTCAGCCTGACTCCCTTTGAAGCTGACGGAGGCCACTCCCTGGATGGACCCAGCAGGGCCCCCACTTCGTCACTGGGGTCACTGCTATGTTGCTCGCTCTTCCCCCTCCCTGCCCTTCTTACCCGGCTCGCTCCTGCCCCGTGTCACCGTCTTTCTCTTTTTTTTTTTATAAATTTATTTTTTTTAAGATTTTATTTATTCATTTATTTGAGAGAGCGAGAATGAGAGAGAGAGAGAGCACATGAGAGGGGGAAGGGTCAGAGGGAGAAGCAGACTCCCTGCTGAGCAGGGAGCCCGACGTGGGACTCGATCCGGGGACTCCGGGATCATGACCTGAGCCGAAGGCAGTCGCTTAACCAACTGAGCCACCCAGGCGCCCCCTGTTACCGTCTTTCTTTTTTTTTTTTTTAATTGTTTTTTATTTTATTTTATTTATTTATTTCAGAGAGAGAGAGAGAATGAGAGAGATAGAAAGCACGAGAGGGAAGAGGGTCAGAGGGAGAAGCAGACTCCCCGCTGAGCAGGGAGCCCGATGTGGGACTCGATCCTGGGACTCCAGGATCATGACCTGAGCCGAAGGCAGTCGCTTAACCAACTGAGCCACCCAGGCGCCCCCTGTCACCGTCTTTCTTACACCCAAACAGGTGTGGCCCCAAACAGGCCTTTGCAGAAATGGTTTTGAGAGAACAACATGGCAGGCGGCGAGCCTTTGGGCCACCGTCCTGGCTGGGTTCTGAGCAGTGTGAAACGTGGAAACGGGACATTTCTGTGGAACTGTGTAGCAGTGGTGGGGAAACCCCTGCCTGACCCGATAGAGGTTGCTTTTCTGCCAGCCCCTGGTTGAGCGTCTGCCTTGTGAATGGTGTTGGTGGGACCTCTTATCATGGGTCCTCGGTGGGCGAGTGTGTTCGGTCCTGGCATGAGGCACTCATTGCTTTCCTGGCCACCGACTTCCCTAAGGGAGGTACAGTCAAGGACCGCAGAGGTTCAAGGACGGGGCCTCTGAGAGAGGTGGGAAACCCCTGAGCCAGCGCGTGGCTCACTCTGATTGGCTTCATCCTGGCCCCACAAAGCTGACGCCGATCCCTTTGGAAAGGAGCCAGCAGATGACTCTGAACACCGTTGGGACACGGGAAGCCCCGTGTACGCACTAGAAAGACTGCTGGCCCTCTCCCACTTGGGGGGGTCACCTGCAGGGCGTGACAAGGCCTGTGGGCTGAGCGTGGGCCTGACCAGTGCACATCCCGATGGGGAGGTGGGGGCAGGAGGCCGGCAGGCTGGGGCTCCTCTGGGCAGAGCCCCTGTGTGTGTGCCCAGCCTCAGCACGAGTGCGAAGCTCGGGCCCGTCTGGTGTGAGGTTGGCAGCAGTGGGTGAAGTGTCTGCTGTGGAAAGAGCTGAAGGAGACCAAGATGGCAGCCATGTGAGAGGAAGGAGCCACAGGACCCGGGGACCCTGGAGGCCCCTCTTGCTCGCTCTTTCTCTCGCTAGCTCTTGTTTTTCTGGTGCAGGCGTTTAGGACTTTAGTTTGTCTGAAAGTCACTGAAGCAGAGACCACAATAAATCATCCTGCTTTTCTTTACAACCTGCCCCCACCCCCGGGCAAAACCAGAAAACACAAACAGCAACAGCACCACATATGGGGAGAACATTTTGTTTTCTACATGGGATTCTGCATGATGATTTTGCACAGGTTCAAAACCTACCAGTGAGGGTTAGCTCTATGAAAAGTGTCAGTGACGGTCCGTCAGAGCCAGATCCGGGTGGGAGGGGACATGGCATGGGGCTGTCACGAGCCAGAGACCCTGTGTGGGGTCTGTGGGCAGGACGCAGTTCGATGCCTAGCCCTGCACCACCTTCAAGACGTTGTAGACTCTGGTTCTAGTCGCCTAGGTTCGAATCCCTGCTCTGCTGTGCTCCGGGGGCCGGTTATTTATCCCTGGGATGGTTTGGTTGCTGCCAAGTGGGGACAGTGATAGAATCTGCTTCCCAGTAATTGTGAGACAGAAGTGAGGTTGTTCCTATAGAGGACTTGACTGAGCCCCTTCAGCACACGGTGGTCAATAATGGCCGAGGTCCTGTCTTTCTTAACAGAGAAGTGAAATCAGTCACTGGGAAACTGGAGATTTCCATCCAGGTTGTTACTTGTCCAGGACCCAGGGCAGATTTCGACTTGGCAGCTCCGTCAGGTGCAAGGCCCTGCCGAGGACAGTGGCTCCCCAAACCCCCCCTTTCCTTGTTCTGACACCGCCTGTCCTGCTTCCTGTTCCCAAGGGAGCAGCCTTTGGGGAAGTAGCAGGATGAAATGGTTTCCTTCCTCCTATAATTTACATGTGGAAGACAAGTTGAGAATTAATCACTTACTCACCAAGGGCACATTTTCGATGTCATCTTAGGAAAACTGTCTTACTTGACCGTTCTTTGGTTCCCTCTCAGTTGTGCGTTTCTAGAGTGTATGGTGTGCCTAAACATGCCACCTCCTCGTACTCCTTCTCTGTAGTTAAGTAGCTTTTCTTTAAAAATCTAATAAGCAGAAACTCTTATTCCCAAATAATTATAGATTTACAGGAAGTTGCAAAGTAATGTACAGAGAGGATGCATGCCCAAAGCCAGCCTCCCTCCACACTAACATTTCGTAACCAGAGTGTGGCATCAAAACCAGGACAGGGCCGATTCAGATTTCCACAGTTCCGCGTGGTTCTGCATGGCCTGGTTGCTGTGGGTGCAGAGCATCCTCTGCAGTGGTATGAACGACCCTGTGATCAAGCCATATGCCTGGCCCAGCACCACAGACTCCCTTTATCCTACATGTGCTCCTGGAGATCAGACTTTACCGCTCAGAATAATTTTTCTGAAGTCAAACCAATCCCTGTTCCTTTTTTACTCCTGTGTAGTAACCTGTGTGTAGCTAGACCACAGTCTGTTTAGCCGTCCATCTACTGAAGGACCCGTATTATCTCCAGTTTTTGACTATTACATATAAAGCTGCCACGGACATTAATGGACACGCTTTTGTGTCAACATAGTTTGTTTGGAACAAATGACCAGGAGTGCAATTGTGAGGTTATGTGGTAAGTTCTTTTATAGGTTTAATAAAAACTGGCCATGACATCCCAGAGCGGCCTTCCGGTTGTATCTTCTCACTAACAAAGTGCGAGCAATCCGGTTTCGCTGGATGTTGTCACTGCTTCCATTCCTACCATTCCAATCGGTGTACAGCATTAGCTCATTGTAGTCTTAATTTGTATTTTTCTACTAGCTAATGGTTCTAAACATCTTTTATTTGCCATCTGTATGTCCTCTTTGGTGATATATCTATTCAAGTCTTTTTTCCATTTTCTAATTAAACTTTATTTTTTTACTGTTGAGTTCTGAGAGTTCTTGATATATTCTAGATGCAAGTCCTTTGCCTGATATGTGATTTGCAAATATTTTCTCTCAGGCCAATTTCTTTTCATCCTATTAACATTTTTAATTTTGATGGGTTCTAATTTATTGTTTTCTCCTTGCTTTTGGTGTCCAGTCTAAGAATACTTTGAGTATTTCCAGGTCCTGAAGATTTTCTCCTTTTTTTTCTTTTCATTTTTTTTTTTTTTTTGTCTATGACAGTCTGGTTGTTCCAGCACCATTTGTTGAAAAGGCTGTCCTTCCTCCATTCAATTGTATTCACACTTTTGTGAAAATTGGGCATATTTGCATGTGTCTATTTCTGTGTTCTCTCTTCTGTTCCACTGATTGCTGTTCTTCTGCCAATACCACACTATCTTGATTACTGTAGATACATAACATCTTAAAATCTGGCAGACCGATTCCTTCCGCTTTATTCTTCTTTTCCAGAATTGTTTGGCTATTCTAGGACATTTCCCTTTTCATGTACATTTTAGAATAAGCCCATATATGTTTATTTAAAAAAACTTCTCTGAGATTAGGTAGCAATTGCATTAAACCTATAGATTTATTTGGGGACTGACATCTTTACTATGTTGAGCCTTCCAACCCACAAACTTGGTATGCCTCTCCAATAACTTAGGTCTTCCTTGATTCATTTCATTGTCCTTTTGTAACTTTCAGCATACAGATTCTGTACATGTTTGTTTCTTTGGAGCAGTTGCAAACGATATTACATTTCTGATTTTGGTTTCCCCTTGTTTATTGTGTTTATAGAAATACAATTGATTTTTGGTTGTTTACCTTATGTCTTGTGACCTTCCTGAACTCACTCACTAATTCTGGAATGTTTGCAGATTCCTTAGGATTTCTATGTGGACAATCATGTCACCTGTGAATATAGGCCGTTTTCTTTCTTCCTTTCCAATCTGTTCCTTTTATTTTTCTTGCCTTATTGCACAGGCTAGAGCTTCTAACACTAGGCTGAATAAATGGTGAGAGCAGACGTACTTGCCTTTCCCCAACCTTAACAAGGAAACGTTCAGTTTTTCACCATTAAGTGTGATACCAGCTGTGGGTTTTTGTAGCTGCTTTTTATCAGGTTTGGGAAGTTTCCCTTTATTCCTAGTTTGTTCAGAATTTTTATTATAAATGGGTATTAGATTTTGTTAAGTGCTTTTTCTGCATCAATTAATATAAGGATATGATTTTTTTCTTTAGACTGTTGATATGGTGGATTACATTGATTTATTTTTGAATATTGAGTCAGTTTTGCATATTTGGAATAAATCTCACTTGGTCATGGTATATTATTCTTTTTGTACATTGCTGGATTCAGTTTGCTAAATTTTTTTTTCTTTTTTTTAGTATTTTATGTTTGAGTTCATGAGAAGTATTTGTCTGTAGTTTCCTGTTGTCTTTGGTTTGTGTATCAGAATGATATTGGCTTCAAGTGAGTTGAGAAATACTTTCTCCTCTGCTATCTTCAGAGGAAATTATTTAAGCTGGTGTTAATTCTTTACAGCATTCTCTAGTGAAACCATCTGGGCATGAAGATTTCCTTTTCTAGGTTTTAAAATTACACATTCAATTTTTTTGTCGGTTTAAGAAGCACAGGGCTCATGGGGGGGAAAGGAATAAGACGCGGAGATAATTTGGGTCAGTGCCTTCATGATCCTGACATTTCCTGCTTATTAAATGGTCCATTTTGGATACAGCATGCGATGCAAAAATTCATCTTTATTTTTATACGTTAGATTCCAAAGACATTTATGGCATGATTTTGATAAATGTTATCAATTTCTATTTCCCTTTCTGTTTTCAAACTTTTGGACCTTTACAATATAGAAATACTTCTGGTCTTAACCTAGTTTTCTCTCCCTGTCTCTCTATTATATTTATTTATTTGTTTTTTTTCTCTATTATATTTAGAAGTGTGTGTCCAAAGTCAATTTCTTTTCTTGAGTTTGTTACAAAAGAAGCAAACATCTGCCCAGATAACTAATGGAAGCTGAAAATCTATTCCCCATATGGTCCCTATTTGTGTGAAGTAAAGTTTTTAAAAGACTTCATGTTCTATTAACAAGTAAATTGTGGGATCCTCTATGATCCTCATCAATGTAGTGTCAGTGCTTTGAGGACGAAACCTCTCCTTTACATGGCTGGTTAGAACATACCTGTGGAAAATATAAGAATCCCCAGATACTCTTTGTGTCTAAGTGCCAGCTATTGCAGTGTGGACTTTGGCAAGTTTGTTTTTCAAACAAAAACTTCTGGGACTTAGAATACTTGCTACCAGGTAATGTTTATAAAGGACTTTCAAATGCATTATTTCAAAAATACTGTTTTTCCCACTAAGCTGGGAAGGAGATGTAAATTATGCCATCAAGGCCCCAATAATATGTCTTTATGAAATAGATCTTGCAAATGTTCCAAATGTATTTTTTTTTTTTAATGAGAAACACATACCCAAAGGAGTATTTGTCTGATTGCCCATGGCGGTGAAATAGGGGAGTCATCTCTGCTGGGGGTGGGGGGTGATACACACGGAGAAGACCATAAACTGAGGGACCACTGTTGGCTTGGATGTTTTGTCTGTAGGAAGAGGAAAGTAACCCATTTTCTACCTGGTAACTCACCCACCCAGCAGAGCCAAAGCTGGTGCTGTTGGTCTCACCATTTAGAATGATCCCACAAGAAAACCTCCTGTTATTTAGAAGTGCGTTATTGTCAGCAAATAAATGCTCTCATCTCGGTGTTTATAATGTTAAGGGAGAAGGATATTGCATTCATTGCTTGCATCCGAAAGCAGGTTGTGTTTCCCTGAAAGCAACTCTGTGTAAATAGCAAATTCAGATTCTATCAATGATGTATCTTTGGACTGCTATTTATTTTACCTTCAAAATGTGTGAAATGCTGCTGATCTTTTATTTCTTGGAGGATGAACAATTGCAGCATTAAGAGACATTTAAATAATGCTTAATTTTTAAAGCAAGAGAATAAGACAAATGGATGTGTTCAGCCTAGACTTCAGATCGGGTTTCTGTTTTTTAAGCTTAATGTGTGATATTAGCCTATTAAATAGCATTCTTTTATTTGATATATTCTCTATCCCCATTAGACATCATTTCCATTGATGTTTTGTATTGTTTGCACGTTATTGCATCTGATATTAAAATACAGGGGATGGAGGGGAAAATAATTAGATTTATGGCTTTGTACTTTTAGTTTCCAACTTAAAGACCTATTAAAAACTAACTCACGATATGGTACATGCAGGCTATTATCTGTTTAAATTAGCTTATCAGAATAAAATATCTCCTTTTAGTGATTTTCCTGGAGAGGAGGAAAGCAGATGACCAGACTTCCATTCAGTGGAAACGTAACTTGGGATTTACCGTAGTAGCAAAACCCGTTCAACACAATAGTCCTCATTAGCCAGTTAATGGCAATAGCTTCTGTATAACTTTTTTGCACTCAAGCTTCTCTTTAGGGAGTCTGGAAGGTGATGATCGCCCGAGCCTTTAGGCAAGCGGAGGGATTTTCCAGCTCCTCACCTGGGAAGAGTCGGCAGGCTGACACACAGGGCAACCAGCAGGCAAATTGCACTGATGCCTCACCGATCCTAAAGCTTGCGGAAAGGGGTCTAAATGCATGTTGTGTCTCCAGGCTGATTCTGGACTGTCTTTTCAGGGGGTTAAAGCTAAAGTTAACAGTTTAGGATGACGGATTTGCGGACATACTGACGCAGGATTCAGACTTGGTTCTCCTACTTCAGATCCTCTACTTTGGGGAGTTTACTTTCACTTTGTGAGTCCATTTCCTCCATTTTAAAATGCGGCAAATATGAGTTTTGTCTAAATAATTTCATGCCTCCTGTGTCTGGGAAAACTTTTTTCACGTAAACTAAATACAGACTAAGTTTGAATAGCCCATGACTTTTTCTTTTGCTATAAATTCTAATGACTATCCCACTCTAGAGTAGTATCTTGTGACTTAAACATAGTATAGAATGGAAGCCACAGAAAAATAAAGTGTGAGCAGCAATGGCAACTTCATGTGGATCACAGAGAATGCCGTGACCCCCCAGCACACAGTAGGTGTGCATTTAGTGACAGCCTCACATGGGTTTGCTGATACATTCGTGGTGCTGACGACTGAACACGCAGAACGGACAGCAGCCCCCCGGGCATGTCTGCAGCCAGGCAGATCGGACATAGAATCCTGAATCCACACTGACCCACGACACCATCTCAGGCTGGTCTCTCGATGCCTTTTTGCGCCTCAGGTTCTTTGTTTGTAAAAAAAGGATCAAAATACCTACCTTGAGAGTTGTAAGAATTCTGGGTGTTTTCTGTCACCAGCTGGCCCAAAGTGAGGAGCTCTGACCCCATGCCTGGGATATGAGGGACTTTGCTGTGGAATCTGCCATCTGTAGGCACAGTACTGCCTGTCCCTAGACGCCGGGAGGATGTTGCTCCCCCACCCTGCCACGTGGCTGGCTCTCGCTGAGTTTGTGGTCCTTCTAGACCTGGCCAGTGTTTTTCCCTCGGGATGTCCTTTAAAGCGGTCTCCCCCTCCCTCGCTTAGTCTCGATGTGTTCAGGAGTGATAACAGTATTTAGAAACCTTTGTCTCTCACGATGGGGTGGGATTCCATCAGGACCCTGTACATAGGTTTCCAGTATCAGCGTGGACCCAGATCTTTCCTAATTAAGTGAAGCTCCTTTCCAAGTAGTCAACGGAAGTATAGGAAATGATTGGATTCCAAGTAAAGTATATTAATAGCAAATTTCAAAAATAGCCCAAGCTTTAACACCTCTCACAAAGTTAAAACTAATTTAAAAAAAAAAAATCAGTGTCTTCATGGAGAGATGTCATTTTAAGTATCCATATTGCTGAGTTAGAAAGTGTATCTGATGAGCTAATTAAGCTCCAGGAGGCATTATTCAGGGTGTGACAGGAGGAGTATGTTACTTGCAAAAATGGCTTGCACTTTTCCCCAGAGACGTTAATATCCTCAGAAGCCACACGTCCAATGGGAGGCATGGTATAAAAGAAATCATGCAGGAGACGACCCAACTTTACCATTTCTGGGCTGTGTGACACAGGGCAGTCTAACCCGAGATTTCATCTTTTAAAGCTGAAGGCTCCATATTTGTGAAATGGGGTAATGCCACCTTCACCTTGGGTTGTGAGGATTAAATGAAATGACATGGATAAATATACATAAGTCACGTGGTTCAAACCTGGACACAGCATGGGTGCTTAGGGGCTACTCCCTCTGTTCCTGAGATTATGGGGGGAAAGGAAAAGCATTCTGTCATTTATTAAATGTTCTCTCTATTAACATATGTCTGGCTTGGGGTTTTGAAATCCTGTGCACATACCCTCTAAGGCATCTTTCATCTTCTAGAATCCCCAAGAGTTTACAAACCTAGTAAATAAAGATAACCCACCATTGATTCATGGGGGCCACTAATCCACTCCTTGAGCATGGCCACCTCTGGGTAAAAAGAGCAACAAATGTTTTATCAGCTACATAACACCTCGACTACATTCAGTGGAGTCCTTTCATAGTATTTCCTACAGGATGGAGATAAGAAAGCCATGAGCGACGGCGCTGTTACACCTGTGTGTGTTTATCCAGGTTCTTTAAAAGATAAATACTGTAATCAGGGAGTCAAATATTAGGCAATTATAAGACTTCAGAGACTCGATGATGAATTCGGTCCCTTTCTCACTAGTTGGGTGATGGGTTTAAATCAGAAACAATAATCGTGGCCCGAAAGGGTGTTACACTCCCGCCTGGACAGTGAGAACATGGGCTGAGAATCCTCTGCCTTCTATTTGTTTGTGTATTTTTCAAAATAAGCTATGCATCTTCTCAAGTAAACCTGGGTGTTAATCAGAAGATTGGTGCAGCTCATCAGCTCCGTCCTTGCACTTGGCTAATTGCATTAAAATTCTTCCGTGAGCACAGAGTGGATAGCCCAGCCACTTGGAACGTTCAGTCAGTTCTGTGTTTCTCTAATAACCCAGTGCCTGTTTGCCTGAGGTTATGAACCACGTTCAACTCTGAGAGGTGTCCACGGCCTGGAGCGCACACAGTTCTGCCCTAGGGCAATCAGAGCTCCCGAAAACAAGGGGGCACCTACAAGCCCACTTTGCTGGAGGTCTGTGACCGAGTGTTCACTTCAGCTTCACTGTACTGCCTAATTTGGCGGAGCCTTGATTTCCCAATATCTGAAATGGGATTGATAACTCGTTAGCTCTATGCCCGCGGATTCCAGAAGAGAGACCAGCAGGTGCCCCCGAGCACAGCCGCCAGGAGCCAGTCTGGTTCAGATTTGCGGCTCTACACCCCCCATTTCCCAGGGCTGGTGGCTTTGAGAGGGAAGGATGATAAAAAAGGGAGCAGGTCTTCAGAAAAAGAAGGTACCGAGGGCCCAGCACCGAGACGCTGCCAAGCGTGCAGCGCATCCTTTGTAACACGAGGGCTCCAGACAATTCAAGAAGAGGGGCAGGGGGGGAAGGGGGCTAATGGAGAGAAGGGAGACAATGAAAGGAGGACAAAGTTCCCAGGAGACCAGGGCACAAAGAACAGAGGGCACGAGATAACGTGAGGCAGAGAGAAGAAGGAACAGGGAGAAAGCCCGTGCGCGAGAGAGCATCAGAATCAGAGGAACACGGGTGCTGCTGGACACTTGGGTGGTTTCTCGGTTTCCTGTTATTGAGGTTTTATCAGGTATCAGCTACTACACTGAGTAACGAAGAAGTCTGTGAGGCGGGTAGGGGGCCCAGTCTCTGCAAGCGCGGTTCTGGGCACCACACAGCCGCTGGGGCCGGGGGGGGGGGTAGTCACAACCGGTTGGCTTCATCTGCCTGTTGGCTACTACGTTACTGTTTCATCTCCATCGGTGTTGGCAAACTTTGTGAGGCCTAGATGCAAATATCCTAAGCTTTGCCAATCATACCATTTCTGTCACAACTACTCTTCTCTACCCATGTGGCTTGAGAGCAGCCACAGACAATATGCCACTGAATGGCCATGGTGGTGTACAATAAAACTTTATTTGTAACACAGATGGGGGGGCCAGAAGGGCTTGAGGGCCCCAGTGTGCTCATGCCGGGTTTACATAAAAGTAGGCAGCTCCACTGGGACAAAAAGTCAAATATGTGCCTGGAGGGAGTAGAACCAGAGCAGGTGTAGGAGATGCCACGATGCGGGTTAAGTAGGGTCAGAGAAAGGCCTGGGGCCAGCCACAGCTGGTTCCAGGGACAGCAGTTCCCACAGCAGTTTAGCTCTGTTTCTAAATCATTTTCATATACTTAAAAAATACAAATGAAGTCACTCGGTGTCCTTGGTGTGAACAGTTTCTCTCCTAAGCAGCAGCCTTGCCCCCTGCCTTCTTTCCGTGCTCTCCCCGGAACCTCTGCTCAGCAACTCACCTTCCTGGGAGGATGCTCTGGAGGCTTCGAGGAGGCGGCTCAGCCCCGCCTGTGAGGCTCGCTGAGGAGCGGAGTTCATAAAGCGCTTTACTTCTCAACTCCGTACTTTTGTTGGCTCTTACCTCTTTTGGAGGGGAGTCAAGAGAATTGTCCAATGTCTTTTATGCTTCCTACAAGAATATCAAATAAAAGCATGGACAATTTTCTAGCCCGCGAAAAGTCACCTTAAGGAAATTGACTTAATAATTTGTATGTGTATTTTCTGTTGGAAGAACTCTGCTGCAAGCAGGCCATTTTATTATCATTCAATTTCATTGACAGTCACATACCTTGAAAATAAAACACGGAGGTGGTATAGCAGCACAAACTTGAACTTTCGGTTGCAAAGCACTGATCTGCATCAACAGTTCAAAGAAAAATATAGAAAACGCTGTCCCTTGTCCAACGAGGAAGCAATTCAAGGACACAGCTGTGAATGCTGCCCAAAAGTGGGACTGGCTTGCCTTATTTTGTGTCCAGCTAAGGGTACTCCAAACACATTACTTTCATTTGCTTTGTCTGTTTCTCGTTTGCATTATCAACAGCTTGTCTGACCTCTGTCCATTAGCAATACCAAGAAAAAAAATTTCTTGTCCTCAATTAAAGTGTCTTTTTGAGCCTCCTGCTTCCTAATTGTTTCACCTCTGCCCAGCAGAAGCACCAGGAAAAATTCTTCTTGTTCACCATTAAAGTATTTCTCTTGAGTTATAGGATATTAGTGTCGTCAGAGACCTATGCAGCCATGTGGCTCATTTCTAGTCCATGTTATGCCCACGAGAGAGCATTAGTGAAGTCCAGGGGCATGCTCAGAAGTGGGTGTGCATGGACCCCAAAAGCCTGGAGGTTCTCTGGATCTTGGGATACAAATAGAAAAGTGGGATATTGACATTACCAGAAATAAGCTCTTCCCAAAAGATCAGCAACCTGTTTATCTTCATCTCTGCTTTCATCCTTGGCCCGAGTTGCATGAAATGGATGGTAGTCTCTTTAAGTGCTGGAAAACATTATTTTAAAATGCTGAACCAGGAAGCCAGACACCCTGGGAGACCTGTGCTCCAATTTTCATCAACCATGAAGACACTTTAGGTTAGGTGAGTCTTTGAGAGGTGAAAATCCGCCTCTGTTTTTTTTTGTTTTTTTTTTTCTAAGTGTAGGGCACCGGTTTGAGGTCATGAGACCTAGCATCCTTGGATGCAACAAGGGGGCTGTGGCTCAATGTTGGAGCAGAGTTTGGCCGCTCACATTCGGGGGGCCACACTCATTTTTGTGTGGCTGGTGATCTAAGAATGGTATTTACATTTTTAAACGGATGGAAAGCAAATTAAAGGAAGAACGGTGTCTTGTGGTACATGAAAATTATATGAAATTCAAATGTCAGTGGCCCTAAATAAAGTTTGGCTGGAACACAGCCACACCTACTCATTTATACTTGGCTGCTTTGGGGCTACAAAGGCAGGGTAACTGCAACAGAGACCCACAATATCTACTACTTGTCCTTCGGGAGGAAAATTTTCTGACGCCTGTGCTGAGGGTCATCCCTGGCACTTTGCTTGCTTTTTGTCATGTACATTTTCTGCCCTGAATATTTACTAAGTTCTGTTTAGGTATATGGCGTTGTGGTTCTGGAATATTTCCACTCTACTCTCAACCCACAGTGTGGGGAACTTCAAAATGCAACAAAGACCTAAACAGTGACAGATAAATAAAAATCCACAGTCGTTGACTGTTTGACATTAAAGACCCGGGCACAGCAGGCAAAGCAAACCAGTCCCAATTTCAAATCATTCCCCCTAAATATAATGCATTTCATCAAAGATTTAGGAACCCTGCTTACTGCAGGCACAGCGGCCACAGGGCCCGACAGCAGGCCCTGGAAGGACTGAATGCTTTCCGCCCCCCTCCTCCGGCACCTCTTTGTTCCATCTCTGGGGAATCTGAGCTTTCAGGGAGTGCCTTCCTTTGTGCAGCAGGTTTTCAGTTCCTGGTACGAAGGCAGCAGCGGGGGAGTGTAGGCACGGCTGGTGCTAATCTGCAATCGAAGGCACATTTGTTTTTCTGCTGTTCAGAGTTTCTGGAATCTATCGGTTACATGGATTATGTAATAAGAGCCAATCAGCTCAGTGAAAACAAGCTTCCAAAAGGCAGAAAGTTTGATTTTTTAAAAAATGGAGCTAGTCTATGCCAGGTTATGAAACTGAGGTTGACGCTCGTGTTCCTGTTCCCTCTGAGTCATGGCTTCATAGTTGGCTAGCTTTCCCGTAATTGAATCTGAAGGTTGAGCCCTTGTTCCTTAAGAATTGCCAATGGAGTCTTGTAATCCACTTCTGGTCTCCTCGGTGCATCCGGACTTTGGTTTATTGACATGTAATTAGATCAGACTGTCACTACATCACTGTCAGGGTAAACATCACCGAGTACACAGCTGATCCATACAAGGTCTCTGCTGGGATGCCAACCGGCCTGTCACGGTGCCCCTTGAGGGCTGCGTCTCCTTTCCAGTGGCAGATTCCAGCAATGGCAGGTGCTGTGGTGGAGGCAGAAACCTGGCATCTCGAGGTTTTCTTACGGACATTTGACTGTCCTTTCTGCAACATCGAAGGGCACCGGTGATAGTGAAATACCGAGGATGGGGACACGCAAGTCCCACCCTCCCGCGTTTCCTCCCTCCAGGGAGAAGCAGAGTCTAACCATCCATCTGTGCCCCCGAAGAAGCGTCACACAGGCTGGAATCCAGGTGCAGGTCACGTCTGCTGATGGAGCCTCCTGTGCTCTTGGCCATTTCATTATGGCCATGGAGGGATTTCCCATGTTTCCATAATTTCTGTGGTTAATTATCTGCATGAGCAGGTCTAGCTCTGGCGGGCTGCTCAGGAGAGGATGGGTGGAGAATAAATGCAAACATTCTGCAGAGTCCAGCAGGGTGTTGACC
This sequence comes from Eumetopias jubatus, assembly GCF_037043125.1. NCBI lineage: Eukaryota > Metazoa > Chordata > Mammalia > Carnivora > Otariidae > Eumetopias > Eumetopias jubatus. The sequence continues at coordinate 192,776,729 of NW_028274809.1, forward strand.
TCCACGTGGACTCCTTGACTGCAGGGGCAGAGGGCTGTGCAACTGCGGGAGGCAGAGGAGCCGGGGGCGGGAAGGGGCTGTCCGTTCCTGGGCAAGGACCCCGTGTGCATGGGAGGGTCGCCCAGAAGTGGTTCTGGTCCCTGGGTGCGTGGGGGGGTCCGCTCCCCACTGAGGCGGGTCGGCCCTGAAGGGTGTTGAGTGGGTGGGTGCCGGCGAGGCCGAGCGCTGGGAAGTGCTGGTCGCTGGAGCCTGGATGGCCCGCGGGGCAGAGGGAGGAGGGTGGGCTGGGGAAGGAAGGCGTGGTGGCCCCGGTGAGGTACGCTCTGTGGCCAGGCCTGGGAGGCTTTGCAGGCCCCCTCCCGGTGAAGGGGTGCTGCTCCCGGGCCCTGGGCGTCCTGTCGGGTCCCCGCAGTCGCCAGCCCAGTCCTGGGCCTCGGGTCTTGGGGGCCTGCGTCCCTGAGCACGAGGGAAGCGCACAGCACGCACAAGGGTGTAGTGTGGCAGCCTCTGCAGGTGGCCCTGCGGCCGTGAGGCGCCCGGCCTTGGATGTAGGGAGCGGACGAGAGAGACAGCTAATCTTTGCAGTGAGGGTTTGTCTTATTTTTGGTAATTGAAGGAAAGTTGGGAAAAGAGTATGTGCTTGCAGTTAAAAAATTAAAGCTGCAGCCAGTGCAAAAGGTACATGGGGAAGGGTAGTTCTGTTTCCTAAAGGCCTGTCCTGCCAGCAGCTCGGACAGGTCTCCCGGGTGGAGCTGCGTGCGCCGTGTGCCCTCTCCAGAGTGGGCATGAGCGTCACGTGTGCGCACGGCCGGCGCTTTTAATTTCCATGTTCAAGTCTATGTGTCTAGAGGTAAAGATACCTCACAAATCCTGTTCTTGGAGGTAATTTCTTATCAGCACAGTTATTTCAGTGTCCTCTTACCCACAGCAGAGGTTTATCTGGTAGGCCCGCACCTGTGGAAGGTTTTCCAGTGCTTTCCGCACTGCCCTGCCCTGGGCAGCTCCAGGCGTGCATCCCGGAGGCCTACCACCCGCCCCACGCCTTCGCTCTCCCTGTGTCCCCAGGCCCAGAGCTGGCCCCAGAGAGCACACGCTGAGGCCCGCCCCACACCTGTGGAAGGGCAGCATGGGCAGAATCATCTAACCACATGGCCATCTCCGCTGTCACATGGACGGCTGCACGAACCCTCTTGGCACCCAGGCACACATGTAGAATGAGTTACTACAAGGGGGCCAGATGTGTGAGCATCTTCAGTTCAGAGACGCAGTTACTAGCTCCCTGCAAACCCCAGGTCGGTTCAGTGAACATGGAGGGTGAGGGCCATGGGCCAAGAGTTGGCAGCAGGAGGCCACCCAGGGGGACCTTAGGCCTGCGTGGTGGGGGCTCCACGGTGGCGGTAGCTAGGCCAGGGGTCACTGCTGGGGCGGCGGGCCACAGCTGGTCTATCCATCCGATGGACATTGCTCAGCCATAAAGGGGAGTGGAGCACTGATACGGGTTACAACGTGGAAGAACTTTGAAAACACCGCGCTGCAAGATGCACGGACGCAAATGCCACCGTACGAGCCCATTTGTGAGAAAGGTCCAGAGTAGGCAGAGCCCCGGAGACACCAAGCAGATGGCTGTGGCCAGGGGCCAGGAGGAGTGGAATGAGGAGAAACTGTTTTATGGGTACTGGGCTTCCTTTGGGGTTCTGGGATGAGATGAGAGTGTTAGTTGGGCAACGTGTGAACACAAGAAATGCTGTTGAATTCTTCCTTTTAAAATGGTTCATATTACATTTGAATTTCACTTTAATAAAAAATTTCTGGAAAATGGTTAAAAGGCACTGTACGAGGGAAGGTAGAGGCCTTCTTTCTGTCCGTGTTCCATTAGCAGGTAGAGTCTTGCACAAGATGGTTTTGGCTGCGGCTCTGATTGGCGTCTCTGCTCAGACCTCAGCGCATGTGTCGACCTTGGCTTCAGGTCCCGTGGGTTTGCTCCTTACCAAGGATTAAATCAGATGCTGCACGGTGGCTTTGGTGTACAAGTTTGGTTTGAGCAAGGACAGTATTTATTCTTTATGGAAGATTAGTCAGTTGGGCTTATGTATTGATACTTTATTTTATGAGAAAAAAAAAAGCTCTACCAAGTTTTCTCTAGGTTTAAGAGAAGCAATAAGACGAAGTTGGTCACTAGGTTTTTTAATATCTCTGTCCCGAGACAGATTTCATCAGCTGCAACCCCTTCCCTCAGGAAGGGAAGTGAGGGATTTCATTTGGTGATGTGAGCTGCATTTCTGTCCCCAGGGGCTCCTGGGCCAATCCTGGTCTGTGTGGTGGATTCGTAAAGGCTTGCTCTTCACAGACCCAGACTGGACTGTGTGTGTCTCTCGTGGTGGTTCTGCATCTGCCTCAGCCACCCCGGTAGATCCAAGGGACTGACTTCACACCTTCCAGGGACAAGTCACAGTGAAAGCACAGCCCTCGCTCCCCAGGACCCCTAACCTTGGTGCAGCATCAAGGGCTCTTACCTGGAGTTCCAGAAGACCCATTCCGTAGGGGACGTAAACGTGCATATTCACATGCAGGGAATGCTAGCAGGCTGTAGGAATTGGAGATGGTTTCCACAAACAGACTAAAATTTCAGGTCGATTTTAAGGGAAGGGTGGAATTTACCTTGTATTTTAACTTAATACTTGCTTTTATTTTATGTAACAAAAGTAGACACAGCTGTTACCCCCAAATCAGAATATACAAACAAGTAAAAAAACAAACAACAAAAAAAGAGCAGACTAAAATGATCATATGTGACTCACCCAGAGAGAAAACTGTGGGAACGTGGGCATGATCTTTTTGGAGTGCCCCTCACCCCACCCCCTTCCCTCCCCTGCCATCCTTGTCTCTCTCCCTCCTGCACCCTGCCTTCCTGTGGTCTGTGATGAGCTGCTTAGTAGGGACCAGGCGCCACGCTAAGGGGAGGGATGTGTGTAGATATACACAGACAGAAATAGGATCATGGCGTTCGTAAAGTGTCACCATCTGCCTTTTTCTCCTAACAGCATATTGACTTTTCCCACGTAAACAAGTTGGTTTCTACAGCACCATTTTAAGTGGCTGCAAACTATTCTGTTATGAAGCTATATAACAATTACACATTCTCTCGTATTGGGTGTTTCCATTTTTGTTGGTATAATCACTGTGACGAAACCTTGGTTCTAATCATTTGCACATTCTTCCTTCCTTCGTTTGGTTCAGTTCTCAGGACGGTTGCATTGTGGGGATGTGCATGTTAGTGTGCCGCTAAACAGTCTCCTCAGATGCATGGATTTATGCTATTAGCAGAACAGCATTGTGCGAGAGTGTCTGGCCAGTTTGACGGGTGAAAATTCACCACCTGTTTGTATTTATTTGATCACTACTGAGTGTTAAGTTTGTCTGTTACCTACCTGTTTTGGCCCCCTCCCCTTCCCCTCCCCCGTCCCCTCCCCCATCCCCTCCCCCTCCCCTCTCCCCTCTCCCTCCTCCTCTCCCCTTCTTCCCTGACCTTCTTCCTGTTCTTCTCCTCCCCACTTCCTCCTCCCTTTCTTCTTCCTTCTCCTGTGCTTTTCTTCTTCTCTGAATTGCTTTCTCCAACTTTTGGCCCATTTCTCCTGGTGTTTTTATTATTGGTTTATAGATGCTCTTTATTTATTAAGAACATCAATGGGGGAAAGAGGTTTTTGGTGTAAGAATTCTGAGAAATGCCAAGACACTTAAGAGACTCTGCACAGTGAGAATGTGACTTTTCAAACTCTGAATTCTGACTGCTAGGAATTTTTATTTGGCAAGGACATCACTTGGGCAGCAGCGCCTTCCTAGATTTCACTGTGGTTGACACTGCAGGAAAATCCTAAGCTCTGGAAATGTTTCCACCTTCTGGGGAGAGGGGGGCGGAGAGAAATTCAGCACCCGTGCACACACCAGCGATGTTGGTGCTCCAAATATAGAAGGTCTCCTATGATACAATGGCTCGAAACAAGAGGAGTCACATTGGGTTGGAGGCAAAAGAGACTAGAAAGACATCGGTGTGTCCTCTGTACCTTGGTCCGCAGAGGCCCCGCCCTGGAGCTGGCCATTTCTCCCTCATTGGATGCAGCCGGCATCCTGCCCCACACCTCTGACATAGCCCAGGGCAGACAGGTGCTTCTCTGGGTGATCTTCTGAAGCAGAGTCCAGTTTTGGAAGAGTAAAGGACTTTGGAAAGGCTCTGACTTTTTGGGCTGGCCTGGTCTGCTTCAGAAGCCAGTCCCAGCCCTGGTGGGCTCCAGGAGATCACACGAGTCCCTCTGACCCTCATCACTTCACTGGTCACGTAATCTGAATCAGCCCTGTGGGTTGAAAATGCCCCACCAAAGTCATATGTTCAAGCCCTAACCCCCAGAAGCCCAGGACATGACCTTATTCAGAAACAAGGTCGCTGCAGATGTAACTGGTTAAGTTGAGGTCACACTGGGGTCAGGTGGTCCTAATCCAATGATGGTGTCCTTATAAAAGGGGAGGTGAGGACACAGCAGAGACCACAGGGAACACTGTGGGGTCTCTGGGCGTGTGCTGTACCCCCTTCCCCAGTGCCTTCCAAGGGAGCGTGGGCCTGCCTGCACCCCGATCCTGGGTCTGCGCCTCCAGGACTGGGCAGGTGCGTGGTGCAGCCCGCCTGGCTGGGGCTCTGTTACGGCCCCTGGACGCTGACATGCACTCCGTCCTGGGGAGATTCTGGAGCTGGATGGGCTGGAAGCGTGAGACCCTGGTGCAGCCTGTTCCCTGCCACCTCTCCTGCCCACCCCACCCCCCACCCCCGGCAGGTGTCATGGGGCCAGGTCAGAACATGGCTCTCCCTTGGTCCTGCCTTCTCAGCTGTTAAAATTCGAAAAGTCCCACACAAGAAGCCATTTTGGTCGGTTTTCCTCTTGTGAAGTTACAGGACAAACATGCTGTTGTTTATTTTTAACTCTTCCTTCTCAACTTGTGTGACAATCTCCAGATCCCAAAAAAGACCTTTTGGAAAACACTCCATGATGTGTGGCAGGGAAGGTCAGATTGTTTGAAAATGACTAATGATTAGTTTATGGTGCTTATAATACAGGTTCCATAACAATGGAATTAATCTTTAGAGGGAAAAATTAAAAGGTAGTTTGCTCCCGAGGGAGCTGTGCGGGGTTTGCGCATCAGTATGATGAGCACTCATCGGGACAGACAGCAGAAGCCCCAGGATGCCTCATTGTTTAATCAGGATGGGTAATATTAACTTGATTAATTCGCCATGGTTCCATCTGACGGCGCTGCTCGCCCTGCGTGCTTCTATCCCCGGATCGCGGGCGCCTCTCGGCAGGCCAGCACCCGCCCTTTCCTGCCCTGCACCCCTCTGGGTTGGGCCCAGCAGCTCTGGCGGGGTGTGAGCACTCACCTGACAGGGTAGCATGCCTAGAGGCACCCTCCAGGGGGGGCGGCTTCCTTCCCTCCCTCGCCTGCAGAGGGATCCCCACTTTCTGTGCCCCCTGCTTTAGCCTGTGGGCAAGCCGGCAGCAGTTCTGACAGAGAATACAAACACTGCCGAACTGGACATCCCTGGGGGAGCCCTACACCCCATGTCTGCACACAGGGCCACCACCAACAGTCCATACGTGTTTCTTACTGAGGGAGGGGCCGACCTTCAGGGGAAGTAGAAAGGGCTCTGGGAAGCCCCCCCCCCCCCCGCCGCCCCGGGCTGGCTCTGCCTTGATGGGCCCCGGAGGGGAGGGCCCAGACAGAGCCTGGCTTGGAGCCTAACCCCGGAGGGGAGCGGTTAAGGTCAAACACACACAGCCCTCCTCACTTGCCCCACAGTGTCCTGGATCCAGTCCAGACCACACCTGTCCCACCATGAGAACATTACTGAACTGTCATACCTGTTCGGATTGGTACAGTTTTTTCCAAGAGGGTGAACATGCTCATACATTGTGTATGTCCAAGTCAATTCTTGGGTAGCACAATCGGACACTGGTGGGATCCGCAGGGCTCGATCCCAGGACCCCACGATCCTGACCTGAGCCCAAGTCAGACGCTTAACCAACTGTGCTACCCAGGCGCCCCGACCATCTCCTGAGTTCAGAGTCTCGGGACAGTTTCCAAATTGTATCGAAAGGGCAACAGAGACCATTAGCATGCGTGCCCTGGCATGATTTTTATTAGCCTTGAAGAGAGAACTTGATATTTTGAAAACTGCTCAACAGCAAACAGGGAACTTTTATCAGTGTTACTCAAGAGAAGAATTTTCTGTCATTTTACCTGATAACACAATTAAATAAGGAGTCTTAGTGAGCACACTATTATAATCCTGCGGTAAAATTTATATTAAGAATCTCACTATTTACAAAATATATTGTCTTGTAAAACGTTGCTTGTTTCATTTTATGGAAAACACAAAAACCTCTTACACAATAAAGCATCCTCTTAACATCTCCTAACAATATATTAAAACCACACATGCCGCTTTGCCAGAGGGATGGGTTTCCTCTGAATTTCTAGATATTAGCATATTAGTGATTGAAAAAGCTATTATTTGCCCTCAAGGGAAAATCTCTTAGCATCTTTCACCAGCAAGATTTGAAAAGATATGTATTTAAAATAAATCTGCACCTTACTTTTGAAAGAAAAGTGTAACTGTAACAACAATTTAGCGTCTCCCCAATTTGCCTCCTTCGGGGGGAAGGAGACTCAGGAGTGCAGAGCGGCTGCGTGGCCCCCCATGCGCTGTGGCCTCCCGTGTGCCGTGGCTTCCTGTGCGCCCTGCCTGCACCTGGGTTTTTATTTCCTCCACGGGTAGAAAGCATTTCCTTTTTGTAGTTTCCACATCACTGTTTATATTTTCTTTCATTTCCACATTTTCGAGAACTTGCATTCGGAAAAAAAGCAACATGGCCCCCGTATTCGCCGGTTTGCCAACGTGGGTGCTGATTCTCGATGCGGTGTTGGGGGGTGTTTTCCCTCAGATGACGCTGTGGATTCTCTCGGTTCGTGATGGAAAGCTTCCTGATGAACAGGAACACTCCCGGTTTTCCTACATGCGAACATCGGAGAGTCTGGCTGGCATCACCTCTTCCTTGGCTGGGATTTGGCTGATAGCCCATATTACAAATTGGCCATTCTGCCTCACAAAAGTATGCAGATGACCCGTCACGACAGAGGCCACGGCCGGCCACGAGACAGCACACCATGGCTGTGGTTTCCCATCAAGTCGGCTTCCACAGTCATGGTCTCGGGAGGAGCTTGATTCGCGGTCCTGGAGGCCAGGGTGGGACAGCACAGGTGGCTCCCCTAGATAGAAACGCCCCATTAATGTGACATCCAGCCTCTCGTTTCCAGCTCCCGTCTGCTTTGGGAAAGAAACCCAGTGTAGAGAATGGGGCGGAAAACCTGCTGCTGATGTGGACCCTCAAGTCGTGGCCGGAACCCAAGTGCGCGGCCCGCTCTGCCGCCAGTCCTTCCCTGGACGCCTGCTGCGTCTCTCCTGGGAGTCGCCTAGCCCGTTCACTGAGCACCTGCTGTACGCCAGGGACTGTGGGAGCAGCTGTTTGTCTTTGTCCATCTAATTTTACTCCAGCCTGTGAGGCTCATGCAGCCTTCAGCTTGTAGATGGGGTTTCGACACGGACAGGTAGTTGTCCCAGCATCACAGCCCATACCCGGCAGGATTCAAGCCAGGTCTGCTCTGCTCCAGACCCCTGCTGCAAGCCTGTGGTCATCAGGGGCATGTGTGAGGGGATGAGTTCCTTCATCCAGAAGGGCCATCCGCCCAGCGCGGGTTGTAACAGAGTCCCCTGCCTCCAGCTGGAGGGGCTGGGTCCTACGCAGAGTCTCCTCGCAGTGAAGGTGCTAATTCTTGGGGTTGCTCTGGAGAACAGACAGTGAGACTTGTCCATCAGTGAGCCTTGAGGTCGGGCACAGGGTCCCAAAGAGCTGAGCTGGTGCTGAGATCCTAGGCGCTGGGTAACTGGAGAAGGTAGCGTCTGTTTATTTCCACCTATGGATAGTTAATGTGCACATACCAAAAATGCACACATTCGGTTACATAAAACCAAATTATAAAAAAATGACCTGTGTTTGCCTAGACTTAGTGTCTTTTGTTTTTAAGTTGTCTGTAGGGTATAAACCGGACCAGATGGAAGAGCAGCGTGAGGAGGGAACCCCAGCTCCACGGACATGCAGGAGGTGGGCGGGCGGTCAGGCCGCACGGCTGCGGCCGGAAAGCAGCCCCGTTCCCTCCGTGGGACACGAGGTCTGCTTTGAGAGGTCACAGAGCACCCTGAGTGCAGCGCATCTGGGGCGGGATGCTGGCCGCGTTTCTCTGCTCCTTGTCCTTGTTCACTGTGGGACCTTTGTGACAAACAGCACTGCGTCCGGTTTTAGGATGTTTCTTCATAATTTATACTTATAGAATCTGAATATCTTTGCTAAGGAGTAGGAAGGAGATAGTTTTTGTTTGTTTCTTACATTTTAAAATTCTAAGAAAAGGTGCCAATTTTAGTCTTGAGGAATACTTTCAGTGACACCCTGGGCTTTATTGACGCAAGAATGCAAGAACCCGGGGTGAGCGTAGCTGAGGGGGCCCTGCAGCAGGGCCATCCACCCTTGCTCTTGTGCAGGAGCTATAGGGGCGACGCCGGGGTACCTGGGGGGCCACAGGCGTGTTCTCCACGTGGGGCCACGAGAGGCCTCTGTGGTGTGTGGGAAGAGCCAGCCTTTCCTGGGCAGACAGGCTTTGTTTGAAGGCCCGGGCCCTGTGGCCCCAGGTTTGTCCCTGGGGACATTGGCACGGAGCGTGGAGAGAGGGACGCCTGGAGGGACAGCAGGAGGCTCTGAGGCCAAACGCTGTTCCAGGTCCTATGACTGATCCCCAGATACGAAGCTCCCAACATGAAACATCGTTCCTGGGCGAGCGGCCAGACCGGTGTCTTGCTCACCTACTTTTTGGTCCTTTTGACTGTAAGTGATGGGGGAGCAGGACGACCCGCTGGGAACCAGGCTGGCGTCCTCCCACTGGAGGTGCGGCTCACAGCCCATAAGCAGAAACCTGCATTTCTGCTTGTTCTGGTCCCTGCGAGACACGGTGCCACAACTTGACGCTTGATAATCAAGAAAGGGAGGTCTGATGAAGATGGATGTGCTTCTCGCTGTTCAGGCCCCGTCAGGCTTCTCTTCCGCCGTGAAGTGGGTCACCACTCAGGCCCATTGGGGAAGTTCGAGCTGAGGTCGAAGGAGGTTGCAAACCTTTACAAACCAGTTTCACCGTAAGCTGGATGTGTATCGTAGACGGTGCTGCCTTACATACCGTCTCTGGTAGTGAAGATGATGATTCCGGCAAACACTCGGTCAAACCTTGAAGGGCTTCTGTGTCCACCTCATGAGGGACTAAAGTAGCAGAGAATCGATGGCTTTGTCTGTGAGGAGGGGCGCTGAGCCGCAGAGCAGTCCGGCGACCTGCGGTGTCGGGCACTGTGGCCCCTGCAGACGCCTGCTGGGTGGGGCTGAGACAGGTGGGCGTCCACGTCATCCAGGGCCACGGCTCCCTAGCAGGGCATGCCACGGGACTGGAGGCTGGTGGGCTTTGCAGACACAGTGCTCCTCATTGGCTCCTTGTCAGCGAGATCAATCAGGCCCATCCTCCATTTCGGACCCCGTCTTGTAGCTGCAGACACAGGGACAGCAGCCTGCAGTTGGCAGGGAGATAGGGAGGGAATGAAGCAATGCAGGCCTGGTGAGTACAGCCACGTGGGCTTTCCGGGGCGCCCAGCGCCTCTCCAGGGAGGACGGGAGAGCAGGCTCCCGAGGTGGCCCAGGCAGGGAGCCGGAGGAAGGAGGTTGGAGGGGGCGGCAGGCACGCCCAGAGCCGCATCCTGAGTGGTCCTGGGGTCCCCTGAGAAAGCCACTTTGATCAAATGTGCATCCTTTTCCGCTAAGGGGGGAGATGCCCAGGGTAGGGAACACCTCCTGGGGGCCAGGCCATGGATTCAGCAGGCCAGACCTGAGAAAGGGACGGCCAGAAAGGAAGCCTGATAGGATTTGGGGCTGTTGGAGGCAAGAGGTGGAGGGGAGGGTGAGGCCTTGTCACCTGGCTTGGATGTGGTGAAAGGTAACGTCCTTCCCAGGGGTGGAGGAGACACAGGAGCAGTTTGGAGCTCAGTGGGGAGAAGGTGAGGTGCCTTTAGAACATTCTAGGGGGAGGCCCAGCAGTGGAGTTGTAGGTGGATGCTCAGGAGGGACACAGGATGCGGCCCTGGTGAGCCAGCCAACCCCAATCTCAGAGGCTTCACACAGGAAAGCTCGCTTCCCACGTGCACCTTTCTGATGGGGGCCTTCCCGGACAGCCACCTCCCCCTGAACATCTTCAGACGGAGGCCCGGGGCCCATCTGGGGCCTTCCATCCTTGACGGTGCCCTGTCTTCTGGACCCCTGGAGCCCTTCCAGCCAAAGAGCAGATAGAGCAGAAGTCTGGAAACTCTGGGAGGTCTTCTGGACCCATCACAGGTCCCGGTCCAGCTGTGAGGGAGGTGGGGGCAGGTAGCTGGGCTGTGTGTTTGCAGGAGGAGCAGGTGTGGAGAGCCTTTAGCCAGTTGGCCACAGGCGGGGAGCCGCCGTCCCCCGGGGGGCTGGCAAAACCACCACCACTGGAGACACGGATGGAGCAGAAGGAAGCTGTGAAAGGTGCTGGGAAGGGTGTCGCGGGGGGCGGAGGGCGGTGGTGATGGGTCACTGGGGGTAAGCTACAGGAAAGCTTCTGGAAGGAGAGAGCAGGCCTCTGCCGCCCCGTGGGCAAGGTCAGGACAGACCCACACTCGTGGGCATTCACGAAGGAGAAACTTGAGCGGCTCCTGACCTGGACAGGAAGACAGAGCTACCTGTGCATTTACTGCATCCGTCTCCCTTCCCGGTTGGTGTGGAGTCAGTAGCGAGGGAGAGATGGGCTGCCGTGTGTTCCCAGCTCGCAGGCTCTCGGTGTGCGTAATTGCAAGGGACACAAGCTGAGACTTCATCTGTGCCGGGCCGGCCGGGGGGAGCCGGCTGGCACTCGGGGCGGGGGGGCGCTGCGGAGGGGAGGTGCACAGCTCCCAGGGGAAAGGACCAGTTCCCTTCCCAGCCACGCTCGTCAGAGACGAAACCGGCTGCTCACTGACACGTATTATAACACTCATCAGAGATGGTAAACATTGGCCTTACTGTGTTGGTGCCTTGGTATACATTTTTGTCAATATTGTTCATTTTGAGCACAGGCCTGGCTTTCTGAGATGGTTCTTCTTCTGTAAGCTGGAGCCTCCAAGGGAGACAGGTGAAGGAGAGGCCGTCTGCGGTACCCGCTCCGGTCAGGCAGGGCCCCGGTCCCTCCGGCCACCCTGGGAGGGCCCTCCCTGTCTCTCTGGCTCCGGGGGCCACAGGGGCTCTGCCTCCATCCTCCATCACTGTCCTCTCCCTGTGTCTCCTTTCTGCATCCAAATGTCCCTGTTTTTATAGGGACACCAGTCATAGCGGAGTGGGGCCCACGCTACTCCAGGTGACCGCATCTTAACCGGTTCCATGTGCAATGACCCTATTTCCAAATAAGACCCATTCTGAGGTTTGCGTTAGGGCTTTCACTGTCTTTTGGGGGACACGGTTCAACTCAGAACAGCCTCCATGAAGGAAAAGTATAGACAGAGACTGGTGCTCAGAGTGTTTAATAACCATGATGTACGGGCTCTGACCCCCCAGATGCTCAGCCGATGGGATGGGACACTTACCGAAGGGAGCGGATGCCTGTCTGTGGGCCCCTGACCCTGGGCCACTGGTCCGGTGGGCAGCATCTTCAACCCCTGGCCAGGCGAGCAAGGCCCAAGGGCAACCCAGTGAGACTCAGCCGGTGCAGAGGCTGGACCCTGTCTCCATGCTCTGACAGAGGGACCTGGGGGCTGCGTGTTGTGCCAGTACCCCGCCTGGGTCTGTCCTGTGGCCGTCCTAGCTCGGCCGCCTAGAAAGCGTGAGGTCTGGGACCAGGAGCTGAGGATCGAGCACCTGTACAAGAACAGAAAAAGCCCCACCCCCGCCCCTGCCCCCACCACTTGGGTCATGGAAGAACCTGGCTTGTTAGTGGTGCAGATTCTGGGCAGAAGTAGCTCCCGGCTCTCCAGCTGCATCCGATCCTATACTGTCCAGACGGAGGTTAGCTGTCCTTCCCAGGGGGATGAACAGAAAGCCCAGGCCACATGTTCTGTTCCCACCTGAGTCCTAGCGGTGGGCAGGGCCACCTGTGATGGGTTTCAGGATCTCGCTTTGAGAAGGAAGGAAATGTACTTAATGTAAGTGCGAGTTTCTTAAGTTCAATTGTAGCATCCTGGTCCAGGGCATGTGTGTTCTCTAGGATAATTCAAATCTCCCACAGAAATCTCCCAAGTAGCTGGAAGTTACCGAATTGTTCCCAGTTCAGCTCGTAGTTGGGGTTGCCCCTCGTGTTTGGGGAGAAGGGCCAACAGCCCCTGGCGCTGGATGCAGGCTCCCTGGCTGCCCCCTCCCTCTGACTCTCCCCAAGTCGCTGAGTGGACTGCTCTGGCGGAGCTCTGCTCTTTCTTCTCTGTGAAGGAGTTTTCTTTCCCTTGATGTCTTTAACTTAAAAACAAAAATCAAAGAGTTGTATGATTCCCATTGGGACACATTATGCAGGAGGAAATTATTCCCATTAGAATCCAGTGAATTTCACATATATCTAGAATTGCTTTTATAATAAAAAATAAATGTTCTATAAGTGATGGTACCTGGGGAATATCACCAGTCCTGACATCAGTCTAGTTGATTTTGTGTTCAGAAGTCAGTTTGTCACACCACGTAGCAGCATGACTATTCCACAGTTCTTGAAAAATAACACTGTGTTTGTGCCTTAAATAGTGCTTCACTTAGATTGCCAGTGCATTCAGGGCTGCTGCCCCGTCTTACTTGAAGGATCTCTGCACTTCACCAGGGGTCCCGGAATGTGCGTGATGGGGGGGATGCAGTCCCACACAGCGCTCACTCCTGGTACAGTCCGCCTGGGGGGTGGTCTCTGCCGCCAGGTGAGTGACGACGGAGACCGTCCCCGCATGAGGAGAGGCAACCCAGTGCACTCAGTATGCGGAGAAGGGTGCAGAGGGGCCGTTAGAGAAGAGGGGCAGCAGGTTCAGGGGGTGACGCCGAGTCTCGGTGCCAGCACTCGGGTTCACATGATTTTGGAACTGCCGGGGGCGTTGGGAGCAGAGCAAAGCCACGGTGTGTCATCCACTGGGGGCCAACACCGCCAAGGGAGATGCCCCAAGCCACAGTGCAGAAACGTGGACGTCAGAACCTCCGAGGCGTATACAGACTGAGCTGCGAGAGAAAATCCCTCGTTACACACACACACACGCGCACACACACACACACACACACACACACGGAAAACAAAAGACTTTGTCCTGGTGTCCCTGCAAAGCTCACAGTGTGCAGGTGGGAAGGTCCATCACACACAAACACTGTGAGTCTTTGTCTCCATACAGGGCTCAGGTGAAACTTCCGCGGGGGAGGGCTGGGAGCTCCGTGCTTTGGGGCCGTCCCAGCCTCTTACACATGAAGCCCTCTTTTTCAAATCAAGACCAAAAATGTTCGGTCTCCATTTTTTGAATGGGATGAAGCAATTTCTTGTGGCTTGTTTAAACCCACTCGCCAGATTTAATGGAGAACATGACCCCTGCCCAGTGCTGCCGTAGTGGTGGCCGTGCCGGAACCAGGATTCTGGAGGCCAGTGCCTTCCAGGCGCCGAGACTCCGTGTCTCCTTTCTTTCTCCCCGCCACTGGGACGGCTGGAGCAGATTTTGGTTCATATCACAGTGTACAGTGTTAACTAGGTGACATATGGGTGGGGGACATTCCTGCTTGTCCACTGCAGCCGGGGGGGGGGGGCGGGGGTGTTTCCATAGCGATAAGAAGCAGAAGTGCTCCGTGCCACCTCATTGGTATGCATCCCCAGTTCAGGTTCATTGTGCGTGTGCTAATGACAGGGTGGCTCAGTAATAAGGATGGTGCACTGGAGAAATTTGCTGCCTTGGTATATTTTTCCCTGGCAGAAAACTACTTAGAGACTGTAGTCAGTAAGGACAGTGACTGGCAGGCTGAAGAGGCTGCTTAGCAGCATATGGGGGAAGGCTGGTGCTCTGTGCCACACGCATATGCTGCCATTAAACTCCAGCTTTGCGCTTTGTGTGTTCCTGGGCTCATGCCAGGAAGCCCACCTGCTGCAAGAATACTTGTAAAGCCCAACTCAAAAGTGATTGAAAAGCTACTAGAATAAACTGTAATAACACAGTGCTTCACAGATGGGACATAATTGCAAGCTAAAGTGTACAGCCTCTGCAGTAATGAAAACACGAGCCATTAAATTAAAATCATAAGGGAAAAAAACGATAAAAGTCTGTTGATTTTTTTTTTTTAGTTTTATTGCAAAAACTTCAATTTTCCTGCCCTCATTAATCAAATACCATAAAACTGTGGTGTGACTTTGTTCTGCTGGAGGTTCAGGCAATTAGAATGATGAATGTTGATAAAAATGATGTAACTTTTGTTATTTACTTGCTGGGGTAACTTAAACCCTCTGTAACCAGAGCCGCCTGCTTCTGACATGTATCCGTCAATTTGCAGACGAGGAGAGCGTCCTGGGGTTCACCCTGAAGTCACGGCGTGGCCGGTCTGCGCTCGCCCAGGGCAAGGGTCCCCCGAGGTGCAGCGTTAGCTCTGTGCTCTGATCGATACACACCCAACGTGTGCCCTTTCTCTCCTGTCAGCCTGCCCCCTTGGCTTCAATATTGGTGATTTTCCACTTTTTCTGATAATTAAGAGAGACCCGCCGAACTGTGTAAACACACGAACTTGAGCGGGTGGCTGGCGGTCGGAGGCCGGGCTGACATGCAATTAGCGGCCGGGCGCTGGCAGGCGGCGGGGGCCGTGGGAGCTGAATGTGGCGGCGGGGCGGGAGGCCTCCCCGGGCCGTCTGCTGTCCAGAGCCCCGGTGCCATTGTTCTGCTCCTTCTGTGGGTGGGCCTTGCGAGGAGAAAGGACCGTTTGTGTCACTGTCATCACCCAAGTAAACAGCCTTTAGAAGACTTTCTTTTTCCATTTTTAATTATGCATTTCTTTGGCATTCCTCATGGCAAAGTGGACGAGTTCCCATCGATTCAAAAAACAAAACAAAACAAAACAAAAAAAACCTACCACCCAGCAACCACGGGATAAATATGTTTTCAATTTCCAAGAGGAGCTGGGCAGTCCTGGGGCATCTCAAGCCGGTTTGGAGGGAAAGGGACCAAGTTTGGAAGAAAGCATGTTTTTCCTGTTTTCCCTCCCCTTGGAGGTTCTTTTCCTTTTCTGTCCTGACTGAGAACCCTGTGCTGCCGACTCAGGGTCGCCGAGGTGCGGATGGGTCCCCGCGTGGCCACACGGCCCTCTGAGGGCCGTGCAGCTGAACCGGCTGCCGGCGAGCTCTCGGCGGCTTGGTGGCGGGCGCGGAGCCCATGCTGCCCTGGGAGCATGCGTCGGTTCCCGGTCTCTGCCTGAAGAAGGACCCACAGGCGCCGGGTGGGAGCAGGGTGGGCAGGCCGTGACTGTTGAGGCATTTGAGCCCTGCCCACGGTCCTTCAGCGGGTGAGGCCAGCGCGGCCCCCATACCAGGCGCAGGGCGCCCGCCGTGGCTTCCAGACAGCGCGTCCCCATTCCCGGCTGGGACCACCCCAGCACTCACACCACGCAGCCTCGAGGTGTTATTCCTGCCTTCTCTCCTGAGTGTTGGCCACTTCCTGCCTGGCCAGGACCTGTGAGGCTCACCCTGGGATGTGGTTTTCGACTGTGGCCCCGGGGACAAGAACCCGCCAGTGTGCATCTCCCCGGCCCGTTCCCTCGACGGCGGCCTCTTTTCCTCGAGAACCGCCCGTTCCACGGCCAGAGGCCCCCAGATCGCTGCCGGGTCTGATGCTCAGGGGGGCCAGCCGAATGGTCCTGGCAAGAGTCTGAAACGCAGCAGGTCCAGAGAGGGCAGAATCAGATGAAGTTCGGGGAAGGAATCTGGTTCTGATGTGATCCTGAACGGGAAGCAGATGTTTAGCCTTCCTGGGCCGTGTTTGTGAACAAAAGTGCCGTGAGCTTCCCTCGCTATCACGGGGAGCAGGTGCCTTCCTCACACAGCCCCGCGGGGCTGGGGCCCGCCCCACTCCCTCTGCCCTCTGTTCCCGACTGAAACGTGGGTAGAAACAGCCCCCCTAACTGCTGGCTGGGGCCTGCCCCCGTGTTACGCACGAAGGGAGAATGGTGTTCACGCTGGCTTTTTTCTCCTCCCTGAGCTAAACAGCTGATGTATAAAAAAGGCAGACACGTGTGGTTCGGCTTAGGTGTCTGTGACTGGACCGCATTTGTCCCCTCCCTATAGAGGATCGCAGAGAGTTACAGATGTGGGCTCGTGCCGCTTTCTGTCAGCTCACCATCTCAAGCCAATGGAGGAATCGGGGAGATAATTGGTTCTACTTCCAGAAGGTCAGCGATGACAGGTTTTTGCCCATGTCTCAGGGCTGGTGATGTATCAAACCTGGTGTCTTGCGTGTCCATAAGAACACGCCCCCTGGGCTCCTGGGTGGCTCAGTTGGTTGGGCGACTGCCTTCGGCTCAGGTCATGATCCTGGAGTCCCGGGATCGAGTCCCACATCGGGCTCCCTGCTCCGCGGGGAGTCTGCTTCTCCCTCTGACCCTCTTCGCTCTCGTGCTCTCTGTCTCTCATTCTCTCTCTCTCAAATAAATAAATAAAATCTTTAAAAAAAAAAAAAAGAACACGCCCACTGATGTAATCACTCAGATTATATGGTCTCCCTGCCTCTTGGGGGTCCAGAACTATGGGAAATAATTTCTAGAACACAGTTGTCCTCACGTGGATTTGCTGGAGCAGGTGTGCTTAGCCTCAGAATTGGACATCCGTGCACACCCCAGCCTCTGCGCTGTGGCGGGATGGCCGTCAGCCAGGCCTCTGCCTGCCTCCCCGTGTTCCCAGCAGTGAGCCTGCGTCCTGGGCTGGGTGCAGCACTCCTGCCTCCGAGCTCACTCGCCCATCCTGGAAGTCTGGCGACTCCTGGGTAAGAAGCCGCCTGTGCTCAATGTCAGGCCGTGGTTTCACCGACCACAGCGGGTACACATTTTCCCTGGCGGGCTGGCTGACAGTGCCTCATGGAATCAACTCAGCGACAAGGCCTTATTGGAGGGATCTCGACTTTGAGCCGTCGGTCCTCCCTGAGCCAGGGGGTGAGGGCTGTGGTCTTGGAGGGGAGATTTGTCCCCCACACTGGCCTTGCTGCATCCTTGTGTGCTGCCAGTGGGAGCCCTTTCCTGTGCTCCACAGAAGGTGCAGCGTTAGACAGCGTGGTGGTCCCAGAATTCTGGCACACGGGGTGACAACGCAGAATTTTACCTTGGGTCCTTGGGGCGGGGGAGCTGGGCCCCATCACTTTCTCCACCGGTCCCTTGCTCTGCGCTCACCGAGCTGGTCCACGTCCCGGTACTGACACCTCCTGCTGCTGCTTTCTTTCAAAGTCTGCCTTCAGCCTGTCATCTGCCCAGCCTGTCCTCACAGCCGTGGTTCCCTCTCCCCTCACGATGGAAGGGACACAGCAGGAAAGGGCATCCCGTCGGCACTGTCCCGTCATCTGCTCTGAGGAGTGGAATGGCGTGCAGGCTGTGTCTTGGGAGGAAGGGCTTCTGGAAGGTTCACCTCTGAGCACACGCGTCAGCTGAGGCCCTGGGTGTGAGGACATGAAGTATTAGAGTCAGCCCCGTTCCCTGAAGGTCTGTGGAAGGAGAGACACATACAAGACAGAGCGAGCCTGAGGTCAGACTCTCGTAAACCGGCTGGGAGCTGAGGGCCAGGCTGAGCTGGCCTCGTGAGGGTCCGGTGGGGAAGGTGCCACGCCAGCCATGTCAGCCTGCATGCCACCCACCTGGAGGCAGGTCTTCATCGGCCGGCGCTGCGTCCTCCTCGTGGGAGCTGCTGTTGCCCAGGGCTGCCCCGCCCACCACACATCCGGCCAGCAGCGGGTCTTACTGTTTCTGTCGGTGTTCACACAGATCAGGACGGTCTTTGGGTGAGAACACACCAAGCGTGCGGATAGCAGGCTCCGTAATGATTTCGATGCCACGGGGCAGGACTGTGTCGGCCCACATCACTCTGCCCTGGTTGTGGTCCAGCCTCATCTGCTGTTACTCTGTATTGTGTGGGACTTGGCTTTTCCGTGGCGGTTTGGATTTGCAGCAGCTTCTGCCAGTGAGGGAGGAGACACAGAGGGATGCGCCGTGTGTGACTCCCAGCCCTCGGGATCGGGCCCAGGCCTCTTTCTCGGCCCCCTTAGCGCTCCCTAGGAAGAGGCTCCCGAGGCCAGGACTTGGGGGCGCACTGGCCACGCAGAGCAAGGCGCTCTCCCCACCGCAGAACCCACACACAGGGCTCCTTGGCTCTGCCCTGCTGACACCAGGCTGCGGCAGAGATGCGCGTGGTCCCCCGTGCCGTAGCCCCAGATGTGTCCCGAGTCCAGAAATGTGCTGTCCGCACAGAAGGAGCAGAGTGTCTGCAAGTCTCACTGAGATTCTCTGCCGGTTTGGCAGAAGGCAAGGCCTTAGGTGGGGCCGTTCAGGGACGTGCTGGCTGGACAGTCACCCGCTGAAGGCTCGAAGCTGCGGGTTCCAGGCTGTGGCCTGGCAGGGGGGCAGTGACGGCAGGGGAGAGCCTTGTGAGGGAACCGAGCCCACCCCACGACCCTGTTCCCGTGCTGCGGTTCACTCACCCACACCTGTAATCCCCTGCCTCTGGGCCTGTTTAGTTCTACACATACTTTTTTATTGTTTTCTTAGGAAGATGCTGTAGGTGGTCTAAAATACTTTTGATCCTCTAAGATTATTTTTGAACTCAAAAGGCAGTGTCCCCAGAGCTTGTCTGTCTGGTAATCTCAGGGTCAGAATGTCACTGGAACAGGACATGCAGCCCCCCCCCCCCCAATGTCTCCCGATTACCTGCACTGCACCTTGCTAAATGCCAGGGTGCAGACAGGACAGTGAGACGTGACCCCGTCAGGCAGGAGCCGAGGATCTAACAAGAGACAGGAGGGCGGCGTCTGAGAGGGTCACTGATGCCAGGCTGTGGGTGCTGAGGTGGCGGACGGACCTGCACCGTGCGGGGTGAGCGTGTGGGGTGAGCAGAGCTCAGGCAGACGGAGCCCCGGAAAGCCAGTGCTACCGAGCAGGCTTGGTGGGGCCAAGCTGATGGAGGAGGTGTGACAGCTGAGGACAGCTCAAAGCAGGGTAGACGGGATGGTGGCAGAGTGGGGATCGCAACATCCTCGGCCCACTGCAGGTCCAGGCCCTCCCACAGGGGTACCCCCACATTCGGGTCCTTCCCAGAACCTCAGAAGGTGAACTTACTTGGACACAGGTGGTTGCAGACGTCATTGGTAAGGTGAGCTCGTATGGGAATAGAGCGGGCCCTGACCCAGTGACGGGCGTCCTTATGGAAGAAGAGACGCAGGGAAGGCCAGGTAAGGGTGCAGACACACACGGGAAGATGCCACATGACCAGCAGGCAGAGACGGGACTGAGCCGGCGACTCTGAGGATGGCTGGAGCCCCCGGGGCTGGGACAGCAGGCGTGGCCATCGACACCTTGCTTGTGGACTCAGGCCTGCAGAGCCGGAGGAGAACGGAGCTCTGTGCCCTGAGCCACGCAGTGTGTGGTTTGTTCCTGCCGCGCCCCAATGCTGACCCAGAGGGCCGAACCCGTGCTAGGGGGCCCAGGGGGCGGGGCGTCCCCCTTGAAAAGGGTCAGGAAGTCCCTGAGGACGTTCGCCGGCGAAGGGCCCGAGGCCAGGCTGTTGGCGGACGGAGTTTCGGCGAGTGCTGCTCACGGAGGCAGGGACGGACAGGGAGGCTGCTGAGGGCTTTGTGGCCATTGGGTACAGGGCACAGGGCTGGCGAGGGAGGCGGCACCATGAGGGGCCAGTCCTTTCTTCGCGAAGACGCAGTGGGGCCATTGCCCTCCTGAGTTAATGAAGCTCGGCACACTCTCCCCCACCGACCACCGCTTCCCCAATATTCCATGCTCAACGGGGAGCTGCAGTCTGGTCCTCCTTCTTGGCGACAATTAGGCTTCCAACCAGGGTGAGCCGTTCCTCCATCACGACATAAGACAATGAGAGTGTGTACTGCAGGGAAGGGCATGGCAGCACCGGTGGGCAGGGTTTTATCCGGAGCTCAGGCCCTGGGGCAGAGAGGCCCCTCTTTCTCCAGCAAGACACAAATCTGAATGTGAGATGTCATTCGAGCCCCCTTCCTCTACTACTGCTTCTTTTTAGAATAACAAAAACACATCAGTGGTGAGTTTCGTGTTATTTTTAATAAAAGAAAACCCTTTAATTTACATATATTTAAGGCTAAGTAAATGAAAATGCATTATGTTACCACTGCTCTGGTGAATAATGAGCCCATAGGGTTCAGAAGAACGTTTGCTTTTCAGACCCTGCACGCCCAGCTCAAGTCTGCTCCTGGGGTGAGGGAGGGGGCGCATGGCCTCGTCAGGAGCCCAGGCACACACGCGATGTTTCCTGAGCGGGGCTGGCGATGCCGCAGCAGGACACCTAGGATGAATAGGTTCTAGTCAAGCTACAGCCCCAAACCCAGCCATCGAGGGCACGTGGCCTGCAGGTGCTCAGGGCCCGTCTCCCGCCAGGAAGCCCAGGGTGGTGCCGCGGCCCACACACCTCCCTCCTGAGGGCCTCCGCCACACCGGGCAGCGTGGGCCAGGAAAACAAAGAAATTCTACACACACACACGCGTGCGTGCGCACACACCCCTACACCCCTACACTCACGCACGCCCCTCTTGTCGCCTACATTTATTAGAAGAGCAATGCCCTTGGGATCATTGAAAAGTCAGCATTGTTGCAGACCTTCACAAGAGAATCTGGCGTTCCCTGTCCGGCCATGGCTCCCCAGAGAGGACAGACCATAGCCATGTCTTCTCTGAGATCGTGGCCGAGGGACTGAGCCCCGGCTCTGGCACGCGTCACCCCCACAAAGACGGGTCACTATTATTAGTATCATGAACAGCTTTGCCAACAAGCATCTTCTGTGCCCTGCACTGATGTCCGTGGGCCAGGCTTCCTTTCCTTTTTTTTTTTTTTTTTAAAGATTTTATTTATTTATTTGAGAGAGAGAGAGAGTGAGAGATAGAGAGCATGAGAGGGAAGAGGGTCCGAGGGAGAAGCAGACTCCCCGCTGAGCAGGGAGCCCGATGCGGGACTCGATCCCGGGACTCCAGGACCATGACCTGAGCCGAAGGCAGTCGCCCAACCGACTGAGCCACCCAGGCGCCCCAGGCTTCCTTTCCTAAGAAACATACTTTCCTGTCAACCTGAATAAAGAGGTAAGCTGAGGCAAGCTCCACCGACCAGACCCTGAGCTCATTCGGGAGCAGCGGAGGGATAGCCGCTGGGGAGACGGGCGCTGTAGCGAGCGGCCAGGAGCCCGTGGAAGGCCCGGGACGGCTGCACGCACGGGCGGGAGTGCAAAGAGGGGGCGTCCAGCCTGAGTCCCAGCAGCGAGTGAGGTCCCTGGCTTGAGGATGGAGACGGACCCATGGCGGCACGCGTTGGTCAGGAGGTAAGTGCGGTTTTCTCTAAGTCCGGCGTTTTCGGGCAATCAGTCTGTCGGCTCTCAAGCTTCGTTTTCCTGAGGCGCAGGCCTGAGATTCTCCATTCCATACGCTCTGGTTGCGCTGTACACTGACGCTTTCACGTTCTCCACCTTCGAGGGCTGCATCTGGGCCTGAGGGGCTCCCTCCCGGGTGGTCTGCCCCTCATTCCACAAAGTGTGAAGGGCAGGCTGGACTTAGGAAAGAGAGGCTCTCCACCACCAGGGAGGCCTCCAGGCTACCAGGTGGCTACTGGCCAGTTTCCTTTGAGCCATCCCAGATTCGCTCACGTTGGGCAGGTGGCAACGTTGCGTGCAGACCAGGAGCCCCCACACTGTGGAAACTGAACGGCGTCCGGGCCTTTCAGGGCGTCCTTCCTGCCTGGAGCAGTTTGGCCAAGGCTGCCAGGAGGAGGTGGCTCTTGTGTCTGGCCCTGAAGGGCGGCTGAGGAGCAGCTGAGTGGCCCCAGGAGAGCTGTGGCCGGAGTGCAGAGCGAAGGCAGGCCGGTCCCTTGGACGGTCAATGACATTTATTGCCTCAGGGCAAGGACACCCTCTGTTCTCTCAGTTTCTATCTCCCCCAGTTAATCAGGTGACCTGAAAGGAGCTAGATGAGGGTATTGTTTGTCCTGACAACACCCTGATGGTACTGTGGGGGCGATCCGAGGGGAATGCCGCCTTCCTGAGCGACGGAGTTGTTGGGGCTTCTCGTCACCTCTGCGTATCTAGGTTAATTCCTGCAGAGGACCTGCGAGTGGCAGCCATAATTTTCCCCCAAAAAGCACCACTATTGTTTACTCGTCGGCAGACCCTGTTTGTAGTTCGGCCGTGTGACAGTTTCCGTAGAATGGCTATGTCTGTGTTCCTGTCCAAGGATCTGGCCGGTGTGCTGGATGGGATTTGGGCGGCTTGTGCAGCGGACCCCTGACGTGCACTCGCGCCCCCGCGGCCTGCTGCTCCTCAGCAAACAAGCAGGTCCGTCCTCCCTGAGGGGGCTTGGGCACCGGGCAGCAGCAGATGCACGTGCCCACCTGGGCATGAGCTCATTTCTGTCTGGAAGATCGTAAGCAGATGCTTCCCAGGCAGCATGAGGTCACATGCCTCTGGCTTTGGGTTATCATTGAAGTCACGGCAAGGGCTGCTACTCAGACAGTGTTAGGACCTGGGCGAATCTTGTAACGTCTGAAAAAGTCCCTTGTGGCACCGTTTGTTTGGGGCGAAATCTGAGAAAAGTGCCTCATGTGCCTGTTGACATCTCTCAGGACGAGACAGACTGCTTTAGTGGGGGGTCTCGTCTCTACTTCATTTTAGTTTAGAACCAGATTGTGGCCCGACCCCGCACCTGCCATCCACCTGGGGAGCGCGCATCCTGCAGCTCCCATCAGAGGTGGACTTTGGTGCACTGTTCGGAATCACGTGCAACTCATCGGGGTTGGGAAGAGGGTATTTGCCTCTCTCGCTCCCTCTGATGTTAGCCCTTGGGTTCGCCCCACCTGGTCCTGCAGGGAGCTGGGGAGGGTGTGAGGCTCTTGGTGTGGAAACCAGAGCTGCGGGAGGGCAAGGCCTTCCTCTGGCATCACCGGTCCTCCGTGAGGGATGTGCCTGGGGCCAGCCAGTGCGGAAGACGGAGACTAGGGAAAAGTTCTAGCATCGGCGTCTCTCCTGGAGAACTCTGGTCGACCTCCCAGGTCTGTGGGGGCTCAAGGTGGCGGCATCTTGATTCATTCAAATGCAGCTTCTTTCGGGAAGCCCTGCGTGGGTCTCCTCATCTTCAGCGCCGTGGGAGCGTGTGTCTGTGATTGTATAAGTGGGACCCGTGTCTTCGCTAGACTGCGAGCTCCGTGCCGGCGGGGCCGTGCCCACCTTGCGGCAGTGTCCCCAGGACAACGCGGTGCCTGGCACACAGACGCCTGCCCAGCTTGGGCACCTCCAGACCTCTGGGCCGATGCCAGAATGTTCTTCGAGGGAGCCCAGCCCCGATGCTTAGCATTTTGAAGTAGATGACTTAGCAGATGACTTTTGCTTACCTTTAAGGAAATTGTCTCGTTAGAGATTTGTGGGGCTGTTTTCCAAACGGAAGGCTAAACTTTGTGCTGAACCCATTCCTGAGGTTCCGCAGAGTGTCACATCTGGGGATGAGCCAACATGGGCAAGGGAGAGGCTCCCCCGCTCCGCTTCCCTTAGGGGGGAAATCATAACTGTCAGAAGCATGATACAGCTGTCAAAAGTGCATGAAATCAGGTATGCAAATGGGAAACAGAAGTCACAGTTCCCTTTGTTCTGTGACAGGGTAAAAATCTCAAATCTTTCATCAAAGAGGAAATAGAATTCCAGCACACACATGTAAGCGATGGGGCGCGTCCCCTTCCCGCGTTGCACAACCAGCGCCTGTGTGTGCTCGGCAGATTGACCGTGGGAGCCCGCGGTGGCAAAGTGGGGACAGTAGCTAAAGTCACAGCACGGAGGTGTTGTTGGCCAGTGAAATCTGACCCTGTTAGACGGGGCTCACGCTCACCCCAGACGTAGTCCTGGGCCCCCGTTCTTGGCACCCCTGGGACTCGGCCTGGGTCTCCTGACGGGGTGAGCAGGCTTCCTGGCTGTGACAGACATGGCCATTCAGCCCGCGGGGTTTGAGGGAGGGGCCGGGAGACTGGTGGTGATGGTCAGAGAAGTCTTCACCTTCCAGGCCCTGCTTGCTGCCCGTCCTCAGGGCCCTCACGGGATGGCTGCTCCATCCTGGGCATCAGCCTCGGCCCCAGGCAGGAAGAATGGGGAGGGATGGGACCAGGGCAGCCTGCTGGTCTGCGGGCGCTCCCCGTGCTCCTGGGAGACAGTGGGGTTCATCTGCCATGTGCCGCACCCAGGGCCCCTGAATCAGCACCCCAGACCCTGAGCCTCCCCTGGACACCCCACAGAGTGGCTCGGGGCAGCCTCCGCCCAGCATTCTTCCAGCATGCTCCTTGGATTTGTTCAGGAGGGTGTTTTCTCAAGGAGTGGCAGCAGGTGGGAGGATGCGCATCGTTTGTGGCCCTTACCTGTCCACTCTAGAGTCCACATTCCTGGTGAAACTGGGTGGACGGCCAGCACCAAAGGTCCTTTCCCACCACCTGCCGGAGTCCGACAACTGCTGCTCACCCTGGCCCCAGTACCATCCTTGGGTTGTACCATCACCCTGGGAATGCCAGGGCCTTTCTACACCGTGGGTCCTCCAGAGGCAAGGGCAGCCCTCATCCTGGCCACGTCCCCACGAACCCGGCCACCTCCGGCTGGCCCGTGCCTCCTTCTCCTCGAGGCTGCAGGGCTCCAGGGGGACAGGTTTTCCCGTCATCCTGTTGGACTTGCACCTTCTGCCTGGCAACTTGTTTCTTGGGACAAAGAGGCAAAGCCGAACTGGCTTGCACAGCCTGGGCGTGACTGGGATGGAGCTTTCTGGGGGACAACGTGTGTCGGGGACATGGGAGCTGGGGGTCCTGTATCTTCCCTCTGCTGCCCACCACAGTCCTTGAGAAAGTACCCAGTACACCTGTGTAGCCCCGGTCTTCCCACTGGTGCCGCTCAGAGTCATCAGATCCTTGGTCGAACGGCATGTGAAGGGTCGTGCCAACACTCATAGCTGCATCAGTATGGAATAATTTACAAGGGCAGACTTCCATATGGAAATGTCACCTTCCGTGTATTTATTCCCTTGTGGGTGGGGTGATGGCCAGAGCCTCCTTCTTTCAGAAGAGCACAGAGGAGAGCGTTCTCCCTCGTGCATGCCTGCACCATAGTCATGCATACCTACTCCGTGCAGGGGGCTGTGCCACACGTGACCAGTGTCCCCATGTGGGGGATTTCCACCCAGCAGTTCCGTGGCCGTCCATGTCAAAGTGCCCGGAAAACTTGTCATAAAGCAGACCCCTGACCTCCCCTCAGACCCACCAAATCTGCATCCTCACAAACAGCCCTGGATGCTGCTCACACTCAAGTTTGGGAAAACTGTTTCTGACCAGCGATGTCGGAGCGGCAGGTGTGGTGGGGTGGGGCCTCTGGGGCCTCTCTCCGGCCGGGGCTCCCCTCTGGCCGGGCATCTGCATCAGAATCAGCTGTGGGACCAGTCCTGCCTGACCCCAGTTCTGGAGCTTCTGACTCCTGAGGTCAAACGAGGGCCTGGGCATCTGCATGTTTGGCAAGGACACCACGCATCTCAGACTCACGCTGAGAAAAACTGCACCAGACCAAATTCACCTCGGGGAATTGTGACGGAGACTCAGTATCTGCACCTTCCGACTCATCTGGTCCAGAAATCAAGACCTGGGGAGAGGCCAGGACCACCCGAAGCCTGGTAGTTTCCTCCAGGGCCTGGCGGGGCCTTTCTTCTGTCCAGCGCCTCCCAGAGGGGACGCGGGTGGGAAGCTGAGCTTCGCCCCAGGACTGAGGCAGCCCCAGCAAAGCTGCTGACGCGGGTAAAGCACAGGGCTGGCTGGGCATCTGGCCCAGCAGCTTGTTAGAAAGCTCCACCCCTCCCGTCAGCAGCCGTGTCCCAGACGCTCCCCCAGGGGATGCGAGATTCCACGGGAAACAGGATCGAGTCCCTGCTCTGCCGCACATGTGTCTGGGGGAGGGGATGGCACAGAGCTTGGGCAGAGTCAGGAGAGAGTGCATCGCACTTTAAAAATCAGGTGGAGATTGTACATGTCAGTTTTGGAGGTGCTTCTGAAGTTAGACTAGCTCCAGCTTTAGAGGAAAGTGGCAGAGATGGTGCTGGGTTCGCAGACGCCTCCCAGCCTGCGTCCCTGCTGTTCATGCCCCCCACTGGTAGGGCACACCCACCGTGTCAGCAAGCGAGATTTGAACTTGATTATTAACCCAAATCCATGCTGTCTTGGCTTCAGGATGCCATCCACTGATTTTAAAGCTTAGACTCTGTTGAGCATCACGAGCTGTGCAGCACCGTGATAAATGCTTCATGTGTGTTTTTGGAAATTTTGTCCTCTTGGCGGCGCTGACTCGAGGTGTTCAGTGACTTGCTCAGAGACACGCATCTGACCCGCTTCGGGGCTGAACACGGACTCCAGTTGGTCTCTGTTCAGGGCCACACTCCTGTGTTACTGCCTCTTCCGGGGGCGGGGCGTGACTGGTGTGTCCCTCTGCTGATGGCACCCCGCCGTGGAACCCCAGGGTGGCTTCCATGGGATAAGCTGGCTTCCTCACTCTCAGGATGGTGAGACAGAATACTGCAAGAAAAGACTAATATGGTGTATTAACAGGCAGCCTGGAAATTCACATACCTAAATTCAGACACGGATTGTCCTCCAACAGAAGGAATCGAAGTCAGAGTGTGCCATAATTCACATAAGAAAGCAACCCTGTCTGGTGGGTTTCACAGAATGTCATGTGATGATACCAGAATAAATACACTGTGAGGTCATGGATACATTTTCTAGGCGTCTGGTGGAGAAGCAGCTTCACATTGCACCTGCCTGCTCAGCCTTCAGTGTCGACTGTAAAGTCACCATCCACATACCTTTGGCTCTCTACGTGCATTAGAGCTTTTAGATTCCAGATGGTGGGAACACAACCCAAATCAACTGGACCCCAAGAGGGGCTGTTTCAGTTCCTACTGCTGGAAGGGCCAGAGTGGAAGGGGCTCTGAGCGGGATCCAGGCCCTGAGACGTGTCACGGGCTCTCGGCCTGCATTTGTCAGCTGGTCACACTCTCTGTTGTCGTCCGAACCGAGGGAAAGGGGGGCTGGAGCCCCGAGCTGGAGGACGGCCGTCCGCGATCCCAGGGACATCCTGTGCTGCCAGAGTCCTGGGCCCTGTTTTTCCTCCTCACTTCTGCCTCCGTCAGCTCGGGCGGCCACATCCAAGTGCTGTGGACTGTGGGCTTGACCAGAAGTCATTTCCTACCATTCTGGAGGCAAGGAGTCAGAGATCGGGGTCTCCCTGGGGCCTCTGCTTGGCTTGCAGAGAGGTGTCTGTGTCCTCACGTGGTCGTCCCTCTGTGCCTGTTTGTGGCCTCATCACCTCCTCTCACAAGGACGCCTGTCATATTGGGTTGGGGCCACCATTGTGACCTCATTTTACCTGGATGCAAATGCAGCCCCTCCTGAGCCCTTGGAGGCTAGGACTCTGACCTCTGCTTGAAGTTCAGCCCATAACACAGCCTCTCATCCTTGCCTTGTGGCGGCAGAGGGAGGCTTTGTCAGCCGCAGGCGGCCTGGCTCGGACTCTCGCCTCAGCAGTCTGAGTCATTTGTAGGGGAGACTCCAGGGGCTCACTCCTGTGACACTGGCAGGCCTTGTTAGCCACACTTTAGGAGTGAGGATGCACTTTCCAGTTTCAGATACCTAAAATCTCAAATCAAACTCCTTGTTAGGTTTTCTTTTAGGTTTTTAGGTTTTTTAGGTTTTCCACGTATTTTTCATAACTTAAAACCATGGTAAGAAACCAAAATTATCAAATGCTTTTAAATTCAGAAACTTGCACCGAGAAACGTGGAGCCCTGGTCATTTAAAATAAACATCTGCCTTTCTGAGCGTACTGGCCCGAGTGTGTGCACGTGCCTCCGAGCAGTCACCCCCGCGGGTGGTGTCCCCCGTTCCTGGGACGCAGGATGGGATCGCAGTGGCCACCCTCTGACACACAGCTGTCACTGACCTTCGGTGGGTTTCGGGGACGGAGACCTTTCCCACAATTAAGGTGTGCCCAGAGGATTAATCTGCTGCTTGTAATCTTGTCAGAAACCGGATCCTGTGATGGAGCTGCCGGCTGAAACGTGACCCCGTGGAGGTTGGCTGAGACAGGCAGAGGGGCCGCCCCTCGTCCTCGGCTGCCCTTTGCTCTTGGGGGCCTGCTGCGAGGCCGCGGGCCCTGGCCAGCCGATTTGCAAGCCATTCGCAGGGCCTCAAAAGAGCTGGTTGCGGTGGTCATACGCTGAGCATAAAAGCAAAACAAAGTCCAGATTCTTCTTTCCTAAAACCTGTTGGGCAGGCAGAGCTGTCTGCTGCAGGACGAGGCTCGTGCTGCCTGGGGCCCTGGGGCCCACCACTCGGTGAAGAGTCATGGAAGATGCTTGCTCGCCCGTGTGCTGTCAGACCGTCCCACTCAGTCTCAGGACATGTTCTGGAAAACGCCTGCTCCAGTGTGCTGGATTTAGAGCAGTGCTTTATATAGGTGTCCTGTAACAACCTAGGGCTCCGAAGGTAACTTATGAAGCAGAGTTTCTGTTGACTTTGATCCTTTTTGGTGGCTAATTACTAATAAGATGAGACCAAGCTGGCTGAGATGTCTCACAGCTGGTGTGCAGAGCGGATCGACAACTGAAATGCATCAAATATTCATCTCCCTCCTGGCGTCCTGCCTGCCTCCAGGATGCTGGCACAGGAGTGCTGGGAAGAGTGCACCGGCTCGCACCACGTGCCCTCCTGCACGGGGCCTTCCCCGGGGATCTGTGTCCTCTTGCTGCTGCCCTCCATGCATGCACGATTTTGTGGACCCCGAGCATGAGTGAAGGGCCAGGGCGGACAGGCTCCCGCATGCGGCAGGAACACAGCGGAGAAGCAGCGACCACAGTCCTTGCCCCGCTCCCTCCCCAGGAACCGAGCACACGTCCAGCTGGAGGTTCCACACCGTGGGGCTTTTCCATGGGGTTTCCTGAAGAACAGGCCAGCGTCAGAAATGGCTTTGTGTGCAGACACAAGGAGCAGTATTGACTGGACCCTTTGTTTCTCCGAAGGATGATATCTTGGGACTTTTTCTTTAAAAGGGTTGCCAGGGTCTGGCTCCTGGGAAAACAGATCTGAGACCCAGATTTACCTACAGGAGTTTCATGTGGAGATCTCCTGAGAGCAGCATCTGTGGGAGGAGGGTCAAGTGGCTGGCCGGCCCTAGCCAGCCCTGGGGGGCTCTGCACGGCATCACCCCACTCCACCCACAGACTGAGATCACCCCTCCCTCCTGCTCCTTCACTGGCACCGGGGACCCGCCCTGGGGGGCGGCCGGGGAGAGACACTAGTGCCCTAGTGGGAGAGGGCGTGGGGTCACGGCCCCTACCGTGGCATGTCTGACCCCAGATGCGCCCCTGCATGCTTGCACAGACTGCTGGGGGGTCTGTGGACCTTAGGACTTGGTGGACCTGGCTTTTTCCATTGGAGACATGGTCACTGGACTTCCATTTGTAACTTCTCGGTTCCTACCAGAGCCCCAGAGCACGCCAGGTGCCTTTTCCAAATGACCCATGATTCCTTGCTATGGATGGCGTGGTCTTGCTCCACGGCCCTGGGTCCAGGATGAGATGCCCCCTTGGGCGCGCTACAGCTCAGCATGACGTTGCCCCACCAGGGATACCTCATGAACTGCAGGGTCTTTCCTGCCATATGGGGTTGCGGACGAGGGCTGTGTGCATGGCCGCTGGGCCCTGCTGCCTTCCCTTCTCTGGGCCCACCACAGCTGGGAGCTCTTTCTGTCACTAGATCAGCACCGGAGACACGTTTCCTAGTTTGAAGTATGCAGCCTCCAGAGGCCACAGGGGCCCCACTCCGGTCCTGGCTTCTGCACAGTGGAGGATGTGAGCGGCGATCATCTCCCCTTTACTTTGGACAGCACGTCTCAGTCCTAAAACGGCTAATCCTCGGGATTTATCTCCCAACTGCTGGAGCTCCTGTGTCTTCCCACAGCCTTTAGTGTGTTCCTCAGCCTTGCTCTTGTGGTGACCCGTGGTTGGGTTCTGTGGGGGCTGGGCTGGTCCCAGTCCCACAGGACGCCCCATGCCATAGCGCATGGAGTGAATCCCCCGAGGACGCTGCAACCCCCTGGCATAAATGTGAGCCACTCTGGTCCTGCTTCTGCTGAGGGACAGAAACAAGGCTCTCTCCAGATCGGGGACTGGAACCCAAGCTCCCGACGGCCTGGGGAGCTCTCCCGGAGGGGACTCCGCATGGGGCGCTGCTGCTGCAGCTGTGCAGGCCCCCTCGAGGTTTCGGAGGGGACACCCCGGTCGGGTAAGTGCAGATGCAGCAGAGACCGCCAGGCACAAGCCTTCCACCCGCGGGCGAGCAGTACTGGCCTGGCTCTGCGCCCGAGTCTGGGCAGGAGGCCACTTTGGAGGCT
Source organism: Eumetopias jubatus (assembly GCF_037043125.1). Lineage (NCBI taxonomy): Eukaryota > Metazoa > Chordata > Mammalia > Carnivora > Otariidae > Eumetopias > Eumetopias jubatus. Next base: position 192,807,554 of record NW_028274809.1, read on the forward strand.
CCCTCTAAGCCCTCCATTCTGAGAGCACTGCCCCTGTGCGCTCAGTCCATGGAACCCCTGGGTCTGTTCCAGGTCCGCATTCAGGAACTGGGAAAATCACCCCACGCGGGTCTGTGGTTCCTGTCGTCCCGACTCCGTTTATGACCAGGTCCGACCAGGGCCCTGGTGATATGCTGCGCCTGGATACCAGTGCTTAGGGTAGACTTCGTTCCTCTAAATGTCGGCACGGTGATGCCAGCAGCGGCCGCGCACACATCCTGAAAGGTGTGGGGAAGCAAAGCCCGTATCCGTCGGATTTTATGAGGCAGGCAAATACCTGCTGTGACAGTGGCAGAGAGCTAAACTGTTACAACAACCCAGTGGCCGGACGCTCCGGTGCAGGGCACGGTGAGCTGCCGTCTTTAGGCTAATTAGATCGTGTGCTGCCCACACCTGCTGGCCCTGGGGGCCCGGGTGGCATGGGGTACGGCGAGCCGTAGCACAGCCCACTGGAAGGACCTTGCTCACCCCCCTCTTCCACCACCCCGGGGCCCCGTGTCCAGGGGCTCGCGGCCAAGCAGCACAGGATGGGGAGGATGTGGGGGGGACGAAGTCGGCCCGCCGGAGTGACAGCCATCCCCGTGGTCGGCCCCGGTTCTCCCTCAGTGTGATGACGGCAGAGCTTCGGGTCTGTTTCCCCACCGTCGGTTACCTGCTCGGCCTTACCGCGTAGCCTGCTCCCCCCAGAGAGCAGTGCGCATCCCGCCCAGGTTTGGGGCCTGTGGGCATTTCCCCAGCACTGTGGTTCTTGTGCGCTTGTTCTGTTCTTGCAAACCCATCCCCCAGCTTCCTGTGGCCGCTCACCCTGAGAAAGGGGGGCTCCTGCTCGGGAACTGTTTGGGGTCACCCAGGAGACTGCATGGGCCAGGCAGGGAGGGCGGGGTCAGCGCTGGGATCCCCACCTCACTGGCCGGTTCCTCCTCACTGTGGCGTTCCAGCAGACACACAAAACAGAGCCACATGGCGCCCACTTCCTGTTTAAAATTATGTTTTCTTTGCAGCTTCCTTGGCTGTTTTGTCATTGCTGCTCATCAGGTGCCAGGAGATGATGCGCATAATTAGCGGAAACCCTGGCCTCCGTCAGCTCAGACATGGAAACCCGTGTAGGGAAAGGGAACAGCGTGGAGCTGGGAGGCCTGCAGAGGAGAGCCACGAGCCACTTGAGCGGGGGTCCACCGGCGGTGGGGGCACGATGCGTGAATCAGTGCGAAGGTTCAGAATGGGCTTGTTGTACACCCCCCACACACGTGGATACTGATCTGTTGCTGATCTGGGGTTAATAGAGGCCCTGTGAAAGTAGTTTGTCTACAATGTGCATTTTCATCTAGCCTGAAGGATTTCGGGCACTCCCTTGTGAACTCGATGTGCACAGAGATCCCTAGGCATCTTGTTAAAGTGCAGAGTCTGACTTATTTTGGTCCTGCTGGGACCTGAGACTCAGCGTTCCAACAGGGTCCCGGGAGGTGCTGGTGCTGCAGGCTTGGGGCCCACGACCTGAGAAGCCAAACTCGGGGCCACTGGCCGGCAGAACTGCTGGTGCGCCCGGGCCACCCCGGCTTCATGGGGGCTCCCTGCCTTGCAGCCACTGCTGGGCCCGTGGCCGGCTGAGCTACCCCGTCTTCTTGGGCCCCTGACACGGTCTGGTTCCTGGGACTGGCTCCCAGGGCTGCAGTGGCCACCCCGTCGGGGGGAGCGCATCATCTGGCCTCAGGCTTTCAGGACACGGCCACCTCCACCGGAAAGCCAGGGGCTGCAATGAGTGCTGCTTGGTTTCTCTCCCGTCCTCATCTTGCTCCAGAAGCTGAGCTGGGCCCAGGCTTCCAAGGCAGGTTGTAGGATGGGAAGGGGCGGGCCCTGAGCTCCTTCCTCTGCTCCAGGCTCAGCAAATGACAACCAGCAGCCTCTGGAGTGTGCTAAACTCGTTCCCGTCGGTCTCAGTCCTGTCTCCAGAGCCCCCTTCTCCAAACCTCCACGGCCACCCCTCCTGGACCCCGTGTGTCTCCTAATGGGACTGCACTCGTCTGTCTCTCTGGCCTCCTGAAAATGCAGCCCCTCCGAGGCTGTGTGCTTGCCTCCCCCCTCTTCAAACCTCGTCACTTGCCCTCTGCTCAGGGATCATCCCTCGCCGTGGGGCCAACAACAGTAAAGTATAACGGTAGCGACCTGTGACAGAATGTTGTTAGTGGAATGGCCACCAGGCACCGAGGCACCGAGGCAGGCCCCCGCTCAGATGTCATTTCATTTCGTCCTCTCAACTGCTCAGTGTCACCCACATAATGCCTTTATTATACAGAAGGCGATACTCTGCCATCGGAAGATATTTAAATTGTACAAGGCTGCGCAGCTCGTAAGTAGAAGAGGGGATTGTGTTCATGAATCAAAATAGTCCAATGATGTCGGTCTCCAGAGACGGTGTGATGGTAGTGCGCGTGCATGCACAGGTGTGTATCTGTCGGTGTGTCTGTGTGCACGTGTGTGTCTCTGTGCGTGTGTGTGCATAGGGGGGTGTGCACTCCAGATGTGTTGGGTTGAGGAAGAAGAGATCCACCCACAGCTCTCCTTTGGGATGGAAGGCAGTTTTGTGCGGCTCCCCGTAAGTCGGGTACCTGTACCTGTGACCCACGTTTTCAGGCTCCGGTCGGTGCAAGAGGGCCAGGTGCCCCCTCAGCCTGTCTTCCCTGGCCCCCAGAGATGAAGTGTTTGTCGTGCATGTAGCCCCTGCAGTGAGTTCACGTGACCAGTGGGGCTCACCCTCCATGGCACATCCGGCCCAATGGTGTATTCCATATAAAGAGAATCTTGTTTGCTTTTAAAAATGATTACACTGAAATATTTAATTTGACATTCACAGCCCACAGGTTTGAAGAAGGAGAAAAGCCTCCCATTAGCTTTTGCTCTCTCAATAGAAAAAGCAAGCTGTGAACGGCTATCCGAGCTCTGTGGGTCACCCATTTTCCCTGAACCAGCGAGCTGATCTCCCAAACCACTGACGCCTTCCCTTCTGCTGTCCGGGTTCATTCGACCGATGGCACACTTGTGCAGTGACCCTTGTCTCATCCACGTCAAGGCTTCTCGGAGACGTTTACTGGGCAGGGCGGTATTTTTACAGGCCTCTGTATTGGTTCACGTGTTTTGTATTATTTGGTATGTGGCAGAGACATCATGGCAGGTAAACATGTTTTAGCAAATCTTAGGCGTCACCCTCCCCCAAATTCACGTTTCCTCCATGTGGATTTTGGAGGTGAAAGTGAAAAGTGGTTTAAATATACACACCGCAGTTAAAGCAAATTGCACAAGTCACAGCGAAGTAAGAGGAACATGTTACTAGTAGGAAAAATATCTTTCGAAACATTTTTGTACTTCCAGGGTCAATTTAAAAACAAACTCTAAATTCTACCTTCAGCGAGAGCAGACTTCCAAGGCTGAGGACTGGCGGGGTACAGCAGTGATGTGTAAACAAAGGAGTCCATACAGAAGAAACGTGTAAAGAACACTCAGCTGAGTTAACTGGTGCCCCAGATACGCGGGAGCCCTGGGAGGGACGCGTCCATTACACACCCTGCGCCATGACGGATTATTTCTATTTCTGACCCACCCAGGTTGCCTCCTTCCCACTGCCGACAACCACACATATATGGTGGGCAGCTCTTGGCCACTCCCCGTGTTTCTCTCCCTAAAGCAAGGGGCGCGGCAGGCTTGTTGGCTTCTCCATTGCTCCCGAAAGAGGCGAGTCTAGGCCGTGGGATTTGGGGAGCTTTTGTCCAGTCCTCCTGTCTTCTGGTCGCTCTTTTGCAGTAAACCCCGGAAGCACCCAGTTTCTGCCTCGATTCCAAGGTGCTTCCTTCTGCCCCCTCCTTGCATGGAGTAGCTGGCCTCCCTGGTGCCAACCGTGGGCTCCCCACCTTGCGAACAGTAGGCGCTCGGGAAATGTCTGTAGAAGGAATGGATAATCGATAAATAAATGTTTGTTGAAAGGGCTTGTGGCCTCTGCTGAGAGTGTCAGGTGCTGGGGGAGAAGCTTAGGGCAACAGGGTCAGGCAGGCGGGGCCTCTCGTCTCCTGGCCCCGCCCTCCTGGCCGCCCACCTCGCCCCAGCAGCCCGCTGCCCTAGTCGGCTCTCGCACATTCAACCTGCTCTTTAAAAAAGCATTTCCTCAGCTCTGTTTGTCTTTGTAATTTTTTTATTGTTGTTTAAAATGTATTTCCTGTTTCTAAATCTTAATCGCGTCTAGTCTCCTGTTTCTCACTTTACATCTGGCGTATCTTAATCGTATCTTAATCTTCCCTCTCCTTCTTTTGAGCTTTTTTATCTCAGTGGTTTTTGGATTTAGCTTTTATCTCATCAAACATGTCTTATTTTCAATACTGACTGCTTTTTAAAGGTGCGCAGGCTGCACGGGGCTGGAGGCTGTGGAACCGGACCAGTCAACCTCAAAGCCTGAAGCCGCCTGCTCCCTGCCTCTGGCCGCGCTCCCGCAGAAGGCAGGGAGGGCCACGGCCGCTGCCTGGGGCCAGGGGTCATGCTCGCTGCTCCACCCCTGGCACCAGGTCAGCCCTCAGTAGTCGGTGGAGATTATTAGTGGTTTTAATCATCGTCATCTTGGGATGTTGATTCTTTTGCTTTTAATTTCTTTGTTTTCCTATTTTTAAATTTATTTTTATGTATTTTTATTCTATCTGGCATATGGCATTCCTATTTTAATCTAAACTTAATCTTATTAAAAATATAATTACAAAATAGATCATAAATTAGAAAAAATAGTACAAAATAAATGACACACGAAATATAATAATACCACCAAATTGTTCACTGCTGAGCTTGGAAACATGGGACGCGGTCAGTCCCCAGGTCACCCCCAGCCTCTCACCCGGGACAGCCCCCACGCCTCCTGCAGAAGTCCCTATCATAACGTGCACGGGTCCTCTCCAACAGGATGTTGACCAGTTTGGGCTGTTTTCTGACCTTTCTATAAGTGGAATTATACTCTGTGCTTTGCTTTTTGCACTCAACATTCTATTTTTGAGATTCACCCATTTTTCACTCTTTAACGCAGTTCCTGGATCCCTTCTGATATGACAGACGTGGGGCTTGGTATGACTGCATTTCTTGTTTTTTCCCATCGTGAACAGTGATGGTCTGGGCTTTTTTGCGCATGCTCCTTGCCCACTGTGCCCTGGTCTCTGTAGGAGCGCACGGCTAGGTCATGGCGTGTGCAACGTCTTTAGCGGTGGCAGCTGATGGCAGACTGTTTAACCAACGGGCTCCCCTCAGTTCTCAGCTGCTCTGCACCTTCACAGACTCTCAGTGTTGGCAGACTGCTTTACTTAAAACAAAACAAAACAAAAATCCAGCCAGTAATTGTGAAATGGTATTTTGTTGGGGCTTCACTTTGCATTTCCTGGGTTATAGTGAATTCGTCCCGTATCACAGGCGGCCCCTGTGAAGTGCCCGCTGTTACCTGTCACCCGTGTTTCTGTGGAGTTGATGGTCTTTTTCTTATTGATTGACAGAAGCTCTACACATACTCTAGACTTGATTTCTTTGATGGTAGGTAGGATGAACTTAGCTTCTCCCAATTTCTGACTTATTTTCAATCACTGTACGGGGTCTTCTGGTGCAGTTGGACGTATCCATCTTTTCCTTTATGCATTGTCCTTTTGTAGTCTTTTAAAAAAATCTTTTCTATGTGAAACTCATAAAGATTATGTTATGTTTTCTTCCAAATGAAAAACAAATTATTTCACACGTAGGCTACTAATCCCTTGTTTCTGTATATGGGGTGAGGTAGGGAGCCCATTCTTGATTTCTTTGCGTTACCAGTTGTCCCACTATCTCTTTACTTAACTGTAATGTCAGTTCTGTCAGAAATCGAGTTTTAGTATATGTGTGGGTCTGCTTCTTCTGTCTATTCTCTCTTCCATTTGTCTGTCATTCCTCATGCCAATACCACACTATCGTCATTACTTTAACTATATAGGACGCCTCAATAATTGGCATGTGGTTTTCCTGTTTTACATGGTGAATATGATAATTATATTAATACAGCTTCATGCAAGAGCAACACTGAAATCTTGTAATAAACTCCATTTGGACTTGGATTTCATTTGCTAATGATTTTGCTGTATTTTTGCATTTGTGTTCCTGCATGCTGCTTTTCACGAGTCGGGTTGGCCTGTCATCTTTGTTTCTCACACTACCCCTGACTTATAACAAGCCTAGTAAGTTGGAGGAATATTTATTCTTTCTGTATTCTCTGAAATGGTTGTGTGATGGAATTAGGCAATGCTTGGTAGAATTTACTTGTAAAACTATCTGTATTTTCTTTGTAGATAGTTTTTTTAAAAAATACTGATTCTAGGCAGTTAATGATTAGAGCATCATGGAGGTCAGGGGTCAGTTTGGGTAACTTGTTTAATGTAGGAATTTGTTACTTTCACATGTTTTTCAAAGTGGTTGGCCTAAATGTGTTCTTAATACTCTCATATTTTAATTATCTGCTGTGTATACATTATGACCCACTTTTTCATTCATGCTAGTATATTTGATTTTTCACTCCTTTTTACCTTCATCATCTCCAGAGATTTATTAATTTGATTAGTTTTTTTCCAAGAACCAAATTTTGGCTTTGCTGATCCTCTCTTCCATACCTTTATTTCCACTGCATTAAATTCCGTTCATCATCGTTTCCTTTCTTTTGCTTTGTTGGCTTTGTTCTTCTATTCTAGTAGTTTATTAATTTCCAGGCTTTTTTTCTTCTCTCATATAATTTAGGACAATAAATTTGCTCCTTGTCATGACTTTGGCTGCATCCCACAATTCCTGATACATAGTATTTCTATTATTGTTCAGCTCTAAGTATTTTCTGATATTTATTATGGTTACTATTTTGATTCATGAGGTTTTTAAAAGTGCGTTTCTTACTTGACAAATATACGGATTTGTTATAAAATTATTTTGTTATTATTTTGAACTTAACATAATTTATTGAATCTCAAATGCTATACAAGAAGTGCTCAGATTTCAGAAATGGTAAAATGTGGGGAAAATGGCAACAGTAATTACAAGAAATCACTGATTGGAACACAGATCCCAATTTAGAGATACTAAAACTAAAAAAGAAAATTGTGCCTTAGGTTTTGTTGCAGTCAGAAACTATATGTTTATGTTATGTTAATTACAATATTGTGCAGTTTGCCTTATATGGTCACTATGTGTAAATGTTACTTGTGTGTTTGAAAAAAATTTAATTTTCTTCTATATGTTCTAGTGTATTTTGCTATCAACCTTTTCAATGCTGTTAATCAAATATTTTATACCACTACTGATTTTTGTCTACTTGGTCTGTTGATTATATAGGAGGTGTTTTTAGGAATCTTCTGTAATTCTAGATTTCCCAGGTTTTCCTTATAATTTTATTTTTGTTTTATGTATTTTGAAGCTGTGTTATTAGGTACAAAATTCTTAGAATTGTTATATTTTCCTGTTGAATTGAACCCGTTATCAATATTTCATGATCTTTTTAAAAAAGTTTTATATCTCAGGTAATTCCTTTTGCCTTCAAATTTTTTTGTTCTCAATTGATAACAACATATCAATATCAGCTTTCTTTGGTTATTTATTTGGAACATATTTTTCCATCTTTTTGCTTTTTACCTATTTATGCCTGTATATTTTAGATGCATCTCTTATAAATAGCAGATAGCTGCAATTTTTAAAATTCAGCATAGTAATCTTAATCTTTTAATTAGGAAGTGCATTCATTTATACTTATTATGATTACTGATATACTTGAATTCCTTTCTCTTTTACTTCATGCTGTGTGTCCTTCCTTTCTTAGGTTTCTTTTTTCCTTCTGTTCTTACCTCCTTATAAATTAATTTTTTTCTTCCTGTCTTATTTTCCAACTCACTTTAGAAGTAATATATTCTATGATATTTTTGATTACTCTAAAATTAATAAGCCATAAACCATTTGACTTGACCGAGTCTACAGTTAATATTTACCCACTTCACAAATGATACAAGAACCTTAGCTTGCTTTTATTATAAATTATATGTTGCAGTTGCTGTGTTTCTTGGTTCTATCTTGTTATTTTTAACCACACAAATTATATGTTATTCTTTTCCACAGTGAATGTTTGTTTAAACTTATGCACATATTTACTATTTTCTTTGATAAACACTCCTTCTTGCATCTCAGATATTTTTTTTCTGAGATCCTTTCTCTCTTCCTAGAGTTCGCCCTAAAGAAGTTCCTCTAATGAGGGTCAATCATAGCATTTTTGAAATATCCTATTTTCATCATCATTTTTGAAAAATACAGTTGGCTGACAGAATTTCAAATAAACACCTATTTTCCCCCAGAACTTTAAAGATATCATTCCATTGTCTTATGACTTCCCCTATTACTGTTGAGAGGACAGCTAGCTTTCTAATTCTTATTTCATTTTAGGGAATCCATTTTTTTCCTCCCTGTCCATTTAAAAAAGTCTCCCTTTGTCATTTATACTCATCAGCTTCACTAGGATGTATCTAGGTGTGGATTATTTTTAATTACCCTTCTTGGGGTTTATGGGAATCCTAAATATGAAGATTCATGTCTTTGGGAAATGTTGGAAAAATTTCAGCCATTATCTTTTCAAATACCATTTCTCTTCCATTCTATTTTTCCTTCTAGAATTCTGATAAGAAATATCTTATATTTTCTCATATTATGCTACACCACTTAAACTTTATTCTGCATTTTCTTTTTTCTGTCTATTCCATGCCGGGTAAGTTTTTGAGAATTGAGGTCTGTCTTCCAATCCTATAATTCTCTCTTCAGCTGTATCTAGTCTCCTGTGTAACTTTTCTATTAGAGTTTCTATTTTCAATTATTAGATGTTTCATGCTTTTAAAAATTTGCTGTCAGGCTGCTGTGGTACATATGGTCAAGAGAGACTTTAGCTTTTTTCAGTCTGCTTCACTCATTGTTAACTTTACTCTCACCTGTGCAATATATATTAGGAAAAATAAAATGGCTGCTTGATGTTATTGACCTTTCCTTGACCCTTGACTCTGTGGGCAGAAATTGACTAGAGCATCCATCCCATCAACTCGACAGAAATCCATAGATATTTCTGTGTAAACCAAACCTGTGCATTAATATTACTTTGAACCTGTGGACAGTTTGTCAGTTTATAGGAATTCCAGTGGGGAAAAACAAAACTGTATTATAGACCCCTTTACATTTAGGTTATTAGTTAATGACCGGATGCTAGTTTCAGATGAGCTAGGTGATTGCCTCCTTGACAGAGAGGATGGGAACACTTATGCGAGGCCCCAACCCATATGGGGCTACTTATCATCTTTATACCATTGGTGTGAATATTCATACCCTTTCTTACAGAAATATTAATATGCTTGGTTATGGTCTGCTGTCTGAGGTCCCCTTGGGATATTATATAGTATATGGTATTTGGTAGGATTTCCTTTCTAAAATCTAGAAGTTGTTAATTCTGAAAAACAACTGGCCCTGGGAATTTCAGAGAAGGGATTGTGGCTTTGGAATACTTAGGTCATTGAGTCAAAAAAGGTGAGGAGAGCTCTAAGTAAAGCACGTACTGCTTGAGAGAGAGTAAACGATGAACAGTAACCGCTGTTGGTTGTGATGGCAGCACTCCAGAAATTACTTTGATCATCGGACTTCCTGAAGAGGCCATGGGGACACTGGGCAGGACGATGTGGAGCTGGGCATCGTAATCTTGCTGTGCTGTCTTGCATCTCACACACGTCAGAGTGCAAGCTGTATAAGCATTTTGGGAACCCGTTAGGTACTGACATAGGTTGGAACCAGCAGGGCTGAGAACTTGAATCTACATGACTCAGTGGGGTGGGAAGGAAGTAGTGATGTGCAGCCGTCTGCTTAGGAAATCACACTCCATCCACAGAGGTAGGAGGATTGTGTCACAAAATGCCTGTGGGGGAGCAGGGGTTCCTCGGCTTCTGGCAGGAGGTGGTGAGGATGGTTTCTGTTCTTCCTTTTGCATAGAAAGAAGTCAGTTGTGATGTTATCCAGTATATCTGTTTATCCTCTGTTGCTTATCGGACTTTTCTTCTTAATCAAATTAGCAAATACTTTTCAAGATTATTTAAAGCAAATATTTTTAAAGATAAATGCTGGCTGCTTGGCTGAGTTGAAAAATAGCTCTTTGTTACTCTAAAGCAACTTGGTAGCATTTATCAATCCTCTAAAGAATGCTAGCACCTGAACCTTCGAGCTCCATTTCTGGAAATCAGTCCCAAAGACATGACGTGAAGTGGAAAACACACATCTAAGCAGGAAGACATCCCTCATAGGGTAGTAAGTAGTGTGTAGTAGGGAAAGATGGGATGAATGTGTATCAACTGGGGAATGGTTAAGTAAGTCATAATATTTCCCACGTATGGAATATTCCAGAGCCATTGAAAATGATGCTCCCTAGTGACATGGGAGCTGCTGGTGACAAGTGCTCTGTGACAAAGCCGGAGGTGGCATTTCGTACAACACGCGGTCTCAACTCTGTGACATATGTACGTGCACAGAACAGCACTGGAAGAAAGAACCAGAAAAGGTCTGCATCTCATGTGTGTGACAGTTGGATTGCAAGTGTTTTTTAGTCCTTTCTCCTTTTTTTGTATTTTATAATAATGAGTTGATTTCTTAACAAAAAGATAATAAGAAAAAAGTAATTTGTGGACGGTGTGAGGTCTACAGTGAAAAGTGTTGGAGCAAGAAACGGGATGGTGACCTCGGCTGGCGGGTGGACCCGACAGCCAGCCCTGCACACACAGATGGCAACCATGCAGCCCCTGGTTTGGAAGGTCCGGGGAAGTGCCCACATAGAGACAACACTCAGGCCCCAGGGTCCAGGAAAGGGACGTGGGCCCATCCTGCCTTGATGCCGGATTGCCATCATCTCTGCCAATAGACCAGGTTGCGTTGGGATGGTTAGTCTTACTCCCCGTTCTCCCTCGAACTTGTAGTGAGTGATTTATTAACCTCTCCAAAACTCAGTGCCCTCATTGATGATGAAGAACTTGTATTGATTGGTTGTTGTAAGGATTAAGTGATGTAATGTTGGGAGCTTAACAAAGTGCCTGATATGGAGCAAGTGTTCGAAAGGGGGAGCTGTTCTCTCTGGGGCATGCCTAAACTCCGCCAGTCAAATCCCGAGGGGCAGAAGTGAGTGTCATCATGCAGAGACACTAGAAGAAGCACCGATCTTAATTTGTGGAGATTCTTTTCCTGTGAGATCTCTGTGGTTGGGCCCCTGACCGCGGGGTGGCACTCCTGTGGGTCAACAGCAGGCTGCATGTGGCGTGAGTCTGCAGCTCATCCTCGTGCCTCCTCTCTGTGCCATGGGGGCTACCGCCTGAGAGCGTGGCTGGAAATTGGGTGTGGAATGTAAGTTTGGGGCACTGCCATCATGTGCTCTTTTTCTGTTTCTTGAGAATAAGAAGAGAAATGAGAGAGAAAGTGAATGAAAGATCACTTGAGTTTGTGATGTGGCTGATGGAGTGCTGTCCGCTGTGACCAGGGCTCATGTTTGCTCTTGACGTCTTGGTCCTTCCTGCAGGCTGTTCCGTCTCTGCCCACTGGGCGTTGGGGTGAGAACAGGGTTGTGCTGCCTGGGCCCTTGGCTTTCACTCTGTAAAGTCAGAGGGGTAAAAGCACACTTACTGTACTCAGCAGAGAAGTCTCATCTCCTTTTGTGGAGGCAGGAGATGGTTGGAAATGGAACTCATGCTCGAGACTGGCCCCAGGATCTTACTGACGAGAGAAATGTGATTTACAGCTGCAAATAATAGACATTGTGAACGTATTTAAAGATCAGTCATTTCCTCTTTTTCTAAATGCTGAGCCTATTGAAGGCCATCCATACTCACTGGCTCTGCTGCAGGTGAGGTTGTTTGTGGAGGCTGGAGCTCAAGTTTTGCCTCAACCCTAAAGCGTGTTTACCCAGTTACTCATTGGATCTCTAACTAGTGGTGGATCCCAGTTTGGAGGAGGCCCGAAGCTACACAGTTTAGCCCCGTTAAGCAGGGTGATCATAAAGTATTCATAGGAAATTCGAGGGCCCTTCTCGGGTCTGAAGAAAGGGCTGTGCAAGAGGGAGATTGGAGTTGAAGCTTTGTTGGCTTTGCGATGATGCGGCCGTGATAAGTCGTGACCCCTGACCCCCCCAGTGCTGCTTTGGGCACCTGTGTGCTCTCTGAGCATCTTCCTGTCTAGGCCAGGGGGAGTCCCCAGTCCATTGCTTGTGGCCCACAGCAGGTCCCCACTGAATTCATCCGAGGAGATGGATGTGCCTTGAACCCTCAGCCTCTCCCTGCCCTGCTCAGTCTGCAAGAATGGACGTCTCGTTGCAGGGAAAATCCAATGGGCTTATGACTGAGCATTCTGGGTGAGATCCCTGTGCTGACACAGTCACTTTCTGCATGTAGCCCTGAGCCCACTTGTCAGTGAGAATCAGGAAAGAGACCCTCTCCAAAGGCAGGCTTCGCTCTCCCAAGGTTTATGAGTATGAGGTGGTGTCCCAAGTGGCTTCAGAACAAGCATTAGGGCCCAACAGCCCCCCTGGAAGGGAGGTTCCTGGAGGGTGGGTGGGGGTGCAGAGCAGACCTGACCCAGGGGACTCACTCTGATGGGGACGGATGGTGAGCAGAGCTCTGGAGGTGCAGGGCTGCCTCTGGAGGGAGTTAGAGAAAGAGGAGAGTGCAGGGCTCCTCTGAGCCTCGTCCCCCCCAAAGGAGAGCAAGTTCCTCCTGGAGCAGGGAGGTCGGAAGAAGACAGGGAATTCCTCACCAGGAGGGCTCCTGGGGTGGGGGTCTCGGGCCTCCGCTGCCCAACACTGCCTTCCCAGGGTGGGAGCAAAGAGGACGCAGCACCCTGGAAAGCTTTGAGGTAGTGCCGTGATGGGCGGCACGCAGGGCCCAGGAGCAGCTCTAGAAGGTGGAAGGCGAGCGGGTGAACAGGAAGTCAGCACTGTGCTCCTTGTTTGGGGAGAAGAGCTTCGACAAATTCCAAACGGGGCACAGTTAGATGTAGAAAATCCTAAAAATCATCTGAAGTAATTTGTATCCTTTTTATAAAGCAAGAGGAAAAATGACATTGTGAAGTAAAGAAGCATGGTTGAATTGTGAAAGCATACAGTGCAATCTATTATTCAACAGCAAAAACAGAAATATTAAAAATATCTCCACAGAGGGGAAGAATAGGAGCTCTAAAAATTCAGATCTAGGGCATGATGCCTCGTTTCCCCGGAACAAACAGGGAAGGACCTGGAAGGATGTTTACACGAGAGGAAGCAGAAGTAAGACCTTTTTAGACGCAGGGTACATGGGAGAGGAAGCACTGTCCAGTTACGGAACTGGCCACCATGGAAAACATGAGTGCACAGCCCAGGTTTGAGGTGAGCACGGGGACCCAGCAAACCGCTACCCTGAGAAGGGAGCCTGAGAAGGCCCTCCAGTGCCCTCCCCAGGAACCAGACAAAGGGAGGCCTAGGGCTCCGTGACCAAAGGAGGTGTTTCTTGTCTTGGGGGAGTGGGGCCCGGGTCCCCGCTTGAGCCTCCGGTGCCCGCCCCACCGCCCGCTCCCCACGCGTTCTGCCTTCCATGGTTCCTTTCTCTCACATGCATCTTACCCATAATTCGGCTCTGGCTCGCACGTCCTGGGGTGGGCTCCACTGACCACCACCGAGGGCCACTTCACTAAGAATGAGCACAGACGTCCCTCTGCAACCAGGGACGCCGGTAACCTGGCTGTTCGGTGGAGATGGAGAAAACCTGACGGGGCCCCCAAGGCGCCCACCAGCACACCCTGAAACCACGCTCCTCGAGGGGAGAGAGCTTCCAACTTGTTCTTCGTGTTCAGATTCTCAACCTAAGGAATGACTTGACATGCTGGGTCCTTGGCCCAAAATGCATTATTTGGAGAAGACTGTTTTTTTTTTTAAATTATGTGGAATATGATTATTCTAATTGGAAAAATAAATGCCGCTGATTATAGGAAAATTGCATTTAAAAGAATAAAATAGAGCCCATAATATGTGTGAAATTTTATATCCTGCATATTTCACTTAGCATTGCATCATGAGACTTTCCCGGTATCATTCAGGGCTTGCCTAAGATGATTTGTGAGGGGCGCCTGGGTGGCTCAGTCGGTGAAGCGTCTGCCTTCGGCTCAGGTCATGCTCTCAGGGTCCTGGGATCGAGTCTCATGTCAGGTTCCCTGCTCAGCGGGGAGCCTACTGCTCCCCCTGCTTGTGCTCACTCCCTGTCAAATAAATAAACAAAAAATTTTTTAAAAAGATGATTTGTGAGAGTGGTCCCCTATATATATATGCATAGTTTATTTTGAGTTTATTTATTTTAAACTATTCTGCTCTTGATGAACATCAATTTGGGTTTCCTTGTTGGAAACCTGTGTTGGGTATGAAAAATTACAATTTATATCCTTGTTCAACAGAATCTTAGCATTTACTTTTTATCATTTCCCTTAGGGGGAAAAAGCCACAGAATGGAATTGCTGATTCAGTAGGAGGTAAACACTCACAGGGCATCTGAGGCACACTGAAAATCCGCACTCCAGAAGTTTCACAAACGGACATGACCATCAGTAAGGTATGGGAGAGATTTCCAATTCTTGTCTACACTTGACAACTTAAGTATTGTGGTTTTTTAAATCGTTGCCATTTTGACTATCTAAAAAATGACATCGACTTCTAAGTTGTGTTCCTTTGGTCACAACTGAGGTTATACAGCTTTTGTACGGTGACTGGCTATTTGCCGGGCTGCCTCTCTGAATTGCCTCTTTGTAGTTCCTTCTTCTATACAGATGCTTTTTTCCCTATTGATTTACAAGTGCTCTTTACATATTGAGGTCTCTAAGAGCCTTTTGGGTATTGTATGTGTTCTAAATACTGTCCCAGGTTGTCATTTGACCTTGTATATTTTTTAACAGTAATTACATATTGAGGTCTCTAAGAGCCTTTTGGGTATTGTATGTGTTCTAAATACTGTCCCAGGTTGTTATTTGACCTTGTATATTTTTTAACAGTAAAAGGATATCAAAGTTTTATGTTGCCAGATCCATTAAAATCTTCTGTAGTGTTTCTGCTTTCACGTCATGTTTACAAAATCTGTTTTCACACCAGATATTCATGTATATATTTTCTCTGGTTCTTTTATGGCTTTGTTGTGTAGTAGGCCTTCGGTAGGTTATTTAGATGCATAGAATGAGTGCAGGTGTCAAGATTTATTATTAATAGTTAAACAGTTATTCTAGCAGATTTAAAATCTGCTCTCTCCGCTGATTTAAAATATGTTCTTTTATTACATTGAAGAACGAGACCTAGTTCATTGCTCCTGCTCGTCTGTCTGTGTCACGGAACGGCTCACCCCGTCTTCTGGGGGCCGTGCGCTGATGACTCAGTGTGGTCTGCTGCAGGCTGTTCTCATGGGTAGCGGTGGGCACGCCGCCAAGGTTTCCTTTCTAATGATCCGTATTTTCTTTACCCATTTATAATTGTATATATAACTTAGTCAAGTTTGTAAAGCTATGTCGTTAGACTCTTGATTGGAATTTCGTTCAAGTCATTAAATAATTTTATTGAGTGAATTAACATCTTTATAGTATACGTAATGGCTTTTCTATCTGGGAATATTATATGCTTCTTGTTTTCTTTATGTTGGTTCCCTCAGTAAGTACTTGCTTGATGAAGATATGTTTTCCATACTTATTTCAGTGGCTTTTTTTTTATATTCTATGGTTGTTCTGAATTGTTTTTCATTATTGTTGATATATTGGAATTATACTAATTTTTGCCTGTTTGTTTTTCTACTGGCCATCCACACGGCTGTTATACAGTTCATATTACTTGGCAATTTATGTCCTTGAGAGCAAGGTGGGGGGAAAATCTTACCGTACGTAAATGGCAATAGTTTTCCCTCTTCCTCCTAATTCCTGTAATTCCCAGACAACCATGAACAGGGAGAATGAGAGAGGTGCCCTAGGTCTGGCCTGTGTGCGGCATGGCTGGCTCTCAGCAGTATGACCCACTGGTCTCCCATGGACAGAATACGGGTATTGCCTTCCCATTGAGTCCCGGCTGACCTCTGATATTTCCAACATCTCTTACCATTCCTCAACATTTACTTTTCTCTATCTCTACATAAGTTAAATGTTTTTACCTCTCATGCTTGGAAAATATAAACTTAAGTTTTTTAGTTTCTTTAGTGGCCTCCCTTACTGTTCCTGAGACCTGACTTCAACTGATTGTTCTCTGATTTTTAGTATCAAAAATGAACTCTCAGCTGTATAAGATTAGGAGATGAGCTTCCTCCCCTCCTCTGAAACAATTTCTAAACATTTAAAAAATAATCTGGGACTTTAAAGCCAGATGGAAATGATAATGAAGATGATAATTTATAATACTTTGTGTTCCAAGAATATTTTGATTTTTGTTTAATTTTGGATTATATAGATTTAATCCTATGTTTCTATCAGAAGGTCTGCCTGTTGGGTTCTGTGTCCACGCCCCTTTGGGTTCCTTTGTCTTAGATACTTTGTTCAGAAACACCGAGATGGCAACCTTCCTTCTGGATTCTTTGTTTCTGCACGTACGGTCTCGCTGCCCTTTGCCTGTGAAGTTGGCTGGTGTGGTGGTAGCGTTCTTAGTCATTGCCGTATACCTTCGGGGAACTTGGGGTCCTGGCCGCACGACCATGGTGACCAAGCCTGGAGACAGCACCCACTTCCTTTATTTGTGTGTGTTTTTACCATTAATACCTGAAAGTTTACAGGGTCGTTTTCTGCATACCTGAAATTTAACTCGCTGGCCCATGTGCACAAGTGTGTCTCTTTATTTTAGTAAACTTTCGTGAGATTTCACTTCTTTGTTAGTATTCTTTCCATTTTTTAAAACGTTGTGTCCATAATGTTCTCCCCTTCTCTCTCTATAAAAAGTCTGTTGGATCTTCAGTGTGCGCTCAGGGAAGAATCTCAAATTTGTTTTCCAAATGAATTGAGTTTTGCGCCCGGCAATCGGCTACTCTTTTTGCTCTCCTGAAGATTCTAGTTCTGTGGTTTCCTTGGCATTTCTTTGTGGCCCTTCCTTATCCCCCACCTCATACCCCCCTTAACTCTTCCCTGTGTCCCGCTGACGGTGGTCTGTGTCTTCACCCTGTTTTCCTTCTCCTGGTTCTCGTGCTGCTAGCAGTCGGCCAGGCTGGGTTTTTGCCTGCCCTTCCCTGCTGGAGACCAGGGCCTATGCGTAGCCAGGCGGTTTCCCCGAGCATCTGTCCGGGGCCGTGAGCTTCATGGCACGTGAGGCCCTGCTGCTGAGCCTCCCCGAAGTGCACAGGGCCGGGGGTTCCACGTGACGGCGAACGACAGCCACGGTCTCTCCAGTGTGCGGTTCACGGGGCGATGGCTGCACTGGGCTCCCTGTCGCTCATTTGCAAGTCTGAACTAAATGTGGGCGCGTTCTTGCTTTTCCTTCACGACCGCCTCAAGGCGACGTGTCTTCGGGTCAGGAGGGGGCTCTGCATGACAGCAGCCCTCAGGGGACACATTAGAGCGAGCTCACCGTCGCAGCCTGCTGCCTGCCCAGCCCCCGTTTCTCCATGCCAGCGTGGCGGCCCACACATCTCCTTTCTGGCGTGCGTAGTAGTAACGGGATGCGGGAGGCAAGCGCTGTCGTGTGTGTGGCCTTGACCACGTGCAGGCACTGTTCTAAACACTGCGGCAAGTCTCACCTCATCCCCGCAAACGCCCGCATCCCACCTACGACAGGAGCCCTGTGCTTAGCCCTCTGGTTTCCTGTTCTCTTCCTTAACTGCATGTTTGGAAGGGAGAGACTTCTGGTTTGTGCGAGGGAGAAATTCCCTGGAAGGCACCCCGGCCTGTTTGGGGCAGGGAGGGTGCTGAGCCGCCGGGGGCACCTGCAGGCTTCTGTCCTAGGACCACGGTCACCAGCCCCCATGGGACACACACAGCTTCTCTGTCCCGGCGCTCCTAACGCCACAGACTTGTGCGCCTTCCAGAAGGAGTCGGCTGGGGCCGTTTGTGTGTCTCTGCCGGTCTGCTCACCCCACCTGCCGTGGCTGTCTGCCTCCTGGCTGGGTCTGCACCCGCAAGGCGGGGCCTCTGCCACGTCTTCAAGCGCAGCCTTGGGCCACTGACCCTGACTTCTCTTGTGCGACCTCCCCTGGCTGGGCCTGCATGACTGAGCCTCGTAGCCCTGAGGCCCCAGCCCTGCCCCGCCGCTGTCTGTCACACTCAGCGCAGCCTTGGCACCTGAGCTGTGTTTCAGGCCCCCGCAAGCAGAGACGGAACTTACTGAGGCTGGAGAAGAGCAAAAAGAAGCTGTCACCGACTGGCAATGGCTACGTTTGGCTGCCCCAAAGGCTGTTTGCTCTCCATGCTGGGGCCTTTCTCTTCCTGGACTTTGTGGCTCTCCACGTGGGGGGTCGTGCCCTTCCCAGCTTTTGGAAGCCCCTTGCTGTGTGTCTGGACCTCCCTGGAGGTAGCCTTCTCCGAACGCCAGGAAATACCCAAGTTCTAGAAGGAAGGCGAGCGGCTCTGGCCATCAGTGTCTACGAGGCTCAAGCCCATTCCCACATCTGTTATTACCGTGCAGATGCAGAGTGTCTGTTCCCCACCAGTCGGGATGCTCTTCATCCTTTGGATAACAGGAAAGCGCTCCATGATTTGATTTCTTCGTTAGGAAGACCCCACGGACTGATGCGCAGGAGTGAGGGGTGGCCACGGCGTGCAGACTGCGGGGGGGGGGGGTGAAGGCTGAAGACAAGCAGCAGAAGGACAGGTGGTCAGGGGGAGCGGACTGTGACCGGCCCCGCATGGAGACTTGCCGGGGGTGGTGGCCAGCTGGACACGAGGCGTGATCCCCCGGCACCCTCCCAACTTGTCATCTGGGTGCCACCTTACAGGGGTTGCTGAGGTTAGAAGCACGCGGAGCCACAGTGAGGGGTGGGCACACTGATGGGCCACGTCTTTAAGGAAGCATCTGGAGTGGGGCTTTCGGGAAAATACTCCAATCCGCAGAGTGAGGAGAAAGAGGTCTGGCCGCTGGGCCAGCCGTGAGAGCAGGGCCCGGTGGGCCATGCACGGCACTGGCCTCCGTGGAGGGGACTTTTATTCTTGACAAGCCGCTTTCTCCTCTCTGCACACCCTCACCATCTGGGAGCACCACTGGCGTCTGTGCTGAATCGTGGTGAGGAGTCTCCACATCTTCGGTCCTCCTGGTCACTCTGCGGAGCCCTGTGCAGAGCAGGTGTTCAGTCCCTGCTGCTCACGCTCTTCGCGGCCTGCTTGCGTTTGCTTCTGCTGCCCCTTGCCCTGGAATCCTTCTCCTGCGCGAGTCCGGGCCAACATGGTAATGGAGGCAGCCGCATCTTCCCCAGGGGGGGTCCACTGGCACCTGCCGCACCACGGGCATTTCTGGGTGCTTTCATAGCACCCGGGCTTCTCTGTGGCACTGTCCTGAAACGGACCTCCCTGTCACTCCCAACTGCACTGGAAGGTTGTGAGGGATAGAACACAGTCTTATTCATGCCCCCGTTGCACATGGTCGGGGCTCAGTGAAGGATGAACCAAATTGAAGAGTCAGAGAAATGATCCTGAGCCAAATTTATTCCTGTGGTAGATTGCAAAATATGGCCACACATTCCTTCCTCTCAGGTATGCGTGCCCTGTTGTAGTGTCATTTGGCCAATCTCCCCATCAAGAGGCAGGGTCTGTCCCTGCCCCCCTAGATTCTTGGCTGTTTTGTGACCTCCTTTGACCAATTAAATGCAATGGAAGTGACATTTGGGGCTCTGCCCTAAGAGGGCTTGCAGCTTCTGCCTTCACCCCTTGACATCCTGCCCAAGACCCCCAAGTAAGGAAGCCTGTGTGGCCTGCTGGAGGATGAGCACCACGTGGAGGAGAACTTGGGCGGCCCGGCCTTCAGCCATCACCAACTAGCCGATGTGAGGATGATGGACAGCCCAGCCAGCCCTGCAGGGGAGCCGTTTGAGGGAGCCACGTGAGGCCAGCAGAGGGGCCACATGGCTGACCCACATTATAAAAAATAATAAATTGTCCTTAGCCACTAAGTTTTGGGGATCGCTTGTCATGTAGCAAAACCTAACTGACATGGTTGTCTTGGATCCCAAGAGAAGAACCATGCAAATGAGTTGAAATGGACCATCTGAGCTCTCAGAGCAGAGGAAAGACGACACCCTCGACTTCACGTGGGTTCTCCCCCACCAGCTGATGCTCAGCTCTGTCAGCACAACTGAACCAGAAACATATGGTTTGGAGCCACGTGTCCTCAGGATGATTGCGGGCTGCAGGTGAGACGCGCTAAGCGGGGTGGTAATGATGATTATTGCTGACGATCACTGGGGAGCAGAGCGAGCCCTGTGATTAACTGAGCACTCCTCAGTCTAAATGGGTCTTGACTGCAGAGCCTCACAGAACCAGGTGGTGTGGGGAGGCACCCACCAGCCAGACGCATAAACACCGCCGGCGTGGAGCGTCTTCATCCTCTGAGCAGGAGACGTGCCACGGAGCAGGTGACTTCTGTCGCCGGGCGGGGTGGGAAGCAGAAGGCATGTGACCATCAGCCCTCACATCCGTCCATCCATGCGTCGCAGAGGATGCCCTCCCCAGGCTGGGTCACGCAGGTCCCCGGGAAGGCCGCTGGCTCTCTGCCCTCACAAGCAGTTTATGTCTTTAAAGCCAATTAATGAACCGATGGGATGAACAGTGCCTCAGATGACGGGACAGTTATTTTCCATTTGGCAAACACTTGGAAGTGCCTACTGGTTGTTGGGCACGGCACTCAGCTCTGGAGGCTAAGTGTTATGTTATGTTATGTTTATGGCTCTAAACACGTGCGTTGGCACAGAAAGGCCTTTCTAGGTTGGTCTTTTCCGGAATAGTTTTAGATTTTGACCCATGGTTGCACCTGACTGTGGAGCTGAAACTTGAGAAGAGTCCAGGGTGGTGAGCCGAACGAACAGGTCGAAAGTCAGAGGTCAGAGGAAATTACAGGGACTTGGGCCTTGGGGGTGAGGGAGCTCCAGGCCCCAGGCGGCCAGGGCCGAGGCTGGTGAAGGGTGTGGGTGTTTGCAGAACGCAGAGCCCACCTGTCGCCTGCTGTTCATCTAGGATCTGCTGGTCTAAACAGACCTCTGTTCCCCTTTGCTGTTCAGACCTGGTCATGAGCTGAGGTGTCCTAGTTCGTTCCATGGCCCCTGAGTAGACCCTTCCAGATTTCCTTGGTGGGGGGGGGGGGTGCCCCTGGCTGGGGGATGAGAGGTGCTCTTTGCCTTGGGCCTTGTCTACTGGACCCCTGAAAATTCTCGGTTGGGAAAGATTGTGAACTCTGGAAAACCTGCTAGGAGTAGGGGCCTGAATAACCTCCCTCTGCTGGGGGCTGTCTGCTGTGTGGGGGCCTTGCTGGACCGGGGACCTCGCTGGACCTGGTGGCCCCCTTCCCATGCCCGCGGTCAGAGTGCCTCTCCCAGCCGGAAGCTGCCGTGACCTGGCAGCAGGGTGGCCCACCTGTTCTCGTTGTCCAAGGGACAGCGGGCTGGTCTCCTCTGCTCTGGGAGTCCTGTCTTTGGGGCACCTGCTCCGGTACAGAGCTGCGGACTCCAACAGGAGTTGTCTTTCCCTGATTCCTTATTGTCTCAGTTTCCTGGGGCTGCTGAGACAAGGCCCCGCTAGCTGGGGCACTTAAAACAACAGGACACTGATTCTCTCCCAGTTCTGAGGCCCTACATCCAAAACCAAGGTGTCAGCAGGGTCACGCTCCCTCCAAAACCTGTAGGAGAGGATCCTCCCTGGCTTCTTCCAGCTTCTGGTGCTCCTGACCGTCCCCCGTGTCCTCGGCCTGTAGATGCATGGCTCCAATCTCTGCCTCTGTCTTCACATGGTCTTCTCCTTATATGTCTGTCTCTGTGTTTCTTCTGTTCCTATAAGGACACCAGTCATACGGGGTTAGGGGCTGGCCCTGTTCCAGTGTGACCTCACCATAACTAGTAACATCTGCAATGGCCCTATTTCCAAAGAAGGTCATGTTCACAGGGAATGGGAAAGGCCTGATGTGTGGGGATGCTAACCAAGCCAGGACATTTTTAACTTCTTCCCAGGCTTGGGTGCTTCCGGGTGCCTGGGTGAGCACTGTGATATGGGCTGGGCCTGGTGGGGTGGGGGAAGGCAGGGGTGCTGAGCCCACACCCACTGCTGTCCCTTCCCCCCACTGCTTCCCAGCACCACGACCACTGCTGTGAACTGCCTTTGCACAGCTTCCTTCAGATCGCTCTCAGTCCTTAATCTGCTCACTGCATTCTCCTGTTGCCCCCTGGCCTGTTGTCTCCACCAGCGGAAGCACTGATTGGAAGCAGTAGTTTCTGGCTGACCAGTATTTTCTACTGAGATGAATCACCTAGTTAGGGCAAGGAGTACATTGCTGGAGGGAAATTAACTGCCAAAGATTATATCTTCCAGAGGCACGAGCTGCCTGGCAAATTGCAACAACAGTGGTCGAGGTGTCTACATTGATGAACCACAAACCCCCCAATATCAGGCTCAACACGGTACAAATTTACCCCCACCTCCCGCACAGACCACTGGGTGTTCATGACAGGGCAGTTCTCCAGGTGGTGATTCAGGGATCCAGCCCTTTCTGATTTGTGCTCCACTCTCCTCAGCACGATGTTCCCAAGGGCACTAGGGTGTCATCTCCATCCCAGCCCCACCAGCAAGGGGACAGAACATGGAGAATGGCACTTGGGATGGACAAGTCACTTTCTTTCATGACCTCCTGCACCTGCCACGTGCAGGTGTGATACCAGGAGATCCATTTGGTGTCAGATGAGACAGGTGGGCCCCGGCCCTCACGGAGCTTTAGTCTTGTTGGATTAGCATCACCACTAACCTAGTTGCCAAGCCAGAACTCCATGGATCAGCCCACTTTCCTCTCGACTTGGCTTCCAGGCAGGATTTCTCCAGCCTAAGTCTCAATCAAGATGGACATTAAATTCAGTGTATTCTTCCTCCGTATCTCCTAAATCTGTCTTCTCTTTGCCACTTGCCACCAGAACTGCCGCAGCAGTGTCCCTGCCGATCTTGCCTCCAATGCTGACTGCCTTCAAAGTTGGTGCCACGTTACCAACAGAGTGATCCTGGTAGACTGTCTCCCAGGCTTACTGTGGAGGGTCTCAGTTCATTATAGAAAATACAGGACCCTCTGGAATGAGGCCTCTGTCGGCTTCTCCATGCTTGTCCCTCAGTCTCTGCTTCTGACCCGTGCACCGTGCCCACTCCACCCAAACCGCGGAGCCTCCTGGCTACAGCACGTTGTTCCTTATCTCTGTCCTTAAAGGAAATAGGGTTCCTTCCTCTTACCTGCTGGTGAACTCCCATGAATTCTTTACTTTTAGTTTTATTTTTATCAAGTGGTAAGTATATAGATAGTTAAAAAGCTAAGTCATTCTCCAGTATTTGCACAGAGCACAAAGGTCCCCTGTCCGCGTTGATCTCTGCTCAGAGACAACAGCTTTCAGCCCTTCTCTGATTCTTTTGGTATTTACCGCCACATTTCTAAATAAGAGTGCTTGCATTGCTACTTCCCGAGTTTTTAACCTATTTTCATTTATTGAGTTCCTACTGTGAAAAAGTAGATTAGCTGCTTTCACCCCGCGCCCCCATGCTCCCAGCGTTATGGTACCTCACGTTACCGTGTCTGTGTAAATGCTGTTCAGTGAGGACATGCTGTCCGCCACGATGACTTTTCCTTTCCCACACATTTCTCGGAGTTAACAACCGTCTTTTCCCCCTTTGTTTTCTGTGTGTTTATAACTAATCAAACCCAAACTCTTCTCCAATTATCTAAGTCTCTCCGTACTTTCAGGTACACCAGTGTGTTTTCATTTCATCTTCTTGTAGGATCTCTTTTTGGGCCTCTAACCTCTTCTGATCTAGACTCGTTTCCAGTCCCTTTTGTGGCACAGCTGACTTGCTGGGACCCCACCCCACCAGAACCTGGGATGGTTCCCTTTGCCTTCCCCTCGTATTGGATCCCTTGTTCCTGGACCTCGGGTTTTTCTCTTTCCTCATTCATTCCCTCTTTTTGTTGGAGCACTTCCTTCAGTAGATTTCTCATAAAGTATACATGGGAGGTAAATTTTTTTACAACTTAGGTCTGAGAATGATCTTTAATTTGTCTTTGTTTTTGTTTTGAAATGGTTTTCAACCAGAATTTTGAAGGCATTTCTCTACTGTCTTCCAGCTTCCTTGGTTGCTCTTGAGAAGACCGATGTTGTTCTGATCCTTTGTAGGTGGCCTTGTTCATTTTCTCCTCTCTTTTGGAACTCCATAATGCTGTACTTTGATATAGGTCTTTTTTATCCATCGTTCTGGGCAGTGCTGGGCTTCTTCAATTCAGAAACATGCGTCCTGGAAGTTTCCTGGATGATTTCCTCCACTCTGTTGTGATGGTTACCTCCTTGCAGAACTCCTGTTGTTTGGACCTTGGACCTCTTGGACTAAGACTCTAATGTTCTTGTCTTTACTTCCAATTTTCTATTTCTAAATTTCTATTTCTGTTTTCTGTCTATTTGTGTTTTTACTTTACTTTCTGGGAGGTCTACTGCACCTTATATTTCAATCTTACGGGCTTTTTGTTTCTGACATCATATATTTAATTTCAGTTTCATTCTCTAGATGATTCCTTTCTATAGTCTCCTGTTCTTGTTTCTTCAATATATCATGTCTTATCTCTTTAAAGATATTAATGATAGTCTCTATAAAGTTTGCTTTTTCTTGTATGGTCTTTGATTTATCTAAGTAAATGTTTTACTGCTTGTTTAATTGTCGTAAGCTCTGTATTTCATAATAGAGCCTTTGCTCATATGCCTGATGATACTTGGTTCTTTGCTCATGTTTAAGAAGGAGGCTCTAGAGGCCAATCAGAAGCCCCAGGCTTGTGGGTGGGGTTTGATGATTGTGGAATTTGTTGTTAAGGAGGTAACTATTTGGGGCACTTTAATATTAGCATCTCTAGGTCTTTTTTCTTAGCCTAATCAGATGGCCCAGCCTCTTGTCTGGACCATGGAAGGTCTGACACCTCACATTCTGACAGCCGAGCGAGGGAAGGAGGTGAAAATGTATTGTTCACAGTTTTACTTTGTTTTACTTGTTTTTAGCATGGTGCTTTCCCACACATCTGTGCTGCGGTCTCCCACTTTGCTCACTCTGGAGGTTAAACCCATAGTCTTCTGCTGGGATGCAGGAGCATCCCCCAGCTTGCCTGCATTGGGAATGTGATCCAGGTGTCTGACCACTTATAAAGGAGACTTTTAATCAATCTGCCTGTTTCTGTCCCCATTTGATTCATAGCTTTCAGAGGTCCCGGGTGCTGGCGATGACTGAGACTCTGGGCCAGCCTCCCCAACCCTGCCGAGGTTTGGCTGGCTTTCCTGAGTCTGTCCCATCCGTGGCCAACCATCCGTCTACTTTCCAGCTCCCCAAATCATGTCACTGCTCCCTCCTCTCCTTTCCTCTCTATCCTTGTGGGTTTATACCTTTAAAAGGAATCTTGAACTATATTTTTGGTGGGGGTTCAGAGCATGATTCAGTCTGCCATCCTTACAGGGACAAAGCACAAGCTTACCTCTCCTTTGGTATTTTCCCTAATCTCTGCCCAGCCACCCGACAAAATTGATCACTCTCCCCTTTGTCTGGGTCACCCTTGACCTTAATCACGCTGTCTAGGCCATATCTCCATTTGGACAAAATGCTCCCTGAAAGAAGGGATGGGGCCTTGGTTATTTATCTCCAGTCCCTGCTGCAATGCCTGGCATTCAGTCATTCATTCACATTTCAAGCATTCATAGAATGTGTGTTGTGGACATATAAATATTAGCAATACAAAGATAAATAAGGCGTGGCTCATGATGTAGAGAGGCTTACCTCAGTGTCGCAGGGCGGTGCGGGAAAACAATGAAAACACAGACTCCATATAGCCTTGTATGTGTGTGAATGTGTGTGTATTTACATACACATGGACACACTAAAACATCTAGCACTCAATAAAATTTGTACAACAAATGATCCTTCTTTCAAAATATAAGGAGCTGATGTGGGCCTCCTTTGCTCCATTGTCCTATTTTCCAGCCTATTGAATGTGAAGGAATTTTTTCAGAGTCTGAAATGTGTGTGTGTGTGAAATATATATGGATTTGCTCACTAATCCATTGGCCATATCTGGCAGGCAGAGAGAAACACTGGCTAGGTAAATGTATTTAGCCAAGGTTATTTCTCTGTTTAGTAAATTGTATGCTACATGTAGGAATCATGTCTGATTCACTCTTTTCCCCACACAATACCCAGCAAATTGTTTTCTCGGAGTGCACAGCACATGGCAAAGACTTAATAAATATTGAATAAATGGATGGATGGATGAGCGAATGGGTAGATGGATGGGTGGATGGATGGGTAGTTGGACGGGTGGGTGGGAGATTGATGCATTAATGGCCAGATGGCCTTTGAATTTGCACTAATGATCTCAAAGTATGGGCAGCTTTATGAAAATTCCGTGACATGATGTGCTAGAAAACACTTGGTAAACCCTAAAATAAAATGCATGATTTAAGGCATTATTGTTGGACCTGGTGCTCTTTATACTATCCCTCTTCTCAAACACGTTGGAAGGTGCCTTTAAGGTCTTTGTACCAGTGGATTTTGATTGTTGTAGACCACGCTGAAGCAGACAGAGCACCGACTGACACTCACCAGCTGTCCTTGTCTGTTTCTTCTCGACCTCAAGGACATGAAATGGGAAAATGGACAAATGCTTCACTCACCCTCTTTTATCCTAAAGTGCTGAAGTTGAGTCAGAAAGAGAAGCCTTCAGAAAAATCAGAACTTCATGTATTAACCATTTCTATTTTCTTAAATTTTTTATGTCTGAAAATTCATCTTGTTAAAAAAAGGGAAATCATTACAAAGTAGGCAATTCTGAGTGTTTAAGCAATAGGCCTGAATTACCCTTAGTTAGACCCTAGTGGGGGGGAAGAGGCTGGCGTGCTTCACCACCTCCCACGGCAGTTCCCAGTGGCTCTCAGTGTGGGGGTCGCATCAGGAGAAAGGTGGTGGATAGGCAGGCCAGACTTTCACCATCCTTCCTGGGCTGGGGGTAGGAGGGCAGCCCTGGCGTCCGGGGGGTGGGGGCTGGGGACGCTGCTTACCGCCGCGGGACAGCACCCAGCCCCAGCACAGCGCTGTCGGGTCCGGAGTCCCAACAGCTGTGGGGCCACAGCTGAGAAACCCCGGGGTAGGGTGATAGGAACAACAAAGGGCAAAAGGATCATGACTCTTGGAAAGAAAGGAGGATTTTGAGGAGAAGTTTACATAGAGAACACCTAACTTGTAAGGATATTCAAAAACTTGCCCACCCACCTTTCCTTGGGAGTAACTTCCAAATGAACGAAAACAGCGGTCTGGGCTTGTTTGCTCATTTTCATTAGCAACTGGTTTATCTGCCAAATCACGTGCTCTAGTAAGGGAGGCCCTCTTGCTGGAATAAAAGACGAAGTCCACAACAGGCTAATTTGGGAAAGGAAACAGCAAGCACAGCATTTCCAATAATCTCTTCTAAGGAGGAGAAAGCCACATCATTTTGCTTTAGATATTCCTTTTTTTTTTTTTTTTTTTTCTTAAGTCTGGAAGTTGTCTGAGTCACCTGCCTTTCTGGGTAGAGAGATCTGCATTTGCCTCTAAGACAGGTCTCCTTTCAGAATCCTCACTTTATTTTGTCCAAGAATTTGAGTGAATTCTTGGATTTTAAACAAGGAGGAGAAAAATAACCGAATTTTACCAAAAATCTAAAGTAGTGAATAAGACAGCAGGAAGTGGAAGAAGGGCCTCAAAGGAGCCACTGGATGGGGAAAAGAAAGGGGGTTTTGCTTTAATTGGATTTTAATGATCCCCTATTTCTCAGTTCTGGACTTTTTTTTTTTTGAGGGGAAAAAAAACACCTTAAAACATAAAGGTTAATCTAACTATACATTTTAAGCTTTTAAAGGCTCCATTACAGGGCTTATTATGCTAAAAGAAACATACCTGGCGTTTGCAGCTTCTAAATGTATCAGCAATGCACGTAATGATTCACTTAAAACACCATGGTCAGAATTCTTTCACATTATTTCTATGTAAATTGGATGCTTCACAATTACTATAATATGTGTGAAATTCCACTTATTATTTCTTTTAACATAGAAACTTTTATCACTTAACTCACTGGACAGAATATTTGAGCCATTTGCAATCATTAGAGCATTTTTGTTTGGTCAAACCCTTACGGGATTATACTTCAGAAAAGACAGTGAATTATATTCATTGCAAGAAAACAGCAATTTTAAACATATAAGGGGCACCAGGAAACTTTTCATTTTAGTGCAAATTCAATATTATATCTTACTTCTTTTTACAGCAGGGTAAGCTTTTATCTTTAAGCAATTTATAAAACCCAGCATGTAATAGGAGTGAGGCATACAGCGCAGATCAATCTGATAAATAGAGGCTTTGGGTAGAGAGGATGTGACATCGCTGGGATTCAAGACAATCGCTCTGTACTTTGGGAGTTTTGCCTTGTGAGCCTGGTGGAGGGCCCACAATGTTTGCCGCTTCCTCCCACTTCCCACGTGGAACGCGCGTCCAGAATCCTCACAGCCCCAGCTGCCCTCAGCTCCCCGTTCCAGGGGAACCCTCCCCAGGAACCTCAACACTCCACTGAACTTTGTGGACCTCACCCTGAAGAACTTTGGATTTTTTCAAATAGACTTGGGGAAGAAACACAAAATCTGAAAAAGGAGGGGTATTGTTACCCATTGAGCTGATTTCTCCTTGGGTTGAGGGGCTCTGTGTCTGAATGTGACACGTCAGAGAAGGGCTCTGTGGCGGCCTGGCGTATCTGAAAGCACTTCTTCTGCCTTAGGCATTTGGATATTTTCTGGAGAGGAAAAACAGCAGCTAAGTGGAGATTTGCATATATGCACCCTGAATTTTAAGACAAAATGTATGTAGATTTCTTTCTGATAAATGATTGAGAAAATTAAATTCAGACCTGAATTTGTACCTAATTATGTAAACACCTAAATTATTGGGCAAGATTTATTTTTTTAAATTGTGCCATTTTAAAATGAGGCAATTTCTAAGTGACATGACGTATTTATTTCCCAAATTTTATCCTCCAGACTTCTACTAACAAAGATAAGTTGAGAACTTTCAATGGGAGCTCTTATATATGGAATAAAAATTAAGTGATTTTTATTTGGGCTTTAATTATAATTTTTTCCAGCTCTATTCCTTGAGGATATTTACATTTTCCCCCAAAATTGAAAACAAAAATTGTTATTTTTCTCTTAGTGTAATGTTCCTTCCCATTTTGATAGTAATCTCTGTAGACATAATAGGATATTTGACTATGCCAAGTAATACATACGCCCCTAGCTCGCCTTGTGCGTGCGTGTGTGTGCGTGCGCGTGTGTGCGTGTGCGTGTGCGTGTGTGTGAACGAGCCAGAGAAGGGGAGAGAGAAGAGAGACCCAGGGCAGGGTGTCTGGGAACACTGTGCTTGGTTTTCAGCTGGAAGTTAACTTGCATGCACTTAATTCTGGAACCATGTTAACACCATAACACTGAGAGTCGAACACATAATGGGCCTAAGCATTAACTCGGCCCTGTAGGTGGATTTTGGTTTTAAAACTCAAGATGGAGACTGTCGTTGAGGTGCGGGCGGCGCTCCGGTGGGGAACGGGGAGGAGCGCGTGCAGGCCAGCCAGGGCTGCACCTCGGGGCCCCGAGAAGCAAACCGTGGGTTTGCCAGCACGAGCCGCAGCCGCACGTGGGACGTGCACCGATGATTTCGGTTCTGGACCTGTGGGTCCTGCAGCCTCACTGATGAAGGACACACACACGCGCATATGCGTGTAACATGATTTGGGCATGTCTTGCAAATGACCGAAAGAAACAGCAGTTACCGAGTGCTGGATGAAGGACAGTCGATCGACAGTAGATGAAATGCAGTGTATAAATATTGCATGTCCGTTCTCACGCTGCTCTTCACTAGCGGTCCACGCGCTGGAGGCACTTAGGCTGTGTGCAGACTTCTCAAGAGACGGGGGTGCCCTCAGAGAATGACAGCATGCTCAAAGATGGCCATTACCCTCTCTGGGTTGAATGATTAGAACAGACGATTTTATAAATTTTAAATTGGTAATGTATTCATAGCTAAAGCAGAGGAAAACCCAGTACGTGTTTTCTTCCTTTTTTTAAGCCCGCATATTTTCAAAGACCTCCTATAGTTAACATTATAATATAGTTAGTTGCTACAAATAATCGGGGGTGATTATAGGAAAGCTGTCAGGGCCTGCTCAAGGTCTGAAAAGGCTGCAGCAAATAGCTTTTCTCTTTGCCATGGAGACTGGGGTCTGTTTTTATGGTTACTCTGGAAACCGGAGCCTTGCTGTTGTTAGTCCTTTTCAGTTACTTTAGCTATTAAACCCTCCGGTTGAGACAAAAGGCAGGAGGTATGCAGACACTTCCTCGGAGGAGCAGGGTTCAGGCTGGGGAAGGGAGCCGTGTCTATTCAGCTCGTCACATTTTTATCGAGGAGGTGGCGTGCTGCACAGGAACCTACGTTGGCAGTTAGAATTTGGAAGCACACACCACAGCACACCTCCTGCCCTCCTGCCTGCCCCCAGACGTGGGGCCTGCGCCCGGAGGGAGGTGTGGGAGACCTCGCCTCCAGCCGCCCAGGCCCCTCGGGGTGCGTGCGAACTCGGGGTGCTGGGCATGAGGGGCAGCAGTGCAGGGTCCCCGAGCACTTGGGATCGCCTTATGATGCAAATCCACATTTAGACACCACCATGTGCGTTTGGTTTTGTTTTAAGAAATCAGAGCAAAAATCACTAATATTCTCTCCATCTTGTTACTAGATCCAGTGATAACCTAGCAAGGAGAGCCCTATGTTGTCAGATATTTTCCAGAGCAGGGAACCACCTGGAACGCGAAATTATGACAGGGATCCTGGATTACTTGCAAGCTAGATGGGCCCCTTCCTTTTTTTCTTTTTCTTTTTTCTTCTTTTCTCTCTCTTCCTCCAAACAGGAGCGTGTTTTCACCTCAGTGACGGTTTATTATTGCCAGGATTTACTGGCAGCAGCCTGAAAGGGCCACAAAGAGCACGCTTCTGCAAGGGGCCGCCCTTGCTGGCCCGAACGCAGCCACACCACGGAACGCCGCCCACGGCAGGCGGCCCCGAGGGTGTAAACCGCCTTCGGTGGGCTCCAGTAGTTTTCATTTGAACTCTTACATGTGTTGCCCCAGATCCCATTACCATTCTCCCTCCAGCCTGTCCATCACGAAGGAGGAGGTCCTGGTAGCCGAGTTAAAACTGAAACACTTGCTTTTTAAAAGTAGCAAAACAAATTAATAACAAGGAGTACTGGTTAACAAGAAGCAGCGTTTAAGAAGGGGGGGGAAGCAAACAAATTGCTTTCTTTATCAACCCACTTACTGAGTGCTGTTCTGTGTTTTTAGTTATTTTAAATCAAAATGTAAAGTTATTTTAAATCAAACTGTAAGTGGCATTTCCCCTCTCCCTGCCTGCCTTGAGCGCACGAAGAGTTCACATGTGATGTCCTCCGTGTTGACCAAGGGAGGTGTCTGATTTGAATGAGTGCCCACCCAGATGCAGAGGGAGCTTTCCCCTTCTCAGCTCTGGTAAATTGAAAACAGCAGTAATAGAAGGAACGTTCAGCACCACGCACACGTCACAAAGCCCACCATCGCCCCAGGTCGGGAATTCTCATGGGGGTGGGGTATGGCCAGGGTTCACAGCGGGGTCTGAGACAGGATTCAAGATGGCACCAAACGCTCCACAGAAAGCCATTCCCATTTTTAATGGTCCTGTTGTATTTTCAATCTAAATCACACTGATCCCTCTCTGAATGAAAATTACATGGCAAATGGATAAAAGCTTAGTAATCAAAATTAAGTTCATATTTAAGGAGAATTCAGAGGCCAAAGATATACCAGTAATAATTTACTAACAATCATGAAATTAGCTTTGGCTTTGGAAAAACATGAGTATAAGGGGATTAATAAAGCCCCCCCCCCACCAATTTACATTGTCATGTATCTTCGAGATACTGTCATTCATTTGTTCGTTCATTCATTCTTTCATTCATTCATTCAGTTCTTCCAGAGATATTTGTTTGGTTGCTGCTTTGCTATGTGCTGGGTCCTATTTCTGGTGCTGAGAAGAATTTCATGAGCAAAAGCATGAGCATCTTTTGGGATAGCCCTTTTCAGATGCTGCCTGGTAACTGAGCTGCCTTCTCGATGCATCTTGAGGGAGAGACAGGGAGAAGGGAGGGAGTTCCCTCATTGATTAACACACCACTCATAATAATATAGTGGAAATTATTTTGACCCAGGAAAATTAGGCTTGTTATATATTCCTTTTTGCGTCCAGTTCTCTCTGACCAACAAAATAGGAAAATCCCATAAACTGTGAGGGCTGCCTTTTTTCAGTTAGTCATTAAGTTGTGATATTTATGTAGTTCTGTTGGGGGTTTTTTCCCCATGATGTCTATGTTGTATTTAGTATAGACCAGTGGGTGAAGTGTAGCTTTGGGCTCATGGCTCATTCTACACATTTCACCTTGATGTTTTACCAGACACCAGCCTTCTGGATATGCCCTTTGTTTGGACTTGTGATTCAAATTGTAATTGAATTTTGGTTTGCTATTAGTAAATTAGTATTTTCTGTAACTTTGTCCAAGTGCATTGTTTCCCTAAGTGAATTTGGTAGCTGCTTCAGAGATGCATATGAATTCTTAATTTGAATTTTTTATCATTGTTTGAAAATGATTATGCAGTATGTATGTCCTTTGTGTGATGTCATACATAACTCTAGGGGTTTATATATTAAAGGCTGCTGTCTTTTATAAATGGCTATTTACAAGTGAGTTATTGCTCTTTTGAAACTGGAGTTTTCTAAACAGTAGCGTGTCATATATCCACCTGCATGCCAGATTCATGCTAGTTTTCCATCAAATTCAACTTTCCTTTATGAGCAATTTCATGGATCTGTGTATGCTCAGGGATTTCTGAGGCTGTCATGGTTATCCTTGTGTGCCAAGTTCTGTTAAAATCTCACTGCCTTTGTAATTCTGTTCTTGGTTAACCTAGCTACAAGTGAGCTTTTTATACCTGAGTCACAATAGTTCTTGCGTTGAAGCTGATCTGACAGTTGAGATTATTGAGTCCTGCAGGATCTTCACTATGCTGGTGCTGTGAGACTCTTTAAGTTTATTGTGATTTCGTTTTCGTGTGCACATTTCTATCTCATCTTTCTGGGTAGACCGTTAACTCCTCGAGGGCAAGGATCGTATTTTAAACACCCATGGATTTCCGCCTCCAGTCCCGGTGTGTGGCGTACTGCCCTGCTCAGAATATCCTTCCGTGGAAGTTGATCATCGATACCAGCTGACGTGTGTGTCTCAATTGAAACCGTCTGCGATGTTAGAGCACAAGTCTGTCCGCACGGACGCATCAGAGCCCGTCACGTGGACTTGTATTTTGTTCCCTGACGGCATTGGGACGGTGCTTCTGAGCGGTGTGGTCCCAGCAGCTGGGGGCCTCGTGGGGAGACTGCAGGCAGGCGGGCTGGCTGGTGCTGTGTGCTGGAGGGGGCCCAGAAACGCAGCCGCGCAAGACCTGACCACCGTGGAGCGCGCCCTGGCGTGTGGGGCCAGTCCTTCGGCCGCTGCTGCCCGCTCCACCTCCCCATTCCCTTGACCATTTTTGCTGCCATGCTAACACAGATGTTGAGTAGAACATTCTATGACATCTGTCCAACCTGCCCTCGCATCACGGACACGCGCATAACGTCGCAAACCTGGCACCTTGCAGGAAGGCGCTGCTGATCTGTAGTGGGCAAAGAAATGGCAGATGTTGAAGATACTTGATTTCAGTTCCATATTAAATAATATTACGCTCTCTGGGACAATAGGGCTTTTTTGAAAATACAGACACGAGTTTATGGATTTTTTTTTCTCATTACATTTTAAATAGAATCCTATATTTTCTCCTGGCTTTATAACTTGTGCAAAATATATCAAAAATATACAGAAGTGAATGGACAAATGTGAAAGCCGCAGATGTGCAGGATTAATCTGTATATTTTTATGCAAAGGACATTTTATGCCAGGACAGACAATAAACACATCCTTCCCTCCTCTCTAGTCTATTATTTGAATTGCTTCAGTACCAGAAATTGTGCACATTAATAGGTTGGTGAATCTAGTGGTTTATTCATTTGTCTGTTTGAGCCATAGACAATAGTTGGGGGAGGCTTTCTGAGGGGATTGCTTTTGACGATTTTGTAAATACTTTGTGTATGTAAGTTTTATTTATCTGTGGAAAAGTACACAGTTTTCCAAGAGCCACTCTTAGGGCAGACGTACTAGAAAACATTGATGAGAGTGTCAAGTTAAGGTTCAAAAGACTGTTCCCAAAGGGAGCGCTATCCCAGGCGTGCCGAGACGTGTGGAAAGGTGGGTTGGAATCTGCCCTGCATCTCACCTGGTCTGATACTTCCGGAAAATTGCTATTGGTATAGAAAATTGTGACTTTGGTCCTGAAGTATTTCTCGAGTCTCTTTGACTTTTCCTGTTACCAAATGTTCTTGGATGTCTTCCTCCCATGTTCTGAGAGCATGCTTCGTCAAGCCGCACGCACATGTGTGCGTGTGTGCGTGTGTGTGTGTGTGTGTGTGTGTGTGTGCCCACGGTACCAAAAAGAGAAGAATGTTGGGGCAGCTCGCACTGAGCGCAAGCCTGCAGTCAGGTTGAGGCGAGGGCTCCGGGGCTGCAGGTGTGGACCCGCACTTTTGAGGGCAGGGTCTGTGCCCACAGAGCGGCACAAGCCCACCCACTAGGGCGGGAACGGAGGTATGGCATGCAGGCAGGCGCACCTGCTTTACGAGTCCATCTGCCTGCACCCGAGGAGGCTGGGCAGGCCCGAGGGGCCTCCCCACACCGAGGGGTGTGGCCCAGACAAAGCCTGGGGAGTCGAGATATTCCAATCTGAGCTGCTTCGTGTCGTGGCAACCACAGGACCCCACGCAAGGCTTTGAAAGGGACAAAGAATTTCCTTGTGTTTACACTTTTTATTACTATATAGGATTAGGTCTGTTGCACACACAGAAGAGGAAGTCGGTTTATTTTACACAAATCAGCTACTTAAAGTAAATTGAGATATATAGAATTTACCAATGAAATGAGTGATTTGATGTGAATAAAAGAGGTGGTGTGGTGTAAATCAACACTGACAGCCAAATGGGGAAAATTGACAGAGCACTGTAATCACTCCCAACATCCACTGAAGTTATTGATCCAGAACCTCTATAATCCCCTTCACATAACACAAGCAATTTCATATAATACCTGTAATAACGGTGCATTCAAACTCAAGTAGCCATCTGAAGCATTGTATCTAATGGCGAAGCGGGCCTTGCTGAGTAAGTGTAACCAACTAGACACAGAAAGAACCAATGACTCTTGCCTTTCACACGTAACAGCCTCTGATAAGAGCTCGTTCAGAAGATAAACAGTTCCTGATGCCAAAGAAAATGAGCTATTAATTGCCGGCTTGCTAAATATGTTGTAAAAGACGGAGCGGTGGGCGCAGCGTGGAGAGAATGTAGCTGGATTGGGGGGCCGATAAACTTCTTAGGTTATCCATACGCCCGGTATCTGATGTTAATTACAACAGAGGGAGGGCGGCTGACAGGCATTTAGCTGCCGGGTCATTACATCCTTCCCAGGTGCTTTTCCCATGAAATGCTCCCCCCGTTTTTACAAGCCCCTTCTTGCACTGATGGATTATTCCGCAGCCTTATCAAAGCTTTGCCAGCTCCTCATTAATATATAGCGCAAGGCGCACTGTTCTATATATCATTGTCTTCCTCTTGGGGAGGGCTAATCTGTCAGCCATTATCAGGCAGTCAGCAGAAGGTAGGCAATCAGAGCTGACAGCAAAGAATCACGGGAGATCAGGCGAGGTTAAATGAGGCTGACAGTTGTGATAATGATGATTATACTATAAATTAAGATATGATGATAAAGGAGAATAAAAGACACAATCTGAAGCAATATTTGGTTTAACATGTCTCTCTTTTTCGTTACTGTTAAATGGCCATAACATTTATCACACCGAACAAGAATGGACGTTTAACTACCATGATAAAATGGGACAGCATCAGATTGAAAACCCAACAAGTTGTGATTACAGTGTCAGGCACTTTTCCACGGGCTGAGAAAAAAATGGGAGATAGAGCATATGTTATAATCATTCATGCATTATTCTGTAGAATGAAAAGAAAATAGATCTATTTTAGAAATGTCTTCAGCCTTCTCGATGGAAAACCAAAGGAAACGGTTAATATATTCTTCTGCTTCCCAGATCATTTTTATCAATGAGACAATGGGAAGTGAAGTGATGGTGCTCCTGTCAGACCTTCTCCCCCAGACGCATGTTTATTAGAGGGCGACTCGGAGACCGCACAGGGGTTCTGGGAGCGCCTCGCTCCCTGTTGCATTCTGAAATAAAGACAGCAGAAGTCAGCCAGAGAGTTCCCGCGTGCGACTCCTCATAGAAGGCTACAGGAAAACAAAAGTGAGGCTCAACTGATTTGCTTTCAGAAATTAAGAGATGGAACGACCGAGGTAATCACCCGAGTCATTAACCTGCCATCTCTTTGGCTACAGAGGCCGCGGTGTTGGAAAGCTACAAGAGAGTTCGACAGCTCCAGCCGAAGGCAAATGAAAACCTGAGTCCTGTCCCCTCCGCACTCACATGCCGACCCGCTCAGTCTCCAAGCACGTGAGCACCCGCCACTGCCCCCCGATATCCGTGCGTCCCGCCGCTGCACGACACAGGTGCGCCTCACATCCCTGCGGATGGCGGGTTGACACACAACGTAACTCCTAAGTCCCACAGTTAAATTTGCATCCACTTGTTTTCACTTTTCTAGTAAAATCAGGGATGAAGGAAAAAGAAACCCCTTCATTCTCTTCCACCTCCCTTGACAGTTTATTTTTCAGCTGGGAAAGAAAAATTTAGCTGAAAATATATTTTCAACTTTGCCCTTTTTGTGTTTAAATTTCAGAAGCTGAGGAATTGGGAGAATAAAACGTTTGATGCTTCTGCTATATCTGGTATCGATGCGTGCACAAGGCTCTCAGGCTGATTGGTTTCTTTCAATGAATATTTGTCCATTTAAACCAGGCTTTCTCAGCCTCAGTACTATTGGCATTTGCAACAAAGATTTCTTAGTTGAGGGGGGGCATTCTGTGCACCGTGGGATGTTGGCCTCACTACCTGCTCAGAGCACCCCCACTCCCGGAGTGACAGCCCAGACTGTCCCCAGACGTTGCCCAATGTCCCCTGGGGGCAAAACTGCCTCCATTTGAGAAGTATTGATTTAAACCAATTCTGTTAGCATATGGATAAACTGGCATCACGATCTATCGCTCTGTGAAGTCTTCCCAGTGATTTCTGTGGTCCTCCGTCCATAGTGGGTGATTCAGTGAAGTAAGTCAGAGGTGATTTTTAGCATACAAACAACACATTGGATCAACTGCTTCAGTTGTAAACTGTTTCAGATTGTAAACTGAAGTTTGGCCAGTGAGCTTTGAAACAGCATATTTATTCATTGATTACTAGCACTTACCAGCACAGTGAAAAACGTACGCATTCCTTTATCTTGATGTGAAAGGATGTTCCCAAGCTTAGTTTATAGACCTGTTGGTCCATTCTGGAAGAGCTTAGGTAAGTACCGTGCTCTGGCCCAGAAGTTTACCCTCAGCAGGGACCGGAGAAGCAGTGCCAGAGACGCAGGGAGGGCCAAGGAGAGGAAACAAAGCACATTTGTGATATATGTGTAGACTGTAACATATAAGCCTGTTTTCACAGAGTGTGTATGTTAGATTTTCCTCTTGTAGTTACACACACCTTGCACATAACAAACGTTTGTGGTCAAAGATCATGTGCTGTTTTGCTTGGAAAGCTATGACTGCTTCAGAATAGAATGCGCAGTCTCTCCACGGAGATGGGGATGGCAGGTGGCCATGTGTCCTCCCTGCAGTCAGGCTAGCGTGAGCTCTTCATCAACCAAGGGCAGCAGCTCCGCTTCCTGCCCCCTGGCCGCCCACGAGTTCACCCCAGCAGGTTGAGGCTCTGTGCAGTGACCCTCCAGAATCACGCCCTCTTTGCTTTTCTTCTCTCTCTCTCTCTCTCTCTTTAGTTTGACATATCTTGCAGACTTTATTTTGTTTGTTTATTTATTTATTCCAGTTAGTGAACATAGAGTGTAATATTAGTTTCAAGTATATACAAGATAGTGATTCAGCCTTCTTCCATACACCACCTGGTGCTCATCACGACAGGTGCCCTCCTCAGTCCCCACCCCCTGTTCCCCCGTCCCCCACCCACCTCCCCTCTGCTGACCACCAGTGTGTTCTCTGTAGGGAAGAGTCTGTTTCTTAGTTTGCCTCTCTCTTTCCCTTTGCTCATTTGTTTTGTGTTTTATATTTCCCATGTGTGAAATCATATGGTATTTGTCTTTCTCTGACTTAATTTCACTTAGCATTATACTCTCTAGCTCCATCCATGTTGTTGCAAATGGAAAGATGTCAATTTTTTTATGGCTGAGTAATATTTCATTGTATGTATATACCACATCCGCTTTGTGCGTTCATTTGCCAATGGACACTTGGGCTGCTTCCATATCTTGGCTATAAATAATGCTGCTGTAAACCCTGGGGTTCGTGTCTGCTTTTGAATTAGTGTTTTTGTATTCTTTGGGTAAATTCCCGGTAGTGCAATTTTTAACTTTCTGAGGACCCTCCATACTGTTTTCCAGAGCGGCTGCACCAGCTCGCATTCCCACCAACAGTGCACCAGGGTTCCTTTTTCTCCACATCCTCGCCAACACCTGTTGTTTCCTGCATTTTGATTTTAGCTATTCTGACAGGTATGAGGTGATACCTCACTGTGGATTTTCATTTCCCTGATGATGAGTGATGTTGAGCATCTTTTCATGTGTCCATTGGCCATCTGGATGTCTTCTTTGGAGAAATCTGTCACGTCTTCTGCCCATTTTTAATTGGGTTATTTATTTTTGGGGTGTTGAGTTGTATCAGTTCTTTATATATTTTGGATGCTAGCCCTTTATTTGCTATGTCATTTGCAAATCTCTTCTATTCAGTAGGTTGTCATTTAGTTTTGCTGGGGGTTTCCTTCACTGTGCAGATACTTTTTATTTTGATGAAGTCCCAATAGTTTATTTTTGTTTCCCTTGCTTCAGGAGACATATCTAGAAAGATTCACTGCGGCGAATGTTAGAGAGATTACTGCCTGTGCTCTCTTCTAGGATTTTTACGGTTTCAGGTCTCACATTTAGGTCTTTAACCCATTTTGAGTTTGAGTTTGTTTTTGTGTATGGTGTGAGAAAGTGGTCCAGTTTCCTTCTTTTGCATGTGGCTGTCCAGCTTTCCCAACACCATCTGTTGAAGAGACTGTCCTTTTCCCATTGGATATTCTTTCCTGCTTCGTCAAAGATTGACCATATAATTGGGTTTATTTCTGGGTTTTCTGTTCTGTACCATGGATCTATGTGTCTGTTTTTGTGCCAGTACCATACTGTCTTGATGACCACAGCTTCGTAGTACAACTTGAAGTCTGGAATTGTGATGCCTCTAGCTTTCTTTCTCCTTTTCAAGATTGCTTTGGCTATTTGGGGTCTTCTGAGGTTCCATAAAAATTTTAGGATTGTTTGTTCTGGTTCTGTGAAAAATGCTGTTGGTATTTTGGTAGGGACTGCACTGGATGTGTAGATTGCTCTGGGTAGTATGGACATTTTAACAATAGTGGTCCTTCCAACCCATGAACACAGAGCGTCTTTTCATTTCTTTGTGTCATCTTTAGTTTCTTTCATCTGTGTTTTATAGTTTTCAGAGTACAGATCTTTTACGTCTCTGGTTAAGTTTATTGCTAGATATTTTATTGGTTTTAGTACAATTGTAAATGGGATTATTTTCTTAATTTCTCTTTCTGCTGCTTCATTATTGGCACATAGAAATGCAACAGATTTCCATACATTGATCTTGTATCCTGTGCCCTTACTGAATTCATTTATCAGTTCCAGTAATTTTTTGGTGGAGTCTTTAGTTTCTATATATAGCATCATGCCATCTGCAAATGGTGAGAGTTTTGCTTCTTCCTTACCAATTTGGAAGCCTGTTATTTCTTCATGTTGTCTGATGGCTGGGGCTGGGGCTTCCAGGACTGGGTTGAGTGAAAGTGGTGAGAGTGGCCATGCCTGTCTTGTTCCTGCCTTAGGGGGAGAGCTCTCAGGTTTTCCCCACTTAGTATGCTTGGTGCCTGTGGGTTTGTCATGCACGGCCTTTATTATGCTGAGGTATGTCCCCTCTATACCTACTTTGTTGAAGAGACTTGTGCTCCGTTTGATGGCATCTTTCTTCCCTGATGAAGGGCACATCTGGCGGGCGCAGGGAGAGGCTCGGGAACGTGGGCCCTGCTCGCTTGCGTGGCACGTTCAGTGTGAGTTGGAGCGCCACCCTCAGTCCCGATGCTGCCCTTCCGGCCGGTCCTGCAGGATGGGATCCGGTCAGTGGACTTGCAGACGGATCTCCTGGTGCCTTCTAACTGTCCAGAGCACCTGGCGCTCCCCCTGGCCCATGATAGACCCAGGCTTGGTGAGCCTTCTAAATGTGCTTGGCGCACTGCCCTGGGGGTGCGGCCTTGCCACCCCGTGGGGGTTTCTAATTTTGGCACAGGATCTGCAGGCAGGAAAATCTTGTTCCTTAGTCTATTTTATTAACTTTGTTTTGCTGGCTTGAGCCTTGTGCTGTATTAGCCCCTGAATAATCACAGCTGCACAGGTGGCTCCAGGAGTGCGAATGAGAGGCTTTCTTCAAGGACCGTGCTCCTGCAGAAATGATTTGTACCCTCAGGCTGATTGTCACCGACAGAAAATGAGAACCAGGAACATTCAATGCAAAGTAATGTGTTCTGTACAATTACTGGATTAATAATTTTATTCCATTACTGTGTGGGGAGAGAGGACATCAGCCTGAAGATCTTCAGCTCTAGTATATTTCTAAGCGTCCTGTTAAGAGAGTGAGCAGGGGTCAGGAAACTTAATTATGCTATAACTAGATAGAAATTGCCAAGTGATAAAAAGAAACATCCAGACAGATTCAGCAGGAAATTACAGCTTTAATAATATAGCATAATGCCTACTTCTATACAATTATTGGAGAGACCCTGAATGGTTCAGAATAACAGGCTTGAGTTTCCAGTAACGACAAAAAAATCCCACCGAAAATGACATTTTGCATCTTGCTGTAAATATTTTTTTTTCAAAAAAATAAATAGTATTATTATTCAATGATCAAAAATCTTAGGCTCATTCCATCCCGGATGCTATGACCACACTGACATTTTGAAATGATGAGAGAGGGCTGGATTATGAGGGGAGGAATTTCATTTGCAAATTAAGTTTCTGGTATTATGCTTTAAATTAAAAAATGGGCCTACTGCATCCGGCCTTGCAGGAAGAAAATCCCCAGCATATGGAGGTGGGCTGGGCTGCACGTGAGTTGGGGGACAGGCGGCATGTGTGTGGTCAGGGTCCATGGAGGCCGCAGGGAAGAGCGTCCCCCCCCCGCCCCCCAGGAGGGACGGAGGAGAAGCATGAGGAGGAATAAACAGGGACCCTGGGGGGGGGTTCCTCCACATCTTCGGAAACTAGGGAGGAAGAACTTTCAAAGCGCCAGGCTGAGCGGGCCTGACAGGAAGCAGTTAGCTGTTGCGAACGTGACCCGGAGTTTTAACTCGGAGCCCCACCCGGCACGTGGCACATGACCCTCCTCTGATGTTTGTGTCGGGTCCTTTTTTCTCCCTCATGCGGGAGGGAAAAGTCATTTCTCGTGCTCGCCCAGGAGAGCTCAGCGTTTCATTTTGTATTCTGAGGACGCAGATTAATCAGCCAGCTCCCTACCCAGAGATGGCCGTTCTGCCCAGAAATCTGCATATCTGCATATTACTGCTCTTCCCCGAATTTAATTTCCTACAGGAGCTGATATTAATCACCCTGTTTAAACAGAGGGGATTTGGGGTCTATACAAATATGACATTTTTTTCCTGTTAGAACTCGTAGAATTTTTCTTTCTTTCTTTCTTTCTTTCTTTCTCTCTCTCTCTCTTTCTTTCTTTCTTTCTTTCTTTCTTTCTTTCTTTTTTCTTTCTTTCTTTCTTTCTTTCTTTCTTTCTTTCTTTCTTTCTTTCTTTCTTTCTTTCTTCTTGTTCTTTCTTTATTCTTTCTTTTTTCTTTCTTCTTTTCAATTTAAAGGGACAATAGCTTAATCCTAAATAGCTGCTGTTGTTGCATTGACTTGGCTGTAGATTATTTGGATGGTAGCAGTGAGTCCAGATTCTACTCCTCTGACTTGAGAAATGTGTTCAGGAGATTTGGAAATAGCACACACACACCCCTCCCACGTTTTGACCATTGCAACATGGCTTATCTGCTTTGACGCCCTCCTACGTCTCACGTGAAAGCTGGGAAGAATTCACAGGGACAGAACCACAGAATCTTTTAAGTAGCCCTCACGGCTTTACTGCAGCATATCATGTGTAGAGAAGTTAAATTCATCGGCTGTCGGCACCTCTGCCAGGATTATTTGGCATACTTCATTCCGGCTGCCGCTGCACAATGGCATCCCAGGCAGGAACAGGAGACAGACCAACAGCGTGCCCAGAGAAACGTGCCGGTATGCCCGGCATGCCTGTACCAGCTGGAAGAAGGGAGCATGCATCAGTTATTGACGAGATGCACCGCGGTTATTAAAGCAGAAACTGCCATCCAGGGTTCTGTTTAGACTCACACCCTGGCCTCTCCTGGCCACAGAGGCTAATTTGGATTGGCACTTTTTCTGCAGGGCCTCGTGCAATGGCCTCAGGGTAGGTGTGAGCCAGGGGAGCAGGGAGATGTTTGAAAAGCTGAGTTCCCAGGCTGTGGAGATGTTGGCTGCCACCCCATCCTTAGCACTGGCATTTCCTGGAGCAGATATCCTCAGAGGAGAAGTAGAGGTAGTGGGTTCTGTGGATTGGCCAAACCGAGATCAAACCACTCCCATTTTCTTGTCTCTGAACATTTTTGTGTCTGTGATCAGCAATGTGTGGTGGGGCAGGGCACCTCGTAAATTGAGAGGAAATTCCCCGGGAGCCAGCATCTTTCCCTATGTCCAGCAAGGTCAGCTGGCGCACTTAAGAAGAAAGCAGAATTCTGTGGCCCTAAGCTAATACCACCGTTGGTGATATCACTCGAGAACTGAAGTAAAAACAAAGAC
The DNA here is from genome assembly GCF_037043125.1 of Eumetopias jubatus. Taxonomy (NCBI): domain Eukaryota; kingdom Metazoa; phylum Chordata; class Mammalia; order Carnivora; family Otariidae; genus Eumetopias; species Eumetopias jubatus. The sequence goes on from NW_028274809.1 coordinate 192,851,138, forward strand.
AAAAACCACTTTTTTCTCGCTTGACTCAAAAAAATTAGTAACTTTCTCACATTCCGTGTTATCTCCTTTAATTTGCTTGTGCCGTTAAATTGGAGAAGGAGCTAGTTTTGGAGTAGACTGCATCCATGAAATTGCTGACGTAGGCGTGAGCTCTTCAGCGGGTGTGAAGTCCAGAGGCCTGTCATCATTGACGAGAGATTACCAGTGTTCGTGTCACTCCTGCTGAACACCTCAGCTACTGTATTTTCTTTGCCCATTGTAAATCACACGGGTATCACCCCAGGCAAATAGCGGCTTAGATTGTTTATCTGTCTGTGCTAATAGCATTTTATTTGAAGTCTTAAAAGTCCCAAGTGGCTTAAAAGGGCACTATTACTCGACTTCACATTTTATTGCAAAATGACTGGGTCCAGCTTCATTTTCTTTGCTTTGAAATCTTAATGCTACTTGGCTGTCAGATCCACGCGTGTCCTTTCCAATTTAAACTTTAAGCAGGATTCCCTTGAAACAAGCCCCTTTCATCTGCAAGGAATAAGGAGCACTTAATAACTTGTAAAAATACTGTTTTTGAGATAGTACAATGTTGTCACTGGTGTGATACATCTCACTAGTGGGTTTATCACCAGCGTGTCTGGAAAAGAGACTAACGACTTACATCACACTTTTCTAATTAAGGGAGTGTACCTGACTGAATGGTGATGTATATTTATTTTCTGTTACATTATTTTTAAAAAGAAAATCTCTCCTACCCACCCCCCATTCTGACATATAAACATCCACAGTGAAAATGTTGGAAAGTTTTACAATCCTTGGAGTAATCAGTAAGGACATCCTCAGAAAACAACGCGTTCAGATGTTGGCTTATCTCCAAGCGGGGTTTCAGCCTGTGGAGATGTGTAGGCCTTCAGGGCAAAAGACAATCAAGAAAAGTTAACGGGATGACAATGGAAGGGCTATGGGTGCCACTGACCTCAAGACCAAAGCATCGTCAGAGGTAAGGGGGCTGCACTGCCCAGAGGGAGGGAGTCCTTCCCAACTTCTACAGAAGTGCTGAACCCTCCCTTGAGGTTACAGATGGAAAACACGTTGACAATGCGCAGAAATGGAATTTTGTGGAATTTTGGTCTGTAATCCATGTATTATAAACCCATGCATTATAGACCAAAATTCAACTGGGTAGATCTTATGTGTGTATGTTCTGCGCATGCTTGTGGGGTGTGTGTGTGTGTGTGTGTGTGTGTCTTTAGGATAAAATAATGTGTGCAATCTCCTAGGTGACATCTTTTAGAGAAACTTCCTGGGGTCTCCAGCTGGGTTATAGATAGGAACACCCACCAAGGAAAACTTCTCTACTTCTCTATACACTTCTTGGAACTGGGATTTCTTGGGTGCCTCCCACTGCCTCCATGTGGCTGGCATTCCATGGAGCTGTGTGATGCAGGACCCTAGCCATAATGCCAAGGGAGATGGACTCCCAGCTTCATTACTGAGGACTCTTTCTTGATATTCTCCATGGCACTGATCGGGGAAAGGTGAGTCTAAATGGAGTGGTGATATTCAGAACCAACTCAAGTGCCTGGGGCAGCCCACACTCTGGGATTCTCCTGTAGCCTCAATATCCTGGGGACAAAGGTCCATGTGGGTGGTGCCCACACTCACCCAGAACCTCTGCAGGGTCCTGGTTTGCCTAGCTTCGTGAGATCTGTGCTCCAGGGTGAGGACCCCACCCTGGAGCTGCTCCAGCCGATGGGAGAGCCTGACCCGCATGGCTCTTTTGTCATCAGGCTCTCGAGGTGCCAGGTGCAGAGGTGGCTTCCAGCAACCATGACAAAGCCACACTGCATGCCACCACCACCAACAGCAGTGCCCTCCCCGTGCCAGCCACAGTGCTTGGCGTGGAGAAAATTACCTCACTTAATCCCACAGAAACCCTATTTCACAGAGAAAGAAACTAGAGCTCAGGCAGGGTAGGAAATTCCCTGACTTTGCCAGAAAGTGGCAGAATGTGGATTCCCACCCAGGCCCCAGTGACATCTGAGCCCTGCATCTTTCCCATGACCGTTTCTGCTCTCCGCTTGATTTTGTAATTGAAAATGCAGAGAAGTAAGATCCTGCAGGGGATCTTGCTTGGTGATCTTTGCATATTTCCATGTAACTGAACCCCCTGGCTCAGGGAGGCCGTTTCAAACCTTCTGCACTCTGGCCTCCCCATTTGTGGACCAAAGCAGAGATTAACCTTCTCCTACAGTGAGGGGGAAGAAGAGCATAATCTTTGAGAGTAAGTCCTCTGGCACATGCAAAATCAGCATCAAATCTGGCTTCCAGTGAGACGGCATTGTTCTTGTTAGGGGACCAGACGCCGCACAATCAAGAGAGACACAGGGATGTTTTTTCACTTTTATTTCCTTTTTTTTTTTTTTTTTTTTACCCTGCAGTTCTATTTATTTTATCCAAAAGTCACGAGAAAGCCCAATCTACAGATATTGGTGTAGAGGAGATGCATGTCAGAAAAAGGTAATTGACGGTAAATGTCAAATATTAAATCCTATCTGGTTATTACCCAGCATATTAGCGATGTAAGTAGCTTAACAATTGCAGCTGTGATTGACTAGGTGGGAACCAAAATCCTAAACACCCAGCGCCAGAAGGGATAATTATAACACATTAGCACCTGCTCAGACAAGATTGACAATTCCAGTCTAACATCTGCTTAATATCACTTTCATACTTTCACATATTTTTTTTCCTTTTGAATGGGGTAACACAAGATTTCCTCAAGGATAACAATAACCCACCATCTATGTTATTCATTCATATTATCACGGCTGCTTGTTGTCTGTGGTCAGGTTTCCTGCTGACACGTTTACAACTGAATAAAGAGCAGAGAAATGGGGTACTGGGGACCAGGCCGGCACAGTTGTGGTGTATTTCCTGAAAGCATTCCTGTCAACCTGATGCATTTGAAAGAAATCCCAAAACATAATGCTCAGTCTGTTGGTAGTGTCTGTAAGAATATATATACACGCATTAATATTGGATTGGGATCTGGGGGAATGATCCCGTGACCTCCCAGCGAGAGCCCTGGTGGGGTCCCAGAAGGGCAGGCTGTCACCGGACCTCAGAGGGCGAGAGCAGGATGACACAGAGACGGGCACACCGCACGTTCCCAGCCTCGCTTCTACCGGACAGAGTGGAGAAGCATGACGGAGGAGCGATCTGTCCTTTTCTGGATTGGTTTGTCTGCATCTCTATGGAACTTGCCCGCGTATTAGAATGGGAGCCGAAATGCATAGTGACTTACTGTTGAATGAAAATTGCTTGTTAAACATTCTCCCTTTCGCTCAGGACGGCTGACTGCGGGCCTGGGCAGCTTGGGCACCTCAGGCGGGTAGTCAGAGGTGGGAAAGCGGCAGGAGTGAGCCCACGGGACATGGGCTTTCCTCAGAGGGACATGTGTTTGCCTGTTAGAGTTTAGATTTTTACGTCCGTTAATCTCTTCTTGTCTTATCCCTCACAGATTCTGTCGTTTTGCAAATGTTTCCTGAGCATCTGTTATGTGGGGCGTGGAAGCTGCAGCGTCACTAAATGGGAAGGGAGCCGCTGGTAATGCTTAAAGCAGGGACCCCGGCGCAGGCTGCACAGGCGGTAGCGCGGAGGCAGGGGGCCGACTGCGTGGCCGGGGGGGGGGGGGGGGGCAGACAGGCCCTGGCCCGGCTCCTCCCTCTCTGTGGCTCACTCCCGTTTCAGGGCCCCGGGGAAGCCTCTCTCTAACCCACCCAACCGGCATGCAGACCAGCATATCAGAAGTCCCCTGGCTGGGCGCTGTTAGATTCTAGCACTTTCTGCCCAGCCCCCAACTCCCGCCCGCCCCTGCCTTTGTGCTGGTGGGACCCAGGTCGCCTGCCCGTCCTCGCCATGGTGGCATGGTCTGGCCCACTCTGTTCCCAAGGCCACCTTGTGCAGAACCACACAGCAGACGGAGTTTGGATTCCCTTGACCTAAACCTGCTCTGATGGGCTCACTGGGGTCCAGGCCCTGAGTGATCCTTGGGCTCCGCTCTGATAAAGACAGATGTGGCCACTGCCCCCACAGAGTTTGCCACATGGAAAGGCCATTGTTGGACAGATAAATATGAGCGGGCCGGTGTTTCCCTGGGCAAGAAGGGGCTGGAGGGGCCAGCAGCTGAGATCCCCGAGCTCGACTGGGGAGGTGAGGAGCCTCTACCTCGAAAAAGTGCTGGTTCGAATCCTGGATGAGAAGTAAGAGTGGGTCAGGAAGAACAGCCATTTCCCTCACTAACTTAGCTTCCCAAACCTAAGTTGTTAAAAATTCCTGCCAATCAAATAATCTTCACGGTGGTGGATAAGCTTGTATCATGAGATGCAGACCATTGTAATTATCAATAAAATACTATAAGAACATGGACTGTAGTTACAAGCACAAAAACCTTATGCCACACTCGATCTCCTCTTGAAACGGTGCCATTTTGTTGAGGAACAACCCTTGTGAACAGTTAGAGGGAAATTGTGCAGATGCTGACAATGATCTTTCTGTCAAGAAGGCACGGGTCAAATAAGCCTTTGACATTCTGAGGGCGTGGATTTGCCGGCATCAGGATTGCCTGGGAGCGCGTGTGGATGCCGAGGGCAGTTGTAATCAACAGTAAAAGTGGCCTTTTCCTCAGCAGATCTCCCAGGAATCCTACTGGGTGCCACTGCCCACATGACGGGGCCGCCGAGGACCACGCTCGGGTGGAGAGCTCCCCTGGAAAATGTGCCTTCTCCCCAGGGAGGGCTCTGAGGGGCGAACCTGCTTCGGAAGGAGGCTAAGTTGCCAGGGCCAGGGCCTTCCTTCTTCGTTCCCCATGGCGTGCCTTCCCCTGGTGGTCGACTTGGGAGGGCAATGGGGGCAAAGCTTGCACCCGGTGCAGCATGGCCAGGGGTAGTGTGAGCCGAGAACACTGGCTCGGACACACCTTCAGTCCGTCCGACGCCCGGCACCCTTGGCCATGCCGAGCGAGCTGTCTAGGTTTGCAGAAGCATGGAGCCGACGAGGCTACCTCCTCTTCTTCCTGTTCTCCCCTTCTCATGTGATTTCTGCTCCCCAGTTACTCTCAGCTGAAGTCCGGCCTACAGCTGCGTGCTTCGCCGCTCGCGGTCCATGCCCTGGGCATGACAGAGACCAAAGAGGCCGATGGAAGGAGAACCCGCGACTTGCGGAAGCAAAGCACAGTCCGCTCCTGAAGAGGAGGGGGTCATCAGGCACTGCCATGGGAGTTAGGTTAAGGTGACAGGAATCGTGCCAACTCCAGGCTGTGCGGGGAAGGACGGAGCTCACGGTGTGCTGCACTCTCCTCCGGGTGCCCATTTCTGTTCCCGCCCCAATGCTGTCGGGACCGGTTCTCGCGCGGGGAGGGAAGAAGGCAGGCCGGCCAGTGCTGCCCCCGCACGCCTGCTCCCGGCTCGGCTGGTGGCGGCTTCCAGGACAGGCCCCGCTCACGACCCTTCCTGCGGGACGGGAGGGCGCACTGACCCGACCTCGCATCTCAGAGCTGGACGACCCGCTGAAGCCGCAGTGGCTCCTGGGACTGACGTCGCGGGGGCCCCGTCGTGGGCTGTCGGAGTCTGCGGCTCGCTCGCTAATGAGGACCCTCCAGGAGTGATCTCTCCCAGTGGCCTCAGCCCCCTGTCCCCTGAAGTGCTGTCCTGACCGCCAGCCTTTAGTCACAGGTGGGGGTGAAGACACACAGAAATGTTTACCCTTGTGCTCACTATTGTGCTCATTTTCCACCTGCTTCTGAGCTCAGAGGAAGGGCGCCGAGCAAGGGGAGTGACAGCTACCGCCCGAGAGCGCTCCGGCCAGCCGCCGCTGTGCAGGGACCGGTTCAGCCGCGCTACTGCGTAGTTATTGTATCTTGTGCATAATATTTATACATGATATTTTTAGCATACTATAAAATATCACCTAATTCATGTATAGTATCTTTATAATATATCTTATATATAATTCATACATATAACAGGGAATTGTAATTTTAGACCATATTTGTCTGTAAGTATGAAAATGGCAAATAATGGCTACAGATTAAGTGGTACATATGCTGGAAGTGGACGCATTGTCCCCCTTGCTGGGGGTGGGGGTGGTGCACGGCCGATGACCCATCGAGGTCAGTACTAGGGCAGACGGGCCCCGTGTTCCTCATTCGCAGGGAGCCTTTCTGTCCGGCACCCAGAGGCACGGGTTTGTCGCTAGCACCTGTCGTCATGAGATAGACTTAAATAATTCGCCGAGACAGTGGACCCGGACTCTCAGGCCCCTGCCTGTCCCCCTGGCAATTCACGGCGAGTCTCGCACGGAGAGGAAGGGCGGAAGCAAGGGCCCTGAGTGACGGGAGCCACAGCTTCCGAGGGTTCGTCCCATGGCTGCCGTGGCTCCATCCCAGCCCGTCTTTCCTCCCTCCCCACCTAGCGCGCTGCCCTCTGTGATTCAGAGCTGCCCTCCCTTGTCCTCCCGCGCCCACACCCGTGGGGGGCCGCATCCGCCTCTCCCAGAGAGGTAGATGCTTTTGTGCACTGGGGTTTGCTCTGAGCCTCTGTGCGCTCTTCTCATGTCCCACACTAGGAAGGGAGAGTGGGAGGGAAGCCGAAAAGGGGGTACAAAGGACCCTGGTACCCCTTCCTCATACATCCTGCACCACCTGCTCCACCATCCTTATGGAAGGGACCACACATTTGCACATACGGAGACAGACGGCCATGGTCCAGAGGGCAGGGAAGAGCATGGGGAGAGCAGTGGGGTGCCCCTGCCCCAGCCCCCCCACAACAGCCTCCGGCAACCATGGGTCCGTTGGGCATCCCTGCTGTTTTGCTTTTCTCAGAATGTCGTATAATAGAATCTTAGAGTGCTGTAGCCTTTCTTTTTTAAGATTTTATTTATTTATTTGAGAGAAAGAGAGAGCACATGAGAGGGGGGAGGGTTAGAGGGAGAAGCAGACTCCCTGCTGAGCAGGGAGCCCGATGCGGGACTCGATCCAGGGACTCCAGGATCACGACCTGAGCCGAAGGCAGTCGCCCAACCAACTGAGCCACCCAGGCGCCCCTGCTGTAGTCTTTTTGAGACTGACTTCCTTAACTTAGCAAAATGAATTAAAGATGTATCCATTTGTAGCATGAACCAATACGCTTGTTTCTTTCATTGGCTACTGTGAACATTCCCATACTGTGGGTGAGAGAGGGAGGCAGAGAGACTGAGTCCAAGCTCCTTCTGCTCCCCACACGACGGGCCAGGGCATCCAGAGGCCGGATGTTGGGGTAAGAACAGCGATTTTATTCTGAAAGCCAGCAAACCGAGGAGATGGCGGATGGTTGTCCTAAAGACCCATCACTCCTGGGCAAGAAATCTGAGCTGCTTTTATGTTCGCAAAAGGGGGGAGAGCAGGAGGGAGGTGGGAGTCAAAAGGTGATTGATGTCTGGTGACATCTGAGGAAGGTCGAGGAACTTCTTTGTCCTCGGTCAACTGATCTCTGCATACAGGTCATGCTGTTCCTGCAAATCGTAAACACAGCACAGTCCTTTCTATACATGCTCCCGATTCTCCTCTGGTGAGCTAGGTGTCGGGTGAAAAGCAGTTTTTGCAAATCTTAGCTGTAAGCAAAATTCCTTGGGTGATTGACATGCCTACGGGCAGAGCAGGGGTTTCTAAGCTGCAGGTCACAACGGCAAGGGAAATAGAAGCAATACGGAGTCGGACATGCTAAGTTTTCCCCTGTTACATGTGTGTGAACATAAGTTTTAAATCCACTTTGGCAAATGACCCAGCAGTGGGACTGCTGGTCATGTGCTACATGTATGTTTAAACTTCATAAGAAACTACCGAGCTGTTTTAGAAAGTGACTGGACACATTCCTATCAGCAATGAATGAGAATTTGTTTCTCTGCAACCTTACCAGCATTTGGTATTGTTGGTTTTAAGATTTTTATTCATTTGTTTATATTTTAATCATTCTAATTGGTGTATTGTGATTGGTATCTCATTGTGGTTTGAGTTTTCATTTCCTTAGTGACTAATGATGTTGAGCATCTTTTCATGTGCTTATCTGCCATCGATACATCTTCTTTGGTGAAGTATCTGATCAGATCTTTTGTCTAGTTTTTATTGGGCTGTTTGTTTTTTTTATTGTTGACTTTATATATTCTAGATAGAAGAACTTTATCAGATAGGGATTTACAAATATTTCCACCAGGTCTGTGGCTTGTATTTTCATTCTCTTAACAGTGCTTTTCACAGAAGGTAAGTTTTTGCCTTGATAATGTACAATTTATCAACTTTATATTTTTTTAATGGATCGTGCTTTTAGTGTCATATCTACAAACACATCACCAAACCCACAATCAAACAGGCTTTCTTTGAGAAGTGTTGTGGTGTTAACATTTTACATTTAGGCATATGATCTGCTTTGAGTTAAAATTTGGATAAGGTGTGGCTCAGTCGTTAAGCATCTGCCTTCGGCTGAGGTCATGATCCCAGGATCCTAGGATCAAGCCCCTCATCGGGCTCCCTGCTCAGTGGGCAGCCTGCTTCTCCCTCTGCCTCTCTCTCCCTCTGTGTGCCTACTCTCTCTCTCTCAAATAAATAACTAAAATCTTAAAAAAAAATTTTTGAATAGGGTGTGTAGTGTGTGTCAAGGTCTATTTATTCACACACATAGGGATGTCCTATATTTCCAGCAGCAGTTTTTAAACTATTGCTTTCTCCGTTGAGTCAATGTTGTCACCTTGCCCCAAATCATTTGGCTATATTTTTGTGGATCTGTTCTGAACTCCATGCTGGTCTGCTAGTTTGTATGTCTGGTTTTGATCCTATCATGACTGCTATCCCATTAATCTGGGTAGTATGAGGTCTCCTTTGTCAGAATTGTCTTGAGTATTCTAGTTCCTTTGTCTTTTTATATAAATTTTAGAATCGACTAGTTAATATCTACAAACAAGCTTGTTGAGATTTCGATTGTGATTATTTTTAATTTATAGATCCGGTTGGAGAGGACTGGCATCTTCACAATGATGAGGCTTCTTTTCCATTAACAGCAAGACGTCTTTCCATTTATATATACCTCCCTTGGTTCCTTTCATTGGCATTTCGGTGTTCGTAGTATACAGATACTGCACATATTTTGTTAGAGTTAGACCTAAGTACTTCATTCTGGGTGTTATTTTAAAAAAGAAGTATTTTTTGTTTGTTTGTTTCAAATTCTAATTGTTCATTGCTCAAGAGCTCAGCTGAGCGGAGAGAGCTGAGCTGCCAGATGTCAGGGCCGCTGATTACGAAAACAAGCCACGTGGTCAAGGCAATGTCAAGCCTTCCATCCTCTGCCACAGTAGTGTGAGCAGGAAGCCAAACCAGAGAACATATGGCTCTCTCCTTCCGTTTTCACCCATCAAAGGGCACCGGGTGGGGTTAGATGGACCAGTGCAGATATGGGGTGCTCTCACTGCTGAAGGAGCCCCAAGCAGAAGGGTCCTGTGGTTTTACAGACCTGGGGCCTGGGAGGGGGGGCGGAGCAGGGGAGTGCCGGGACCACTCACTGAGTCAGAGCAGAGAACAGTGTCTTCAAGATTCCCACAAACCCCTCAGGAAGGAGGTGTTGGCAGATGTACCTGAGGAAGAGACCCCCAAATCAGGGTGCCTGGGTTGGAATGCAGATATGCATAGGAGCCCAGCGGGCCGGGGGGCCTGAGTCCTGGAGGCAGCTCTCCTGAGAGCCTGTGGTACATGGACCGTGCCCCGAGTCTGGTGCATCACGCCTTGGTCGTTGCCCGTGGTTGGCCTGAGAGTTACCCTTAGGGATTGACGGGGTTCAGCGGGCATGGAGGTCTACAGGCTAGCTTTTGTGCTTGGTAATGTAGCCTGTGGACTTCTTCAACTCACTTACTTGTTCTGGGAGCTGTTCTGAGGATTTGGGTGTTTTTTTGTTTTTTGACTTTTTTTCCTACATAGACAATCATGTCATCTGCAGATACAAACAATTTTATTTTGTCCTTTCCAATGTGTAGGTCTTTTATTTCTTTCTCTTACCCTATTGTGCAGAACCTCCAGTGTGCCATTACATAGGAGAGGTGAGCATGGGCATACTTGACTCGTTCCAGACTCAAGGGAAGGATCCGGTGCCTCATCAGCAGGACGACGGGGTCCCTGAAGACGTGTGCCGTTCATCAGATTAGGGAGGCTTACTTCTGTTGCTTCTTTGCTGAGAATTTAGATCATGAATGGATGTTGGATTTTGTTAAGCTTTTTCTGCCTCTCTTGAGATAATCACATGGTTTTTATTTTGTGGTCTACTTATACGGGGAATTATATAGATGGACTGTCAAATGTTGAACTGGCCTTCAATTTCTGGAATGAACCCTAACTAGTTGTGTTGTGTTAACCTTGTCATATGTCACCGAGTTCTATTTACTAACCTTCCTACTTTTTCCATTGTGCTTATTTCTATTGTCCCCCCTCTGTTTTCTCTTGTGTTGATTGGGCATTTTTTGTGAGTCTATTCAGTAATCGCTCTGGAGTTTAAAATATACATACATACATATATTTGAAGGTTTAGTCCACACTTAAATAATTTTATACCCATTTTAGTGGCGTGTAAGATGCTTCTGACGCTATATTACCAGCGCCCCCTCCCTTCCTGTGTGCTGTTTGCATAACCTCTTCTTGTTCATATCCTATAAACATACAATGCGTTGCTACTATTTTTTTTCTTTAAACCAGGGACCAACTAAATCTTTTATTAATGACCAGATATTAAGTATCGTAGGTGTTACAGGCCCTGTGGTGTCTACGCAGCTACTCAGGGGAGAGCAGCCATAGCTGATGTGTGAATGAGCGGGGGTGGCTATTTTCTGATGAAACTTCTTTATACCAACAGGTGGTGGGTAAGATTTGCCCAACAAGGTGTCATGTCTCCACCCCTGCTTTAGGCATCTACCTTTCTGAGACAGTAAAAATGAATTTGAACTTACCATTACAATACTGTTTCCAGTGCTTTTTCACTTTGTGCAGATTCACATTTTAGTCTCCGACATTCCTTCTGACTCAACAACTTCCCTTAGTGTTACTATTATTATTTTTTTTAGAATTTGTCTACTGACATCAAATTGCCATTTTCTGTTTTTTTCCTAAGAAAGCCTTTATTTCTCCTTCACTTTTGAAATATATTTTCTCTGGAATTCAGAGTCAACAGTTTTTCTTCTTTCTACAATTTGGAGGTGTGACTTGTCTCACCGTTTCCTTGGCCTCTGGGGCCTCCTGTTTGTCACATGGCTTTTCCCTCCGCCTGCCTTCAGGATTTTCCATTTCTTTGTTTTTAGCAGTTTGATGTGATATCCTAAGTGGGTTGTTTTGTTTTGTTTTTATCCTACTTGGGATTCTCTGAGCTGATTGGATCTGTGGTTTGGTGTCTGTCATTAATTTTTGAGAATTCTTGAGCAATATGACTTCAGATATTTCTTCTACCCATTCTGTCTTATTCTCCTTTGGTATTGCCATTGTGCACCATGGTCCCACAGCTCTTGGATGCTCTGCTCTGGGTTTTTCTTTTTTCCCTGCCCTTGTTCTCTTTGTATTTCAATTACGGGATTTCTGTTGACCTACCTTCAAGTTTAGTGACTTTTTATGCCTGTGTCAGATCTGCTGATGAGGCTTTCAGGGACATTCTTCATCTCTTTTACAGTGGGTTTTTAAATTTCTAGCGTTTCCACATGGTTTTTTCTTAAACTTTCCATATATCTGCTGGAATTCCCGTCTGATCTTTCATGTGACCCACTTTTTCTGTTAAAGCCTTTAACATACTGATTATAGTTATTTTAAATTCCCTGGCAGATAGTTCTAACAACTGTCTCATATCTGAGTCTGGTTCTGAGGATGGCTCTCTCTTGGGAATGTGCTGGTGTTCCTCGCTTTCTTTTTTTTAATGCCTTGTCATGTTTTCTTGAAAGCTGCACATGTTGTGTCGATCAGCAGAGAGTGAGAGAAATAGTATTCATGCCTGGGCACGGGCGGGCCTTTCTTTCTCCTGGACCTGCAGTGTGAGGCTTGCATCCACCTCACTGGGAGCTGGGTGTGTTTGGGATTTATCATTGCCATAGCTACCCTCCATGCCAGCAGGCTTCCAATCCCTACAGAGACCCCATGGGGGAGGGAGGAGTGGGAAGATCGAGGTTCGCTGAGCGATAGACATTGCTTGATTCTGCATCTCAGTCTCCCCTCAACACTGTACCTCTGAAAGGGTGTCTTGCCAGCTCTTGCCCCTCCCTGTCCCTCTCCCAGCAGGACTCTCTGGGGATTCTGCTGCCTTTTGTTAGCACAGCTTCATAGCCTGGTGGTGGTGGTGGGTGGGGGGTGTGGTTTCTGTCCTTCTGGTTGAGGCTCATTCCCAGGCCCGCACTGTTCCCCTGGGTCCTGGGGGTGTGGCTCTCTCAGCTCTCTTCTGCAGCGGTTGTAGACTCAGAGCTTACAGTTAAAGCCCAGGAGCAGGCTGCAGTTTGGGTTTGGTTTGGCTTTACCGCCGCTTGGCCCTCAGTTTTCTGCTTCCTGCCACAGCGGCGGTCACCAGGGCACCAGGGCACCAGCCAGCAGACCACGGTGTGTTCTGTGGTGGACACGGAGGGGGAGGGCCAGGCGGGGTCTCTCGGCCTTGCTGCCTGTTGGCTGCTATTTTCTTCCCGGGTTTCCACCACAAGGTCCACGTCTTGGGCTCTAATCTTTTCCATGAGCGTTTGGTAGGGATGGTCGAGAAAGAGCCTGCCACATTGTGCAAACTCCCTGAATTTCTGCAGTGCCGGGGGCTCACGCTGGGCTTCCACCACCCCTCGGCTGCTTTAGCCGCGGCCCCTCTTACTGGCTGTGTTTTGTTGTCTCTGTTTTAGGCGACGCAGCATCTGCATCTCCCCATCAGCACTGTGTCCTGAGCGTGGAGCCCGTCGTTTGCTCTGTGACCTCAGCTCTCTCACAGGTTCAAGCAAAGTTGTGGATCTGAGGTTAGGCTGACTCTTTCTCATTGTAGGAATGGGAGCAGCGTTCCTTCAAAGGCTACATGTACTGGGCAGAAGCAGAAAGCCTCCAGCACCCCAAGTGGGCTCCGCTCGCACTAAAGCAGGGGGTGTCTGCGTCCCGGGGGCCCTCAGCCTTGGCTGCATGCTGTTCTCACCCAGTGGATGAGGCTCAGCCTTCAGGGCCGCACGGCGCTCCCCAGGCGGTTCCGAGTACAGCCAGGGGTGCAGCCAGCCGGCGGATCCTTTGGGAGCCTGTGGCTTGCAGTCAGCCTGCTGCCTGGGCACTGGTGACCCGTGTCTTCTTCTGTAAGAGCCTATTCTGAACTGACAGTGGCTAGTTTTAAAAATCTGTCCAGTAAAGCAGAAACACCAACAGCCTCTTCATTCCTTTTCCTAATGATGTGCCTCAAAAATGACTCCAACAAGATGAAAACCAGTTTTGAGTTCTCTCTTTGGCTAGAGATGCTTATTTAAGCTTGCCAAAAGGGACTGCTAATTGGTAACTGGTATTACTGTGTTTTCTGGAGACAGAAGTAAAATCAGCCTCACATAGTCTCAATTTCATGGAAAAAAATGTGTGTGTGTGTGCGCGTGTGCGTGGGTGTGAATGTAAAGAATATATATATATTCTTTACTTTCTAATTTCCCAATCCAGTTACCCACTTAGAATTACTTTTCTTTCCACGCAGTTGCTATCTGGCATTGAACTCTGTCACTATCAAAAAAGCATTGTGTTTGGTATTTGGTTTCCTTATTCTATCTTAAGAGCCAACTGCTTTAATTTCATTATTGCCCCCAAAACATAGTTAGGTTCATTGGAACAGCTTCAACTAGCTCTAGCTCTTGTCTCTGAATGAAATGGATTCCATGAAATGCAGTCATATTTCAGACAACCCCCCCCCCCAGTATCTACTCTCTCTTTCTGCTCCAACTGATGCTCTGTTTTAGGTGTTGGGACAAAGGCCAATCAGCAGCTGTTTCTGGGCTTCTCTTGTTTTGGTCCTCTGTGCACATCTGACCAGGAACGAGGCCATCATGCGTGTCCCCCGGACTGGCTTCATAGTCTTGCACACTCGGATGGTGTAGGTGATACGGCACGTACGTTCCAGAACAGTGCTTCTCACACTTGTATGTGCATCTGGTTCCGCTGGGGTGTCTTGGATTGCTGGTGGCCAGGGTCCTGTATCTTTTATTAGCTCCCGGATGGTGCTGGAGCGGCCAGTCCCTGGACCGCATCCTGAACATCAAGGGGTTAAGGGAGCGAAATAAAATGTACAAAGCCACATTTTACCAGTTCTAACTGGTAAACTGGTAAATTGCTAGAACTTTTTATTCCCCTTAATTTTCCAATAATTAAGACCAACCCAAGTTTTAAAGGTTCGAGTTGGTATATATTATAATAGTCTTCCCTGACCTCATCTTAGAGATCTCTCTGCAGGGCCGTGAGGGCAGGAGGCCAGGCCCCGGGCCCAGGTCTAGTGTAGACACTCGGTGTTTATCAGTTGAAGAATCAGTGAACCCCTGGGATGGAAAACGATTGAGATGCACTGAGGGGTAGGCAGGATGTCACCCCTCAGCAGTAACCCCCCCCCCTTTTCCTTAGTTTCTTTTGCCGCAGGAGACCATCACCCTGGGTTGCAGGCCTCTGCACAGTGAAGCGGGCGTGCCCAGTGAGGCCGCTTGTTACATGGGATGCAGGAAGACAGCAGGCGCTTCCCCCTCCTCTCTCCTTCCTTCTGTTTTCTCCTGGCCCACCTAAACTTCAGAGTCCAGACTGGCCCCTGGTGCTAGGACAATGCCTGAGAGCTTGCTGGAATGGCTCGCCATTCATCCGAGGCCCCATGCAGCTGCCTGCAGGTCCCTCAGAGGGGGTGTGCCCCTGGCCACCTTGTATGTTCTCGGCTCAGACTCCCATTTCTGGGCCCCACCTTGGGACTATCTTGGTGCATCCTCTGGGGAGGACCAGGCAGCCCCCGTGGATGCTTCTGGAGCTCATGCTAAATTTAATGACTGTTCACACACTAACAGTGATGCCCAACAGGACCCTTGTTCTGTTTCCCCGTGGCTGTCATGACAATCTCTAGAATCCAAGAGAACCACATCGGGTGCTTCATTAACTCTCATCACCCTCCAAGTAGGGTAGTTCTGGATATTCACAACAATGAGAAAATAGGTTCAGTTAGGAGAGATGAACTGGTTCAGTGAGAGCACATTTGTGGGGCACCTGCAGAGCATCTCTGTTGGAGAAGTCATGCGGTTAGCAGTGGCGAGCGGACACTCAGGACGAGCCAGGAATGGCCACCATGTGCCCGGACACGGTTGAGGCTCTACCTGACCCGTCTCCACTGCCCACTCCTGGGGCGGACTCCTCAGGGGCCCAGCTGGGTCCAAGATGAAGTGCGGTCTGGCTTCTGGCTCACAAAGCATTTATCATACGGTATGTGCCTAGGCAGTGAATGCTTTCCAGCGCTCGCCTAGGTAGCTCACGGTCCTTAACTATCTGCGGCTTGACAAAAAACAGGTTGGCCTTCACCAAAATTAAAAACTTTGTGCATCAGAGGGCTCAATTTTACAGAGTGAAAAAGCACCCCACAGAATGGGAGAAAATAGGCACAAACCATGTATCTGATGAGGGGTTGATGTTCAGAATACGTGAGGAGCTCCTATAACTCAATAACAGAGGACTTGCATAGACATCTCTTCAAAGAAGACATACAAATGGCCAATGAGTATGTGAAAAAGATGCTTGACATCACTAATCATTAGGGAAGTGCAAATTAAAACCACGTGAGATCCCCCCGTGAAGATGACTGCTATCAAAAACCCAGAAGACAATGAGCATTAGTGAGCACTGCGCGTTGCTGTGGGGATCTACATGGTGCAGTCGTTGTGGGAAATAGTTGGACACCTTCTCAAGAAATTAAGCATAGACTCACCATATTATCCAGCAATCCCACCACTGGGTATATGCTGAAAATAATTGAAAGCAGGGACTCTGCCAGATATTAAAACACCCATGACCTCAGCAGCATTGTTCACAAGGGCCAAAAGATAGAAACAAGCCGGAGGCCCATCAACAGATGAACGAATGAACAAGTGGTGTGGATACACGTGTGGTGGGATGTTATGCAGCCATAAAAGGAAGGAGATTCTGACACCTGCTCTGACATGGATGAACCTTGAGGACATCATGCTGGGTGAAATAAGCCAGACACAAAAGGACAGATACTGTCTGATTCTGTGTATATGAAGTAGCTAGAAATTCAGAGACAGAAAGTGGAACGGAGCCCACCAGGGGCTGGGGGAGGGAGATGGGGAGTTACCGTCTAACGGGGGCAGAGTTCCGGTCAGGAAGATGAGAAAGTTCTGGAGTCAGACGGTGGGGATGGCTGCACAGCACTGGGAGTGTGCTGAAAGCCCCCGAGCTGCGTATTTGGAAATGGGCAAGATGGCACGCTTCATGTGTAGTTTCCTACGGTACAAGAGTACTGTGCCAGGGCTGCCGGTGCTGACTGTTGGAGCGCTGTCTCAGGATGTGACACCCACATCCTGCCCACACGGGGCTTTCTCTTGGGAGACTGATTCATCCGGTTGAAAAAAAGAAAGGAGGGGCACCAGGGTGGTGCAGTTGATTAAGCCTCTGCCTCTTGGTTTCAGCTCAGGTCATGATCTTGGGGTCGTGAGATGGAGGCCCGTTGTGCTCCGCGCTCGCCAAGGAGCCTGATAGAGATCCTCTCTCTTCCGCTGCCCCTCCCCACAACCCCGCTCACATTCTCTCTCTCTCCCTCTCCCAAAAGGAAGGAAGGAAGGAAGGCAGGCAGGCAGGCAGGCAGGCAGGCAGGCAAGCACAGGAGGAAAGCACAGAAGATTCTCAGGTTATTTTGCTCGGATTTTGTTCTAAGCTATCCTGAGGGCTGCGTCAGACATAGTTCATTGCTTTGGGTACGGGAAATACAGAAAGCTACAACAGGGTCTCAGGTTGCGGGGCTGTTAGGTTGTCACATCTTTCGCTGTCTGCAGATACCGCATCATTTAAATTACCCCAGGTGGGCAGCCGTCTATGCTTATGAGAAAGATCTCTCCATATCCCATTTCGCTGTAAGCATTTGACTGACATGCGCACAGCCCCTACAGATAACCTCGAACACTGTGCAGAAGAGCGTTTGCCGAGCGCACACAGCAACCACGCGCTGGCCTGGCACGCGGGGCCCCGCTGGGAGCGGTGAGCGAGACCGCACAGGTTCCCCCCTGCCTCACGGGCTGGGGGAGGGGTGGCACAGGCACAGTGTGCCCCCCGCATCCTCAGTCCCAGGAACCCCCTTCCAGTCAGGGGTCCGGACAGAAGGTAGAGACCACAGAGCGTCACACCCCCCGCCGCTTCCTCCCCATTCCCTCCCTCACCTGTCTCCCAGGCCTCACCTTCTGACGGGTCAGTAGTCTGTCGAGCCCTCCTGAGCGGGTGCGGGACATTTCTCACAGGCCCCTTTTTCTGTGTTCCTTATAAGTGACCAGTGTGATCCAGAAAGGCTTCGTGGATTTTCAAAGCAAGGGAATACATGCACATGTTACATGGTTATTAAAATGGAATGATACTGTTTTCTTCCCACTGCCCCGGGGCACTTCTAGAATTTACCAAATTGACTAATTTCATATTATAACCCGGAAGTCCCCTAATCTTCAGGGGAAACCAGCTGTCCATATGATGGTACCACCTGTTTCTAGTTGGGAAACATCTTCCGCCAAGACATGTAGCAAACACAAGTCTATTCAATAGACCTTAGGGGGACCAAGTTGCTGGCAACTTGAAGTTTGTCACTCCTAGGGTTGATATCTGTCTACACTGCTCTATTATCGAGTCACTGGTCAAAAGTGTTCTGTAGCAGGGACGAGAACAGATTGTTTGGGGGAATGCTGCAGTCCATCATGTCAGTTTGTCACTCATTGCTCCGTGGAATACTCTTCCCTCTGATCCATTGATCAGCTGGTTTAGAGGGTTCCCGCAAGCACACCACTGAGGCAGAGAATGGAGGCGCTCTCCTATAGACGAAGAAACTCAGGCTTACAAGACCATCCCCCAGATAAGCCAGCCTCAAACCCATGTCTTGGGACTCCAGAGACCTCACGTCATTATAGAACCCAGATAAGCAACATCTCCGGTCTAAACCACAGTCCAGGATTTGGTCTGGCATCCTACAGAGTGAGGTGAGGCTGAGACGCGGCCAGGAGAGGGCAGGCCAGGCCTCGGTCCCCGGGACTCCTGAATGGGGTGCTTATGCTTCTCCGTGACTCGGCCTGGCGGGTCCGGGGTCTGATGGCTCCGACTCCTGGAAGGAAACCCAGAGGGGTGGGTATTGACATGAAGATGAAGTTAAATGCCATTATAATATGCAGCCTATAGTCGAACTGTTTAATCTGCCATTGTTATCTGTCACATTGCTCGGTGATGGAAAGCAAGTGCATTACCAATCTATAAAGCTGGAGTTGCTCCCTGGGTGATAATTGACCAGATTGGTATTTCTATTCATGGGTTCTTAAAAAAAAGGTAAAAGTGGGTTGTGTCCAAGCACAGCATTTGATTGTGCTAATAAATGTGATAATCAGGTTTGGATGTACAACCAAGTGCCTCCCACAGCCTGCTGGGTGCCTGTAACCATATAGAACCAGAGGCCATTGTCCCTAAACGGCTTCATTTGTTGTACAGGATTGTTTCAACTGTGCCCGCTGGAGTTATTTGTTCTGAAAAAAAGTTTTAAACGAAGAGTCTTATATATAAGAAAATAATGTTTCACTTCCTTTACCCCCCTTCCTTCCCTTCTTAAGACAGTGTTCATTAGGATTGACTGGGGGGCTCAGTTGGTAGAGTGTCTGACTCTTGATCTCAGGTCTTGATCTCGGGGTCATGACTTCAAGCCCCGAGTTGGGCATGGAGCCTACCTAAAAAAAAAAAAAAAAATCCAGTGTTCAGAACGCAACGAGGCAGAAGTCCCTCAAATCGCAGAGCAGAGCCTCTCCAGGCTGGGCTGCAAGGATCTACAGGACAGCCCGTCCAGTTCTCCGCGGGGCAGCCATGGAGACCCGGCCCCAGGTGGGGCCAGGCCCTGCCGCCTGCTCCGACCAGCTCCGACCAGCTCCGGGGTCATGGGCTCAGCTCATGGCACCTTGACCTTCTTACCTGGGGCTCAACCAGACAGAGGGACTGGGGACTGGCCTTGGGTGGAAGACACCGGGCTTCAGTGGCAGGCAGGCACAGGTTGAGTTCCACCTCTGCCACGTCTAGAAGTTAGCTCTCTGCCGAGCCCCTCAGTCTGTGCTTGTCATGTCTCCTTGTGCCCCCATCTGTGGGAAGCAGCTGTTGTTTTCTACTGTGTGGGCTCAGGACAGTTCCTACCGATGAGTCCCCTCTCCAGACAACCATACCATACCAAGAGTAGTCAATCATATTTAGTGTTTATTGCAACTTTCTTCCTTAGGTTTTGAATCTCATTTTTTTAAGGTTTATTTACTTGAGAGAGAGCATGCACATGGAGGTGGGGGGTAGGTAGGGAGAGAGAATCCCAAGCAGACTCCCCCTGAGCGTGGAACCCGACGTGAAGCTCTGTCCCACGACCCTGAGATCAGGACCTGAGCCGAGATCAACAGTCGGACACTCAACCAGCTGTGCCCCCAGGTGCCCCAGGTTTTAAATCTTGGGAGTCCCATTATCAAAGTAGAATACAGCAAAAAAAAAAAAAAAAAAAAAGAAGAGCGTTCTGTGGGAAGAGCTGGGCTGTGTCTTTGCCATGACCTGCGGGGGTGGTCGAGTGGCCCTGCGTGTGTAGGCGTCACTGTCTGCCAAGGACCGGCCTTGAGCGTCAGGGAGGCAGGCTTCGTACGGGGAACGGTTTGCGTGTCGGCGGGTGGTGCCCTCATCGTGGGAGGGTGGCCGCTCAGAGACTTTGTTACGAAATGCAGGCATATTTGGAGCTCCGCCTACAGCCCGGTAACACCTTCAGTGCAACACAGACGGGACAGGACCCCTCCTTTTAACAAGACGCTTCCCCTCCTGGGCGTCTGTGGGCCGCCCTGCCTGGGGTTCCTGGCCATTCTGCATTCATGCTGGCTCCCGAGGGAGGGTGCCGCAGGGCTTTCCAGGAGGTGCAGGGAATGGAGGGATCTTCAGCAGTAATTACCACCCTGGACGTTCTCTCTGCTCCCTCGGGCGGCCTGAGGGCAGCAGTGACACCCATCTGACCTTTGGGCTGGCTCCAAACGCAGTGGTCGCAGCTCATTCTGATCTGGTTTCAGACCATCGGAGAGAGCAGATGGTAAATAAGTGGGGAAAGACTTTGAAGCCTCCAGCTCGAGGCGTTTCCCGTTATGCAGGGAGCACAGAGCACAGGCCTTCCAGGCAATTGATCTTCCGGCTCTATTTCTAGGACTCCCATCACCATGGTATCTCAGATCCTGGCAGGCATGCAGCTAAAAACAGAACCCGGGGGTGGGGGAGTGTGCCCTTCCTGACTTCAGATCATTTGGAGTTCTGTTCTTCAGGGAACATACTCAAAGCAGAGAACTGGTCCCTCCTTCCCCCAAGTACCCTGAGAAGGCAGTGACCTTCAGACCTTGGGGCATCGGCCATTGTCTGCAGGCTGGGTCTCAACCTCCAAGGTGGGGGTGCACGTCCATGTCATCCCAGGCCTGCCAAGACTTGGGTGCCTGGGACTCTTGCTCAGCCACATGCATCTGGAGGCCTGTGCCAGGTCAGGAGCACACCCTGTCCTCCGGGAGAGAGTGGACTCCTGCTGAACGCAGAGTCACGGGGAGCTGGTCCTCCGACAGCAGACAGAAACATTCGGGGGTGCTAGGGGTGCCCACGGCTGTATGGAGAGCCTGGCACGAGCCAGGCCAGGACTTGGGCCAGTTGAAGTGGCTGGGACTTCTGAGGGGGGTTGAAGGGGCCAGGACCCGTGGTGGGCAGCGGCCAGTGACTCCGTCGGGCCCTTCCACTGGGCAAACACTTCAGGATCTCAGGCCACACGCCCTCTGAGGGCTGAGTGGAGGTGCCCACCGGCACCCGCAGTGGGTGTGGATCCACAGCAAGGCGGTTTGCGACCAGGCAGCCTTTCCTCAGATGGCTCACCGACTGAATGTGTGCTGGTGTTTTCCATTATGTGAGGGTAATTGCAGCACTAAATTCCATTTCCGTGACGTGTGCACTCGTTTACGTTCGCAGTGAGGTCCTCATGTGTGAGAAGGCCTCTCTCCAGGCAGAACGGTTGTCTCAGAGCTCCTCGCACTGACCCGCGGTTCGTGGAGCCCGAGCCGTGCAGCTGGTGGCCGGGTGTCTCCAGAGGCTTCCTGATGTGCAGACCTAGGATCTGTGTGCCCGCTCCTCGAGCTGTGTGTGACCGGAGAGGGATAGGAGTCTGCGACGAGGCTAATCCGGGGCGAACCTGGTGCACGTGGAGGAACAGACTGTCCTCTTCGAGTGGAGAAAGGTCAGGAGGCTCGAGGACTCCCCAGGGCCCGGGCCGATCTGTGCCCTGCTCTCCAGGGCTCTGCTCTGACGGTGGGCCGCCCCTCTGTCCGGCCTGTGAGTGTGGCTGACCTGGACATGGGGCCTGGGAGGGTGACCGAGGGCAGTGAGGGCAATCCAGACCAGTGTCCTTCTCGAGGGAAAATCTTGACACAGAGACAGACATGCTCAGAAGGGAGACAATGTGGAGACACAGACAGAGTACCCTCTACAAGTTAAGGACCCCCGAGCCAGCAGAAGCGGGTTCTCCCGCAGCCTCAGAAGGAACCAGCCCTGTGACGCCTCCACCCTGACCTTCTGGCCTCCAGACTGCAAGACAATACATTTTGGTTGTTGAAGCCGGGCCCATATGTGGAAGGTTTTTAGGGCAGGCAACTAATATACTGACCATTAATTTCAGTGGCACAGACTGGATTGGCGCTGGGCCCTTGGCTCCTGGGTCACTTAGAAGTGCATCTCATGGACCCTTCACACGTCCGCCTCCGGAATGTTTACTGTTAGGAGATCTCATGTTTAAAAAGAAATGCCCCGTATTTGGGTATATCGTTGCCGTCTCTGGGAGCAAGGGCCATATCTAACTGGGTTACCTTCATGTGTCTAGCACGTGAGATGGAGTATCTGGGATTGTTTTTGCAGAGACCTGGGGTGCTGTGCTCGATGAAAGCACAAGGCAGAACCAGGAAGCTTCCCATAAATAATGATTGGGCTGGTTGCCTTTATTTCTTCTTTAAATTTCTGATCTCTCATCAGTGTAGATGTATCCTGTGTGATGGCTTTTCATCAAATTTGGCTGTTTTCCTGCCTTTTATTCTGGCTATGTTCAAGTGCTTGACTATGATCACTTTCAGTTCCATTGCTTGGAAAACTCTGATAATTAGATTTAAATCATAAAATATGCTAATGCATGCAGATAGTAGCAGGATAAAGATTTCAAAGGCAACTTAATGTATTCTTCCCCTCGGCAGAAACAAAACAGAGCTGTTTGGATAATAGGCGATCTGCTGTTGTTAGATCCAGGGAGGTCACGGAGAAGGAGCCCAAGAAGCACCGGGGGCTGTGCCAAAGACCCCAGGGCTGGATCACGTTACAGTTAACAATTACCCTTCTCCAAAATGCTCTCCGAATGTGTCCCATGTCTCGTGCAGAAGCCATTGTATGCCACTACATATTTCATTACTGCACAGGCGTGGAGTTCAGGTCTCTGGAAAGCACCTTTCAGGGGTCTGGGGGTGTCTTAGGGTCTCCAGCGTGGCCCCGCTCCTGGGGGCGGCAGGCAGTGGCCACACACATGCTGCTCTCGGGTTAGATGGGACCCCTGCCCCTTGGGCCAGTGTGGGGGGGGTGGGGGGAGGGGAGGCAGGTGACCCACAGAGCAGACAGTCTTCACCCGGGGGGGAGTGGACAGCAGCTGCCATGTTATGGTGAGCGGTCAGGAGAAGGCGTGCATCTGGAGAGGGTTTCTGGGCAGTGGGCCAGGAAGGAGGGTGTGCGTGCCGGTCACCGTGTGCAGCACCAAGCAGGACCTAGAACCTTTGTGAGGAGGCAGGCGGGGGGGCGTTGCTGGCTGAAGCCAGGGTCGCCCGCGCTCTCGGATGGCTGAGGACACCGTGGCACTGCGTGAGAACGGGCTCGGAAGGGAGGCGGCAAGGACACGGCCAGCATCGGGGGGTCGGGAACAGACACCCCCCCCAAGCCCCCTGGGCCTGGCACCAACACAGGCGGACAGACACCTGGTCGGCTCATGGGGGACACTAGAGGGAGCTGGCCCTTCCATGTTCCGGTTTGCTGTCCTCAGGAGGCGACGCCCGCATGTACCCTGGTCCCAAGGGAAGAGGGAAGACAGGTCAGCTCTGCAGCCCTGCAGCCGGCCCGACCCCTCACAGAGGTAAATGGGGGCATAAACAGGGCCAGAAAAGCATCTGTATGAAAAGCTCACCCATGCACGAGGCCTACCCGACCACACTGTGTAAAATCTCATCGCCCCGCACCCCAGCCTCCTTAAATCCCCCTACCTGAGACATCCTCTGGCAGATACACGCTCTTTACTCAACAGAGAAGACAAAATACAGAGAATGTACTTTGGGTTCTGCTTCTTTCCCACCCCCACCCATGAAGGCATAGGGTCCATGAAGGATGGATGCAACGGAGTCCGAGTGCTCAGGAGGGCCTGTCTCATAGTACAAGCCCCATATGTGCTGTGGAGTGAGTGGCTGGAGACAGAGGTTATGCTGTGTTGCACACGGACAGTACATGGGGGGCGGGTGCCCAGACAGACAGACATGCGGAAGCCTGGGCTCTAATCCTGTCAGATTGTAGTTCAAAATCAAAGAAACAGACACTGCTTGCTTGGTTCCTATTTATAGGGTACACATTTCCCAACGCACAGCTCTGCTTTTGGAGAAGCTAAGCACATTCCTGAGGACTGTCAGCTGGCTACTAGGATCACTTGATGCATCGACATCAAAATCAGCAATTACCTTAGAGCAGCGAATCAGCCTGGGAGGGTCTCCCTGCCAGAGCCCTTTTGTTAGCTTCTGTTCAGTTGTCTGTTTCCTGTTGAACCAGAAAGAAAAAGTTCAGACGGTCACTTGCAGTAGTATATGGGCAGGGACTTTAGTCATTTTTTTTCTTGGTTTAGATAAAAAAAAAAAAAAAAAAACTGGTAATACTGTGTTGATGCGTGAATGTTCCTATTTCATATGTTCTCTTCTCTTCCTGTAATGAAGACGGTCTGACTTCACCAGGCCATGCACTTTGTAGACCCGGGATAACCATCCTGTGATCATGTGCTTCGCAAGGGTGAGTGGACTGGCATCCCCACTGCTCTGGATGCCTGCTGAGCCAGGAGCACCGGGGCGGGTGGCGAGGGGGCCCCAGGGGTCAGCTGTGCCCTGGAATCGGCAGCAATTGGCCGAGTGGTCTGTACAGCTCACTTCCTCACTTCAGTTTGTTCTACTTCGTCCCATTCTGCCTCCTGATCGATTCATAGTCCACAAAACCACTTTTTATCATGCTGTAAAATGGAAAAAGATTTCTTTTCAAGCATCACTGCGATTGTTTTGAAATGCCATTCTGTCTCTCTGTTAAGATTTAATTATCTGTTGCAAATAGCATCTGTGAATTAATGTTGCCCAACTCATTTTGGAATAGAAATGATCAAATATTTGGTAGCCAGAAAGCCAAGCGGGGATAGCGACACCAAACACACAGCTTTCTGCTATGGCTCACATTAAACAAAACAACATGCAGAAATCAGAGAGGAAGAAAGGAGACACACCAGCTGAGATACACAGTGATTGCTGCTCTGGGGGACTCACTACTCCATATATTCTTCAGCAACACTGCCTCGTGGAAGACATACACGTGTGAACACACACACATGCTCACACACATGTGTATGTGCACATGCTCACACACGTGCTTGCACACACACACGCATATATGTACACATGCCTGAATGCATACTTGTATGCACACATGCTCACACACAAGCTTGCATATACCCACACACGCTCACATACACACGTTTGCATACACTCACACACATGCTCACATGCATGCATATGTGCACACATGCCTGCACACATGCTCACACATACTTGCATACACTCACACACGCTCACATACATGCTCACACATGTTCACACACACAAACACATGCACACATGCTAGCATGCCTGCACACATATGTGCTCACACACACGCAAACTCATGTACACATGCTCACATGAGCTCACATACACTCACACACCCTAACACATGCATACATGCTAGCATACATGTGCACATGCTCTCACACATGCTCACATACACGCACTCACATGCACACATGATCGCACTCACATGCTCACACGTGCTTGCGTACACCCACACATGCTCACATGCACACCTACTCATACACATATACTTGCATATATGCACACACACATTGCACACATGCTCACATACATGCACACACACACAGTGGTCACATGCGCTCACACACATGTACACATGCTCGCATAAACACATGCACACATGTATGCTCACATGTATGCACACACATCGCACACGTTTGAATATACTCACACGCGTGCACACATGCTCACACATGTGCTTGCGTACACTCACGTATGCTTACATGCACACATGCTCACATACATGTTCGCATATATGCACACATGCAAACACATTACACACATACTTGCATACACGCACACATATGCTCATGCATGTGCTTACATACACCCACACATGCTCACATGCACACATGCTCACATACACACGTACATGCATCTATACACACATGCAAACACACATTGCACACATACTTGCATACATGCACACAGTGCTTGCACACACTCACACATATGCTCACACATGTGCTTACATACACCCTCACATGCACACACACACGCTCGCATATATGCTGCATACATGCACACACATTGCACACATGCTCACACACATAAACACACGTGCTCACACATACATCGGCACACATGTGCATACACACACACACACGTGCACACTCTCTGGCCTAGGGAACTTCCGCAGGCACCTGAAAACCAACATAAATGTCACTTCCCGCTGCACCAACTGTCTTGAGATTTACTCCCACACAGCTTCTCCAAACCCAACTGCGCTCGTCTCCGTTTTGAGGAAATATTTGAGTTCTCCCCAGCTGTTCAGCACCGCTCCTTTGAAATGATATTGATGAGCACCCAGGCTGTGCTGCCTGGGCTGGAAGTTTCCCAGCTCACGTGAAGTTTGAGTATCTCTGGCAGAGTGGCGGGCGGAGCGCACTGCCTGCATCCGGCTTCCTGCCTCTCTGGCGCTGCGTGTGAGTGAGCGCTGCCTCATTAGGGGTAATGCCTCTTCTGTCTTGGGTATTCTGCTGGAGTTGCTCCATCTCCAAATATGTTTTTTTCCCATATCCACATGTCAATCAGCTGCTTGTCTAACGCTAGAAAATGATAGTCGGGAGAATTGAAATTGCTAACAGTTTTAACACCAAAATTTAACTATTCAAGGTTCAGAATGACGGCAGAATAAATAGAATTGGGCCGCGTTGCAAAGGCAAGTGTCCCAATTATTCTAATCTAATCTCCTCCAGAGTTGCAGAAAACATTCAGACGCAGTCTGCTTATCTTGAGTGAGTTGAAGCCAAAGGTTTTCTGCTGCAGGCCCTGCTGGCCTCATGAACTTAATACTCAGTGTTAATGTTGCTAAGCTCGTGTTAGCTGTTGCATGGAGCACTTCAGTTTTCCCTGGCCTTGCACGCTGGGGCGGACTGTCAGTGGTCTGCGCGTGCAGAAGTTGCAGGTGGAGGGCAGGCAGGGCTGCGGGCAGGGAGGCTCACTGGGCTGTGGTGTTTGGCAGATATTACCATTCCTTTTCACGTTTGGCACGAAACATCTTCTTGGAACATCGTGAGGTCATTGTAGTCGGACGGAACAGGCTTGGGAGGGGATGAGAGTGGGCCGGCGCTTCGAGGGGTAACCCAGCCACACGTCCAGCGGACGGGTGGCACCCCAGACCCAGAGTGTCAGCTCAGTGCGTCGATAGAGGCCCAGGCAGGACACGGGGTCTGTGAGGCCAGCGTTCCAGCAGGTGGGGAGGGGTGCTGGGTGACAGTCCAGGGATAGGATGGGCTACCGCACCAGGCTTGCCGGGCTGCAGGGCTCTGGGGCAGCGGGGGGCGGTATGTGGAGGCTGCTGGACCCCACAGACAGGGGCAAGCAGAGACTCAGGGTCACCGGTCCCAGGATGAAGTGCAGGAAGGCCCTGAGAAACAAAGGGCCGGTAGGACCTGGTGTTAGAGCCACTGGTAATGCAGTTGGCCGTACCAGACCCAGGCCCTTGACCCCGCCCAGGCCGGCCCGGATCCTGGAGGCCATCAGGCTGGATGCCTTCCAGGTGGTGTCCAGGGAACCCAGTGAGAGGAGGAAAAGGGACGGCGCTGAGGTTCAGACAGAGCCCCGGAGAGGTCAGGGCCCTGCTCCTGTGTGTGGGGAGGGCCCAGACGGATGCTCGCTCTCCTCACAACAAGGCTGGGGGGGCAAACCGCGCAGCCTCCCAGGTGCCCACAGGCTGTGGGAAAGGAGAGCCAGACACACAAACTCCGGTGGGGCGGTGGCCGCAGGTTACCTCATCAACCTCAGGCAGGAGCCACCAGGCCGGCGGCAGGAAAGACGCTGCTCTTCAGGGACCTCAGAGGCACAGCCGACTGACAGGCACTGGGGAGGGAGAGAGAGAGGCAAGCAAGGCAGGCACATGGAAGGTGGCAGCCGAGCCTGGTCCCCCATGTGTCAGAGAGAAGACAGACGTGCCCGCAGCAGGTCCCAGGTCTGATCCTGCTGGAGTTTGGTCTTTCCCATCCCAGGAATGAGTGGGAGAGTCCTTTCTCCCCAGCCTTCGACTTCCAGATGGGAGCCCCGGCCTGGGGGGCTGGAGGGAGGGCCTGGGTTCATTATTCAGTAGGTTCTCCAGGCGCTAGACCCTTCCCAGTGCCAGATCCTTCCCGGTGCCAGGACCTCCTGCTGTAGTGCCCATGGCCACTTCCCCCCAGCCAGCATGTGGGGTGCCCATCAGTGTGACTGGGCCCCACCCCAGGGGGCTCCCCCAGGGGCTCACACAGACCCTAAGTCCCAGCCTCCCAAGAGGGGCCCTGACAACCTCCTGTGGTCCCTGCCAGCCCCCTCGGAGCCCCACTCCCATCACCTGCAACCAAGGACTGGCCACTACCCGACGTGGGTCTCCCCACAGGTCTCCCGACCACGGGCATGCACGAGCTGAGGTGGAGTCTGGGGGCTTGGTCTGCTCCCTTCAGTGTGGAAGACCAAAATACCCCGAAGCCTCCAGCACCCTCAGCTCTGCCCTTGCCTGTTTCACAGCCTCTCCCAGGTCCGTCAAGGTGGAGGAGGCTGTGGGGAGGGTGCTGTCCACCTCACCCCTTGAATGTCGCCAGAAGCACAGACTGGATCTTTGGACAAATTGTTATTTTGTAAGAAGTTTCTTTCTAGAAGCCCACCAGCCTCCCTTCTCAATGGACTGATTGCATTGGGGGTGTGGGTGTGGTGGATTTTCAGTCCAGCACGTGCAAATCTTGAAAGAAGGAAGTAAAGTAGGTAAGTAGGAAGAACAGCGAGAGCCCCAGAGGAGGAAAATGCAATGGGAACTTGAAGATGACAAATACCAAGTGACCAGCAGCAGAAACAGATGGTGTCCACACTGTTACTCTGACAGAGCGGCCTCCCAGATGTGGCAGTGAACCCACATCGGGTCAGGTCCTGCCTTTGAGAAGGGGGCAGGCTCCCCGACGCGGTGACAGTGCTCAGTGGAGTATACGTTCCTTTGCTGGGTGGTAAACATAGACAGATTTTGTCTTTACGCTCTTTCTGGGTCAGAGAGTGTCAGGGAATCCAGGAGGCCGGCCAGGCCCCACTCCTTTCTGCAAGAGCCCTTCCAAGGCCCGGGAGCAGGGCAGTGATGTGGGGGAGCCCCACCAGCTGGGGCTCAGAAGGGCATAGAAGACCACGCGCAGGGGACTGTCCCCTCCCCGCCCTTCCAGGACTCGCTTCCTACCCCATGTTCCTCCTTTAGCATGCACTCACCTCCTGGGGAGTGCTCCTCTCGGGGGGCCTGGAGCCCTCCCCCAGTGGGAGGAAGGTGTGGACACATGGGCCACCCCTTCCAAAGACAAATCGGGCAAAAATGGTGGCCACATCTCTCTGACATCTGCAGCTGGTAAGTATCAATATCTGCAAAAGGGCAGGATTTGTGTACAAATGAAACACAGATCAAAGATTCATCACTTCCCTAATGAGTTCTCTCTCAGTCATCTCTTTTCCTCAGAACACAGGCTCCCTTCCTGACCCTAACCTTCTGCAATCATTAAGCTCTTGGTGTAGGTCTGTGGCCCGGACACCCTCTGATTTCCTTCCTTCGTTTCCAGGACAGAGAGATTTGAACTAAGCGCACAATTTTCAGCGTGGTCCTGTCCACCCCACACGTCCAGACGCTGCCCATCTCCTCACGTGTATTTTCAGTTCCTGATCTCCCAGCAACTGGGTTTTGTGTCCTTGAACCACCGAGCACAGTGCCAGTGCATGGCGGTGACCACGGACTCCTACTCGGAGCTTCGCTCATGGACCCGCGGCCCCGTCATTATTCTGGCCACACACCCTTTCACAGTTTTTATCCCTAATCTTGTTATCTGTCATTTTTCTGTCCCTAATGCATTCACTGCTCATCCTTGGCAGAGCCATTCCCCGTGAGTGACCTTGCCCACCCACCCCCCGTGTCGGAGGCCCGGCAAGTGACGCTCATTAGCAGACGTTCTCGCCTCGCCGTGCCACGCATCTTTCTCTGGGGACTGAACTGGCCCCGTCCTGCCCTTCTGTCACCTCCAACAGTGGTGGTGCATTTCCAGAGTCTGCTTTTCTTTCCTGCTGGACACTGTGACTCCCCGACGTCACCTGTGTCCAGTGCCCAGCGAGCCGCTTCCGGCAGAGTGTTTTATGATGCTCTTGATGGGCCTCCTCGATGTCGCCTCTTTATTCTTTCTTTTCTTCAACAAACCAATAAGAAACATGTATTAGCAATATTCTGCGTAATAAAGCACTCAGAAAGGCTTTCTTGGAGCTTATCTGCGTTGTCCACGACTTCTTCCTAGTGGGTGAAGACGCTCTGTTTCCTTCGGATGACTGTTAGTGGCAGCTGGAGATTTCAGCGAGGAGATGCTGCGGGGCTTGGCTGCAGTGTGTTGCTCTGATGTGCTGTGTGTGTGTGTGTGTGTGCGCATTTGCAGAGTACACTATCTCATCTCATTTCGGCCTGCTAGGAAATAAATGGACCCGTGATCCTCATCTTCTCATGAAGCCCTAAATGTAACATTTACTTCCTAATTACTTCTGAGAGCGGCACGTTTCCGTTTCCCCCGTCTTTCCCTGCGGGCTCTGGAGATGGACGTTACCTGAGCCCCACGGACCTATCTGTCGTCCAGCGCTCATTTCCTGACCCCCCGTGTTGACACGACTCCGATTTCTTCACTTCAGCCGCTCCTCCTTTGAGAAGTGTGTGCGTTGCCGTCATCTGCTCCAACCCCTCTTGTGAATGAGGAGAGAAAATATTAATTGATTTTTTTTTTTTTTTAGGAATTAATTATCATTGCCATGTTCCGGAGACCCTATTGTCTCTCGGTGACCTCCGGCTCTGTAAAATCGCATTGAATCACACAATCTGTCTTAATACTTCATGGAGCCTTCCTTTCATTTCTGAGCATGGCTGTCTCACCTATTTTTTTTGGTAACTTTTAAACTTCATTATGAGAGAAGTTTTGCATTCTGCTCTGCCCTGGTCCTTTGTATCTTACAGGGATTTCTGCTTTCACATTCATCACTTTTACCCTGCCTTCATCTCTGTAATAGCAATGCTTAGCCTTCTCATAGTGCACATCTTCGAAGTGCTCCACAAACTTATGGAGGCTTAATTGTCTTGCCTTTGTGGGCCTTGCTGGCTCGGCTGCCAGAGGCCCAGACACTGCCTCGGAGGTCCGGGCAGGGTCCCCGTGGGCCCCCCTGGCCTCTCTCTGACCCCCCCCCCCAGTTAATTCCACCTGCAGGGCCTTCTCCATCGGGGAATGAGGAGAACCCCGTCCTTCAGAGCAAGCCACACAGCATGCTTACACAGCTCACCCCATGGGAACCGTAATCATTTTTCTAACACCTACACCACAGCACCATTAGCAGGAAACATGGCACATTTAAGGCAGGCGGAGATGGAAAATGGGGCCATCCACTTAAATATGTAGTTTGGTGACTGTCCGCCATCAGGTCAGCGGGAAGCGAGCTTCCAGAAGTGCTCAGCACTGAGGGTCCATGGGCAGGCGTTGTTTGCACGGTGACCATGCGACATGCCCTTAATACCGACCTCACGTAGTGCAGCACCACGGCTCACTGCCTGTGATCGTCCCGAGTGGTGGTCATAGGGGAAGATGCTCTAGGACTCACCCGGTCACTTTTCCAATAAAAGCAGCAGAGGCAGCATCATAGAGATGGAGAATTAAGAACAGATTGTTATTTGGGGTCCTTCAGGTGATCCTTTCTGTAGAGGAACTTCACGTCAAGCAAACACCGCATCATCTCGGGACCGTCTCCTGACATTCCCATCTGAAGACCGTCTCACCAGCCGCGGCCCCGGGACCATGTGCCCCTCATCTCTGTGTCTAACCTTCATTTTTAAGCCTTGAAAATAAGTGCAAATATATAACAGAGCTGCAGAGAGAACAACTTCTAGTGGCCGCTCTTACTAATACCTCTTGAGCCACATTAAAAAAATCCAGAATGGGTTGTCTAGTAATCCATTAATTGAAACTTCAGTCCATTGGGAGCATTTACTCATAGGTAGAGTACAGTAATGTTGATAAACATGTTGATAACTCTGAAGAGCCTTCTGAATCAAATATTTTAAGTTTAATTTTTCATAAACAGTATCTATTCTAACAATTTGGAAATTAACAGTTCAGTTACAACGCATATGTAATGATTTTATTAACCAAATTTCTTATATGCCTGGCATGCCACATGTGTTCACTGCATATATTAGAACAAATAAATAATAGAGTAATGCTTTTCTAACTTGAATATCTATTACACGAGGCTTTTGAATATTCCAGGGAAACTGATAAAATGGTAATCTATAGGGTTCAGGAGTTGCTCCTTATCAAGATAATCACATCTGGGTATCATAATGGTTTTGCAGCCCTGGAAAGCCACATACTTTGTGGAATCCACAGCCAGATGAATCATTGCCTGGGACCTGTAATTAAATCACTTATAAAGGCTACAAGTGCATGGCAAAGTTTATTGATTTCCTTGAAAATAATAATGTCTTGACCTTGCCACTGTTCAAATGGGATTAAATAATTCTTCCCAGTGGGGCCATGATCTAAGCCAGCAGGCTTGCTTCTGTGCCATGAATCTGCTGCGACTTCCCTCCAAGATACTAACTGACCCCATTACTTGTTGGACACACAAGGGATGATGTTGAGACATGCTTTTCCAGTGAATCCTGATTGGAATACGATTAGCTTTTCCTACGGATTTAGTTTTAGGAACGTGAGCCCTTGTATGTCCTCACTGTCTAGCCTCCGTCAGACCTCTGCTTCCGGTGCCCAGGTGCCCAGGCGCGGAGGTCACGGTGATGAGCGAAGCTGCGTGCGATGCTTGTGTTCTCCTGGGCGGTGCTGTTCCCAGAGCGGCGTGTTAGCCCGTGAGCAGGTGCGTGCAGGTGTGTGTGCGAGCACGTGTTTGTGTGCGTGGCGGGACAGACGCGCAGTTAACCAGCTTGCTTGTGATTTGGGGGGGCAGGGATAAGGAAGAAGAACGTGCTGTCTTTGAGGGAGAGGAAAGCAGAAATCGAGGCGGTTCTCCCGCCGGGCTGTGGGGTGAGAGAAAAGCGCTGAGGGCTCTTGCTAACGAACGTGCAGTTGCCTGCAGAGAGCGGTCCCTTGCAGAGAGGAACGGAACCCTGTGAACCACACACCGGAAGCACTACGGGGTCAGGGAAGATGCAGGGCTCCGACCGGAACCACGCGCGGTGCGCAGGAAGGAAGCAGCCGGTGGAGTTCACTGTGGAGTGTGTCTGTCTGCGTCTGCGCGCGCGGGCGGGGGGGCGTGGGCGTTGTGCGCACGTGTGTCTCCGCGCGCACGCGTCTTTGTGCGCGCCTGTGCGAGGGGCAGGTGTCTGGGCGCGCCCACTGGCGCAGGGGCAGCTGGGCTGAGGTCCGGACCGAGCGCGGGGCAGGTGCGGCGGCTCTGGCCCGCAGGGCCCCGGAAGGCCGCCGGCGGCGGAGGCGGGGACGGAGGCGGGTGCTGGCCTCGGGCGCTGCGAGGCTGCGACCGCCGCTGTGTAGGCCGGCGCGTCGGAGTCGGACTCGGGGTCAGCGAGGAGGGCCGCTCGGAGGGCTCGGGGGCATGACCGACTGCCCGCACCGGGCGTCTCCGAGCAGCGACTAGCTGCGTGGGCCCCTCCGCGCACGGCGTCCAGCGCGTCCCGTCCGGCGACAGGAGCCAGCGCGCCTGGCGCCAGGGCGGGTCTCAGGGCCCCGGGAGCCCCGGCGGCCCAGCCCTTCGGCTCCGTCCTCCGGAGCGCGGCTCCTTCTGCTCGCGGTGCACGCCTCTGTGCTTCTAGCACCTTCCCACTGCCCTCTCTCGAAGCGCGCCTCGCCGAGGCGGCCGTGGACTCAGGTGTCGGAGCAGCGCCCTCGAGGCTGAGGCAGGGCCGTCCCCGGGGCGCCCGCTCCCGGCGCCCTCTGACTCCACGGAGGCTCCTCGCGGGGCTTGCGGGCTCTGCCGTAACAACCGTCCCGGAGGAGAGGCTGAGAACTACACAGCTGTGTTTGGAGACCGGCCGTCGGAAACCAAGGTGTCGGCGGGGCCGGTTGCCGTGTGGGGGCCGAGCGGGGGCAGCGGCCCCGGGCTCTGCGGCTTCTGCGGCGTCTGCTGGCCACCGCGGTCTTTGGCGTGCCCTGGCTCCTCAGAGGCATCATCCCGCCCTCGGCCTCCGTCGACCCGGGGTCGTCCTGCTCCTGCATCTGTCTCTGGATCTCTTCTTTAAAGGACGCCTGTCGTATTGGGTGAGGGGCCCACTCTACCGCAGCGTGACCTCTTCTTAACTAATCACATTGGCAAAGGCCCAATATCCAAATAAGGTCACACTCTCAGGGACTGGAGTTAGGACTTCTGCACGTCTTGGGAGACGTGCTTCAACCCACAATGACTGGCTTTTGGGTTTTCAGCTGCTAGAATTTGGGCACCCAGATTCTAGAGCGAGGACGCTTTACTGAGACACTCTGGGAAAACATAAAAAGGCAGAGCTTGAAATTGAAGCCCAGACTTCGTTTTCTTCCTTCCTAAACACTGTGGGACCGTGAGCCGTGGTAACTGGGTGCCTGCGTCCAAATAGGGCAGCATTGCTGCTGCCTTTAGATGACTTATTAGAACATTCTGACCACAAAACCCTCATCTGAGAGCCAACAAATGTGCAAGGTCCCTCCCTACAGAGCAGGCTTCATCGCGTGTGCCTTCCGGACCCCCGAGGTCTGTGGGCACCGAGCCGCAGCTGCGTACTGCACTCCGCCTGTTGCTGTCCGAATCCTAAACAGAGGCATTTGACACTCCTCCCCGAGCCGGCCGTGGTCCTGGCTACACCGCTTGCAGTGACAGAGCCAGGTGGGTTGAAATGGGGACCTGCCCCAGGATTTATCCCACACCACGGAGTCTGCAACCTGCTCTAGCAAACGCAAAGACTTGCATGGCTTGACTTCCTGGGTTCCTTCTTCCACAGACCTGGGGTGCTTCTCACGCACCATCCTGCTGTTCGCCCGTAACTTCACATTGCATCCGTCATTAGCACGATGGTCAAGGGAGGTCCCTATGAGGATCATTAAATGAACAGAGTTCATCAGAAGAGGGCCCAAATCACCACCACTGTGGTCCCTGAGTCCCGGGTCTTCCCAGAGTGCCATCAACTATTCCTTGTCACTCCTAAATCATCAATCAAAATATACAACAAGTAGTACAAGCTTTGTCACCATCTGCGTGGGAAAGTACACCTCTCTGCCCCTCAGTTTTGTAATCCAGGAAGGGAAAGGAACGGCACCAAGCTTTCCAGTCAGGGTCGCAGGGGTGCTGAGATAGTGCCCCTCCCACCCCCGGCCCCAGGCACAGCCAGACGGGGCCTCTCGCAGCTGTGGTGGCAGCCAGAGATCACAGCTGTGTACCCCAGCGTGCCACGTAAGCATTGTCATCTTCACCTGCAGTGGCCTGCAAAAGGAGGCCCTAGAGTAGAGGATGTCAGGGTCCTTTTGAGATGGGAGTGCTTTCTATATCCTCCCCGGTCTGGTTCTCGGAGGCCTGATCTAAGCCCTGCACGGTGTTGTGAGGCCTTCCCATTGGATCCCCAGCCGTCCATAAACCTCTATCCCAGATCCAATACAGGCCAGGCCCTCCTCTGGACACAGACGAAACTGGGGGGCCCAAGGCCCTGAAGAGCGCTGCCCTTGGGGATTGACACGGAAATATACACAGATGATTCGTGGTGGGGACGGTGCAGCGGTGGCTGGGAGGAGGGCAGAGCAGCTGGGAGCAGGCCAAGGGGCAGGACTGCTTGCCTCCCTCAGTGGGTTGAGCAGGGGAGGCCTCCTGAGAAGCCAACTTTTGAACGGGGGGTGGAATCCACCAGCATGGTGAGCACTGAGGCAAGGGTGCTGGCAGGGCATATGGTGAGTCAGATGTCCTGAGGCAGTGAAGGCCTCTCAAGGTCACTAGCTTCCTCTGGTTTAAAAACCTCTCGACCCTCTCTCTTGGTTGAAGACAGACTTGGGGAATCAGTCGAGCACATTTTCCCCTGTGCTGGAGCAAGAACAGTGCAATCCATGTCTGACACCCACTAAGTATGTGCCTCACACGCTGTGGGAGATCAAGGAGCCGCCACGATTCACCGCATGTGCGTAACCTGCTCATTTATTCGGGTCAGGTGCTCATTTGCAGCATTCTGTCCAAAAGGAAAGCATTGTTATATTACTGAGTAAATAATGTGCTCGGAAATGGGATTTTGAAATACAGAATTGAGATTGACAGTAGTAATTTGTATTTGTGGACTACTATTCCGCCTTTGACCTCAGAATTTTTCTCAACATAGTATGAAAGCACGCATATGTTTTACACACTCTTAGGGCAACCCTGCAAGGCAAAGTGGCTAATAACAGTAATAGTAAAAGTAATAGCAGTTAATATTTACTGAATACTGACTACAGCCAGGTCATGCACATGCCTAAGGCAACCAATACCCATCTATTTATTAATATATTCTAGGTGAAGTCTATGACATACATATATTATGCTAGGTAATATGCTTACATTCAACAAATATTTATTGAGCACCTGTAATGTGCCAGGCACTGCTTTGGGATGAAAGACTAGAGTAGTGAACAAAATAGATGAAATCATGCTCCGTCCTATGGTGGGGCCACAGGAAGTATGAGCGGACGGCCCAGGGGTCCCGTGGGGGGGACACAGGAAGTGCGAGTGATCCCTCCAGGGGTCCCGTGGGGGGGACACAGGAAGTGCGAGTGATCCCTCCAGGGGTCCCGTGGGGGGGACACAGGAAGTGCGAGTGATCCCTCCAGGGGTCCCGTGGCGGGGACACAGGAAGTGGGAGTGATCCCTTCAGCGGTCCTGTGGGGGGGACCGGGAAGTACTAGTGGACTGCCCATGAGTCCC
The DNA here is from genome assembly GCF_037043125.1 of Eumetopias jubatus. NCBI lineage: Eukaryota > Metazoa > Chordata > Mammalia > Carnivora > Otariidae > Eumetopias > Eumetopias jubatus. Next base: position 192,887,963 of record NW_028274809.1, read on the forward strand.
ATGGCGGGGACACGGGAAGTGCGAGTGATCCCTCCAGGAGTCCTGTGGCGGGGACACAGGAAGTGGGAGTGGACTGCCCAGGGGTCCTGTGAGGGGGAACAGGAAGTGGGAGTAATCCCTCCAGGGGTCCCGTGGGGGGGAACAGGAAGTGGGAGTGATCCCTCCAGGGGTCCCGTGGCGGGGACACAGGAAGTGCGAGTGGACTGCCCAGGGGTCCCGTGGGGGGGAACAGGAAGTGCGAGTGATCCCTCCAGGGGTCCTGTGGGGGGGAACAGGAAGTGGGAGTGATCCCTCCAGGGGCCCTCTGGTGGGGACACAGGAAGTGTGAGTGATCCCTCCAGGGGTCCCGTGGCGGGGACACAGGAAGTGGGAGTGATCCCTCCAGGGGTCCCGTGGGGGGGAACAGGAAGTGGGAGTGATCCCTCCAGGGGTCCTGTGGGGGGGAACAGGAAGTGGGAGTGATCCCTCCAGGGGTCCTGTGGGGGGGAACAGGAAGTGCGAGTGATCCCTCCAGGGGTCCTGTGGGGGGGAACAGGAAGTGGGAGTGATCCCTCCAGGGGCCCTCTGGTGGGGACACAGGAAGTGTGAGTGATCCCTCCAGGGGTCCCGTGGCGGGGACACAGGAAGTGGGAGTGATCCCTCCAGGGGCCCCATGGCGGGGACACAGGAAGTATGAGTGGACTGCCCAGGGGTCCTGTGGGGGGGAACAGGAAGTGTGAGTGATTCCTCCAGGGGTCCCGTGGGGGGGAACAGGAAGTGGGAGTGATCCCTCCAGGGGTCCCGTGGGGGGGAACAGGAAGTGCGAGTGATCCCTCCAGGGGTCCCGTGGGGGGGAACAGGAAGTGCGAGTGAACTCCCCTCCAGCCTTTTTCAGGGCCTTCATCTTAGAAGTGGAATTATGCTGCCCCAGAGTCCAGAGTAAGCATCTGGAGGCACACAGGATTGTTCTGGCTAATTTGTGGTGTTGGGCATAGAAGCAGCACCCCAACTTTGAATGTGACAGGAAAGAGATGTTTCCAAAAGGTGCAGACCTTTCAGACGACCATAGGCAGGCCCCAGAACAGAAGCAGAGCAGTGTCTCTTCCAAGGGAAAGACTATCTGCCTTTCCCCTGCAACAGGAGGCCTCACGGCCTGGGAACGTCTTCTTGGGAGGCAATTTACAGCCATTCCGCTTTTCTTTCCTGATTAAACCTGGTAATCAGATACACAGAGAAAAGCCCAGCCCCCTGTCTCTCAGAGGAACCTCGAGGAATTCTCCTGCAGCAATGACTACGGAAGTGGATCACGCTGGAGTCAGGCGACTGTGACAAGGGGGTGGCTCTGTGCGTTGAGAAGTGGGCTGGAACGGGCGGTTCGTCCGGGTAGCCCTAGGTATCCCAGACTCTGCTGATTCCCTGACTCATTCCTTTCTTTGGCAGCCGTTTTCCTAGAGCCATTCATTGTCAGCACATGCAAGGTACCCCAAAACTAAACAGCCGTCCCCAAAATTGAGTAGCTTCAAACAGTAATCCTTTATCTAGCTCACAGTTCTGCAGTTTGGCAAGTTAGGTGGCCGTCGGCTAGAAACCTTTGGCCTTTCAGAGCTAGATCAGCTCCAGTGTCATCAGCTGGTTACTGCTGTGCTCGCTCTGACTCTGTTATTCCGTGTACTAGTTGTCCAAACATTTTTTGGTTGGCCACTGTGGGAGATGGTTCTTAGCCCAGAGGTTCCCAGGCGAAGGGGCTAAAGACATGTATATTGGTGTGATGTGCGTATGGTTTGTGGTTTAAAAGCACCATGAACTGGGGCGCCTGGGTGGCTCAGTCGTTAAGCGTCTGCCTTCGGCTCAGGTCATGATCCCAGGGTCCTGGGATCGAGCCCCACATCGGGCTCCCTGCTCCACGGGGACCCTGCTTCTCCCTCACGCTAACCCTGTGCCTGCTGTTCCCCCTGCTTGTGCTCACTCTCTCCCTCTCCCTCCCCCTCTCTGACAAATAAAGAAAGAAAGAAAATCTTAAAAACAAATGAAAGCACCATGAGCAAACACTTTGGGGAAAGGAGCTGTCCCTTTTGCATGAGGTCATCAGAGGTAATTTGCTAAGGGGGGGGTGCCTTGGAACTGAGTTTTAAGGCTTATAGAGGAGTTTATAAGGCAGGTAAGAGTTGGCAAGTATTTCCAGTTAGAAAAGCAGGTGGAAGTGTTTGAGAGTAGTGTGGCATGTTTAAAACCTGGCACGTACACAGATGCAGGAGCTAGAGAGGTAGTTTAGTATTTGGGTTGCATGCAAAATTAGATAAAAATAGGAAGGATATCCAAAGCTAAATAAAATTTATTTTTAAAGCAATCTGATATCAGTTCAGTATGACTGCTAAGCAACATGAATGGTATAAAAAATGTAAGATCAAGTTTCTGTATTAAATAATAGTCATAAGCCTAATTTATTGAATGATCATTATATGCCAGGAACTCATCTACTGCTTTGCATATACTCCTCATCACAACTCTAGGAAATACTCAGCCTCCTCCCCTCCCCGACCCATAGTTGAGGAAGCTGAGGTTCACAGAGGCAAAGTAATTTTCCAAAGTCACAGAGTAAGTAACAAAGTCAGGATTTGAACCAAAGTCCTCCGGCTCCAGAAGCAACACAATTCCCCACCAGCATAAAAATGTCTACACCATATGCAGTCCCTCTAGGAAGACGAGACAAACGCACGTCTCGGATGTGACCACGGGAGAACAAACGCTATTTCACGCCAAGGCCCGAGGGGCCACCAACGTATGCTGAGGGCAGAGAGGGAGCGGAAGACCGCTCCGGTTTGTGCTAGCCTGTCTGCGCTGCTTTCCCCGGGTTATTATTTTAGAATCAGAATATCTTCTGTCAGTGCAGAGTTTTTCCAGAGCCACAGCTGAGGCATCAAAGCAATGAGTGGATGCCTCCATGTAAATTCAACCGCACTTCTTCCCGGGGCAGTGTGCATGGGGGCCCGTGTATGGTTTTGGGGGGCGCTTGTCTGGGTGTGTTTGGTTGGAACTTAATAAAGAGTGATTACAGATATCAGCTCGTCTGGGGACTGGGGATGAGGAATGTTTGCACATTTTTCTGATTGTTTTCCTTGTTGCTGAAACGCTGGGCGCTGGCTGGTCTGCAGTCAGCTGGTACATAGAATAGACATCTCTCTGTGCCTGCCTCCTGGTTCAGCAACTTGTGCCACTTCTGGAGCTAGATTAATTAGTGAGTATCTGATAAAACGAGAGGCAACATATTTCTTGTTTCAGAGGTGTCACAATCATGTTAAGTTGTTACTTTATATCCCAGAATCAGCCATGTGACGCTGAGCTACATCATTATTGTGTGTCACTTCAAGCCAGGGGAAGGGTCTGGGAACCCAGGGAGCTTGTCCCAGCCCCTGCAGAGGCCTGGCTGGATTCGTCAGGAGTGGTGATGACAAGCAGTGTTGGGGAGCATCGCGTGTGAGAAGGGTCCTCGCATGCATGGACAAAGCGGGCTGCTTGCAGGAGGGTGAATCCCAACATCTGTAATGATGTTGGCTCCTATAGGTCATCCAGACATGGTACAAGTGTCTAGACAATTTAATTAGCTAGGCTGCACCTTCTAGATTCAGTTCCGGCGCTCACATCATGAGAGGAATGATGAAGGGTTTGGGGAAAGGGGGTGCTGTGCATTTGTAGCGAAACTGTTTCTGCTTTTCCAGCCCTCAAAAGAGCACATGTGTTCCCTCCTTCTCTCTGTCCTGCCCACAGCACAGATCTACTTATTAACTGTCTCTCTGCTTCTCCTTGAGCACCTGCCCCAACACACGTGCACACACATACACTCTTAGAACAGCACCGTCAGATGGGACTTCTTGCAATTACAGAAATGTGTAGCCTCTGGCAACTGAGGGCTTCAAACGAGCTGGTGAAAACGAAGGATGGCTCTTTAATCTGGTTGAAATGTCCACTCAGTCCAGCTTAAACTTACGGCTGCCGAATCGGCCAGCCTGGCTCTGGAATGGAGGCTCCCTGAGGATTGGACTTTGTTTTGCTCACCTTTGTCTGCCCAGCACAGGGGGCGTCAGGACACATTTGTCAACTGGATGAAGGAGATGATCAGAGGACGCGGGCTGGGCGCCCTGAGGACATCTTTCCCGCCCGAGCCCTCGTTATCCGGAGAGGGAGATTGCTGCACGGTGAGGCACACTGTAGTCTTTGTTGCTGTTTTTGGTGCCAGATCCTCTCTCGTGTGAGTAAATTTCACACAGCCTTCCAGAACCCATATGTGTTTCCTCTCCAGCACACCTTCTTGGGGCTGATGAATCCCTCCACACGGTTACCCAGGGGCCATCTGTGGCTCCACGGCCAGAGTCCGGGCGTCTCAGAGCCGGGGGGGGCTGTGGGGCCCTTCCCTGCTCCTCCACTCCCTTACCCCTCAGCCTCCAACGCCACCTCGCCACAGCCCAGAGCAGGGCCACAGGCCCTCTGGACCACCCACCTGCTTCAGCCTCCCCAGACCTGCTCTTCCCACTCCTCAGGCTTTGTGGTCTGATGGCATCTGCTTAGGATGTGGCAGCAAAGGGACATCTGTCATTTAGGGTAAAAATGTACACAGGCATCGTCAGTGTTGTTGCGGGGAAAGGAGAGATTGTGAGTATCCTTTGGGATGAGGCTTCTTGTTTGTTCGGGGGTGATTTAGGCCACTGTGCCCAAATGTCCCAGGAGAGATTTGGAGTGGAAGATGCGGCCCGTCTCAGCAGCACCGCGGGAATGGGCGAGAGGGAGCTACAGACCCGCGTTAAATGCTCCGCGTGGAAGAGGGCCGGTGCCGAAGGGCCGGCTGCTGCAAGCTTCCCCATCCTGCCAGTTCCTTTGTAAGCAAAGTTGGGCGACCATGAGATCCAAATGAAAATTGCCAGGGGAGCCGGACAAGCAGCCTGTCTGTGATGAGGCCATGAATAAACAGACTCCTAGGAGGAAAGCAAATGGCTGGCCTTGGTCCGGGAGACGGCTGGCCGCTCTGACAAGAGCGGGGCCCCCAGATAAATAGGCCTATCCATGTGCTGATTCTCCAGGCCACACCTGCCTGTCCTGGGCCACCCTGTCTGCGGCCCCAGGAAGCCAAGTCTCCCCAGCAGCCCAGGAGGGTAATAAAGGGAACGGCACCTGCCCCAGAGGGCAGCTCGCGTTTCCCAGACGCCTTCCCTCTGCCTCCCGGCCTTCCTCCCTCCCACTGGCCACAGCCCGGGGCTTCTGGGTCCCACCTTCGCTTGCTCCATGTTTGGGTCCTGCCTTCCCCCTCCCTCTACCCACACTTGCTCCAAGCCCAGCAGAACAACAAGAGTGATGGGGACTCCATCAGGGCGTTGTTAGGGCTGTCTGGGCTCACAATGGCCCATTTCGGGTGATTGGCAGCTACTTACACTCAGCCTCCCACTGAGCCATTGGTGAGTGTTCTTGTTCTCTGCAATTTTAAACTGTTCCTGGCCTGAATATTAATATGTAAGGTCCAGTACACGGGAAAAAAATAATGGCATTTAAACCCTTTAACATCGAATCTGGGTATAGCGAAATAATTCTAAAGTGTCCCCAGAAAGCTCTTAATTTAAGGTTGGCTGAGGCACGAAGGGCGAAGCCTGCATTGTTAGTAAGTTCTTCGGTGCATATTCATATCTGGCTTCTATGAGGCCACTTTTGAGTGAAGAGGCTGGAAAAGACCCCGCTCACATTCAAATAAAACGTGATTGTTGTTGAGTCTGGTGCGTTCAGGCTGTTACATGAGACGTTTTTAAAAACTTGTCACGAGAGGGACAATTTGGAACCAATTATACATAACGGATCATTTTGCACATCTTTATCTGAAATGTAAAACAACTCTTGCTGTTAATATCATCTCTGTGTGTAATTTTTTTTAAGGTAAATTATCCAGAATGTAAGAAAACATGTTTTTTCTTGTTTAAATAGATTATTTTGTGCATAATCAATAGGATTAAACTTCAAATGGAAGGCCTAAGTGGTCAGGGTTAGAATGCTGAGCAGGATCACTCCAAAGGCCAACCCTGAGTCCCCAAAGTTGGGCTGGGGGCCTGGAGACATGCAGGGTCTATTCTATTTTCCTATCCAAATGCTCCCCAAATTCTCTGTATTTTATCCTAAACAAAGTGAATGCTCAGATCCCATTTAATATATACTGCTTATAGTATATAGAATGTTCAAATGCTCAGTATAGTATATAGTGTGCTCAAATGCTCAAATCCCATTTTCTATATACTTCTTACTACATCACAGTAGGGTGGAGACTGTCCACCTGAATTGTCTCTGCTGCCTTGGTCTCAGTTACTGGTTGAGGTATGCTTGTCAGGGTTTTCCACTGTTCGGTCATACTTTTCCCTCTTCCTGTGGAAGGGAGCCGCTGTACACAGCCCACCTTTAGCGGAGGGGGCTCGTGCTCCACCTCTCTGAGGGTGAAGTAGTTTCATAAATTTTTTGGAATTCTTCTGCATGGGAAATCTGTCTCTTCTCCCCAGTTATTTATTTATTCAATTATTTGTATACATCAGTGTGGACCCATGGATATGGGAATCATTTGCTTGTGATTTCATCCTTCTAAAGAAACAGCATATAGTTGTGGGTCCACTTCTGGGCTCTCTATTCTGTTCCATTGATCTATGTGTCTGTTTTTGTGCCAGTACCATACTGTCTTGATGATGACAGCTTTGTAATAGAGCTTGAAATCTGGAATCCTGATGCCTCCAGCTTTTATGTTTTTCAAGATTGCTTTGGTGATTCAGGGTATTTTGTGGTTCCATAAAAATTTTAGGTTTGTTTGTCCTAGCACTGCAAAAAATGCTGATGGTATTTTGATAGGAATTGCATTAAATGTGTAGACTGCTTTGGGCAGCATAGGCATTTTAACAAGGTTTATTTTTCCCCCAATCCATGAGCATGGAATATCTTTCCATTTCTTTGTGTCATCTTCAATTTCTTTCATAAGTGTTCTATAGTTTTCAGAGTACAGATCTTTTACCTCTTTAGTTAGGTTAATTCCTAGGTATCTTATGGTTTTTGGTGCAATTGTAAATGGGATCAATTCCTTCATTTCTTTTTCTGCTGCTTCATTATTGGTGTATAGAAATGCAACAGATTTCTCTATGTTGACTTTGTATCCTGCAACTTTACTGAATTCGTGTATCAGTTCTAGCAATTTTTTGGTGGAGTCTTTTGGGTTTTCAGGGTTTCAACAAAGCAGGAAAGAATGTCCAATGGGAAAAAGACAGTCTCTTCAATAAATGGTGTTGGGAAAACTGGACAGCTACATGCAAAGGAATGAAACTGGACCACTTTCGTACACCACACACAAAAATAAATTCAAAGTGGATGAAAGACTTAAATGTGAGATAGGAATCCATCAAAATCCTAGAGGAGAACACAGGCAATAACCTCCTTGACACTGGCCAAAGCAAATTCTTACTAGACACATTTTCAAAGTCAAGGGAAACAAAAGCAAAAATGAACTATTAGGACTTCATCAAGATAAAAAGCTTCTGAACAGTGAAGGAGAAAATCAATAAAAGTAAAAGACAACCTACAGAATGGGAGAAAATATTTACAAATTACGTATCTGATGACGGATTAGTATCCAAATCTGTAAAGATCTTATCAAACACAACACCCAAAAAACAAATAATCCAGTTAAGAAATGGGCAGAAGACATGGAGATATTTCTCCCAAGAAGACATCCAGATGGCCAACAGTCACATGAAAAGATACTCAACATCACCCGTCACCAGAGAAATACAAATCAAAACCACAATGAGATACCACCTCACACCCGTCAGAATGGCTAAAATTAACAAGTCAGGAAACGACAGATGTTGGCGGGTTTGTGGAGAAAGGGGAACCCTCCTACACTGTTGGTGGGAATGCAAGCTGGTGCAGCCACTCTGGAAAACAGTATGGAGGTTCCTCAAACAGTTAAAATAGAGCTACCCTATGACCCAGCAATTGCACTACTGGGTATTTACCCAAAGGATACAAAAATACTGATTCGAAGGGTCAAATGCACCCCAGTGTTTATAGCAGCATTATCAACAATAGCCAAATTATGGAAAAAGCCCAGGTATCCATCGACAGATGAATGGATAAAGAAGGTTTGGTATATATACAATGGAACATTACTCAGCCATCAAAAAGAATGAAATCTTGCCATTTGCAATGATGTGGATGGAGCTAGAGTGTATTATGCTAAGTGAAATAAGTCAGAGAAAGAAAAATACCATATATCTCACTCATATGTGGAATTTAAGAAACAAAACAAATGAACATAGTGGAGGGGAAAAGAGAGAAAAACCATAAAACAGAAAACAAACTGATGAGTTGATGGAGGGAAGTGGGCAGGAGGATGGGCTAGATAGGTGATGGGCACTTGTCGCGATGAGCACTGGGTGTTGTATGTAAGTAATGATCACTAAATTCTACTCCTAAAACTAATATTACACTATATGTTAACTAACTGGAATTTAATCAAAACTGAAACATGAAAAAAAAGAAGTAGCACCCATGAATGGCATTTATGAGGGACATAACACACACTCTGAAATGATTTTCATTTGCTAAACCATGTCGGTAGTCTAGGGGCTATTTCTTAAATATAAGTGTTCATTGATTTTATAAAGTATCTTCTAGAATGAAATGGTATGTAGTTAATGATACATAGTTAATATGTAGTGAAGCTACCTATTCCTTTCTATAATTTCATTTTACTACGCCCAGTAATTTATTCACACACACCATTAAAGCTAATCTTAGGGACATTTTCTCGATATTTACCCCTTTTATCTGATACATAATTCAATCACTTATGTTGGGTCTTTAAAATTCTGTAAATTAAAGGTAAATCTGTAAAACTATACCATTCTATTTGGCAATTCATTTGTCCCACCTATCTTAATGAGTTCTCCACGTGGGAACCAAGGAATGCACAAAATAGGCAACCTGTGTCTCCCGGGGAAGCCCACGTCACAGTCCCGGTGGCGTGAGTAAGAGAGCAGGATCCTTTTCATCAGGAACCAGTGCTGTAAAGAAAGCAGAATGAAGCAGGGAGAGGGCAGGACATCCGCTGAAGGGAGGGTCTTTCTGAGATGTTTGTGTTGCCATATTCATTTCAACACCATTTCACTCCTGAGTCACAGTAGCAGGTATCAACATATGATTTCTTCATAACAGCAGTTTTGTAAATGCACATAATTTGTGGGTAGAAATGCTATAGGTATTTTCTGCTTATATAACAACTAAGTTTTTTACACTTGATCTTAACCAGAAGACTGAGAAGTAATGTGGTTTTTTAGGGCTCACAGAACCATCCAGACCTTATAATATTTTATTGCCGCCCCTCCTTCAATAATCCCAGGGGAGAGGGATAGTTAAGGAGCATGGGGGCTTATCGTCAGCTTCACTTCGCAGTTGTGGCCTGTTATTAGAGGCATTCAGCAGCCTGTCCAATGCCCTGAGCTACTAAGTCGTACAATGGGCCCAAATTTAGATGTTTAGGACTCCCCAACTTCACTGCTGCAAGCTTCCTGGCATTTACAAAGCTTGGGTTATTGAAGAGCCATCTGACTTCATTCAGGCCATCTGTGAGAATGCTCTGAGTCTCAGATGTAAGGCGTATTGTTATCAGAGGCTATGGTGGAAACCTTGGTCAGTCCTCTGCAGAACCGAAAACAAAGCCAATGTTACTGTGAAGCAGAGAGGTGGGAATTGGGCCCTTGCCTGACAGCTGCCCTTCACAGGGAAGCAAGTTTAAAAACCCAAACTCATCCAACTCTTGTCCAATCTAGGTAATGAGCTCTCTACTTGAGACTCCTCATTTGTTGAATCCCACCATCAACTAACATGAGTTGATCAATCAACATAATAGTACCACCTGATTTCTAGGTTCTGAATCCCAGAATTCTGAATCCCAGGTTCTGAATCCCAGACAGCCCTCCCCCTCATAGAGCTTAGAGTCTAGCAAAGGAGACAAATACTAAATAAATTATCCCATCCCTCCCTCCATCCGTCCATCCGTCCATCCCTCCATCCATCCATCCATCCATCCCTCCCTCCATCCCTCCCTCCATCCCTCCATCCCTCCATCCCTCTCTCCATCCCTCCATCCCTCCATCCCTCCCTCCATCATCCATCCATCCATCATCCATCTGTCATTCCTCCATTATCTATCTATCCATCCATCATCCATCCATCCATCATCCATCATCCATCCATCCATCCCTCCCTTCATCCCTCTGTCCCTCCATCCATCCATCCATCCATCCATCCATCCATCCCTCCCTCCCTCCCTCCCTCCCTCCCTCCATCCCTCCATCCATCCCTCCCTCCCTCCCTCCCTCCCCTCCCTCCCTCCCTCCCTCCCTCCATCCCTCCCTCCATCCCCTCCCTCCCTCCCTCCCCTCCCTCCCTCCCTCCCTCCCTCCATCCCTCCCTCCATCCCCTCCCTCCCTCCCTCCCTCCCTCCCTCCCTCCCTCCCTCCATCCCTCCCTCCATCCCCTCCCTCCCTCCCTCCCTCCCTCCCTCCCTCCCTCCCCTCCCTCCCTCCCCTCCCTCCCTCCCTCCCTCCATCCATCCATCCATCCATCCATCCCTCCATCCATCCCTCCCTCCCTCCCTCCCTCCATCCATCCATCCCTCCATCCATCCCTCCATCCATCCCTCCATCATCCATCCATCCATCTCTCCATCCCTCCATCTGTCCATCCATCCCTTCATCCATCCATCCATCCATCCATCAGTCCGTCTGTCCATCCCTCCATCCATCCATCCATCCATCCATCCATCCATCCCTCCATCCATCCATCCATCCCTCCATCCATCCATCCCTCCATCCATCCATCCATCCCTCCATCCATCCATCCCTCCATCCATCCATCCATCGCTCCTCCATCCATCCATCCATCCCTCCATCCATCCATCCATCCCTCCATCCATCCATCCATCCATCCATCCATCCATCGCTCCTCCATCCATCCATCCATCCATCCATCCATCCGTCTGTCCATCCATCCCTCCATCCATCCATCCATCCATCCATCCCTCCATCCATCCATCCCTCCATCCATCCATCCATCCATCCATCCCTCCATCCATCCCTCCATCCATCCATCCCTCCATCTATCCATCCATCCCTCCATCCATCCCTCCATCCATCCATGCATCCATCCATCCATCCGTCCATCCATCCCTCCATCCGTCCATCCCTCCATCCGTCCATCCCTCCATCCATCCGTCCATCCATCCCTCCATCCGTCCATTATCCATGCATTCATCATCCATCTATCAATCCATTCATTATTAATCTGTCATCCCTCCATCATCCATGCATCCATCATCCATCTGTCATTCCTCCATTATCTATCTATCCATCCATCATCCATCATCCATCATCCATCATCCATGCATCCATCATCCATCTGTCATTCCTCCATTATCTATCTATCCATCCATCATCCATCATCCATCATCCATCATCCATGCATCCATCATCCATCTGTCATTCCTCCATTATCTATCTATCCATCCATCATCCATCATCCATCATCCATCATCCATCCTTCGGTCCATCCATCATCCATCATCCATCATCCATCATCCATCCATCGGTCCATCCACTCAGCAAGTGTAAATGGACAAAGAGCTGAGAAGGAACTGTCCTGGGGCCTGTGACAGTGCAGAGCAGAGGCCCAACCCAAGTAGGATTGGCATAAGAAAGATTCTTGAAGAAGTAACACTGAGTGTGAGTCAGAGGGCAGGGACATTCCAGAAAGGGGGATTCATTTGTGGAAAGGCATTTCGCTTCAGAGAAACTGGGAGGCCAGGATGGTGGAGCGTAGAAAGGAGGGGGAAATGGCAGGAGCTGACCTCGAGACCACACCCCTAGACCCCAAGCATAAAGCCCTAAGTGGAGGGCTCTTCATGGCCCCTTGACCTCCTCTCTTTTCACTGCATTGTGCTCGACACCCACACATGTCCCTCTAGACCCCAGGTGAGCTCCGCCTTTGCTTTGCACCAGCCATCCCTCCAGACACACGTGGGGCTCATCCCCTCACCTCCTCTGTCCTGTCTGCATGCCGCCTCACGGTGAGGCCACCCTGCTTGTACAGCCCCCTGCTGAGCCCCTGGGAGTCCTAATGCCCATATCCTGATCTGCTTTTCCTCATGTCTATCTCCTAGCATGCTGTTGATTTCCTTGCTTTGTGTGGTGTCTGACTTCCCCTCGGAATGGGATCTCTGTAAGGCATGAGCTTTGCTCTGTTTTGTTCACAGATGTGTCTCTAGTGGCTGGGACACTGTGTGGCTCTCTCAATATATATTTGTGGAAATAGTGCAGTGGGGGACCATTGAGGGATTTGGGGCAGGAAGGTGACATGGTAACATTTGCATTATTAAAAGATTACTGGGTGCAATGAGGTGAGTGCTTTGGAGGGGAGTCAGGACTCTGGGGTGACCAGGTAGGATTTGATCAAAATTCTGTTGGCCACTATCCCTGGAGGCTGCAGAGATAGATGTGGCCATACTGGGAATATTGGCTGTAAAACGGGTGTTAGGCTTCCAGACAAAATAACCCTTGTTTAAAAATTCGGTGGCCTCTAAGGAAGAAGCTCCAGCACCACACTTGGAGATCTGACCCCCACTCCCTCCATGAGTGCATAGACCATACCCGTGCAGGTGGAAGCAGCAGCTCCCAGGGCCAGCTCTGTCTCCTGCTGGCTACACGCGAAAGAGAGAAAGCTCGGAAATTCAGAAAATGGGGTCCATGCTGGAGAGCCAAATGCAGCACTAAGAGCCAACAGGAATCAACAAAGGGATCCAGGCTTTACCACGGAGGGCAGGCTTGTGCATGGGGTTCAGAACCTGGGCCGGGACCCTCTGTGGGCAGGTGAGGTGTCCCAAGGGTGTGTCCCACTTGTGCTCAGTATAAAGGGGCGGGGCCGCTGGCTACCAGGAGGGAACAGAGAGGTCCCAGGTTCCCTGGGAAGAGGCGCTCCTAGTTCTCAGAGACTTTCTCAGAAGAAGTTCCTCTCAGAACTGCCTTTCCTGGGGGCCACGCTGAATCCCCACCAGCACAGCTGTCTCTGGGGTCACAGGGAGCAGCAGGCCCACGCTGCGAGGTGTCCCAGACGTGGTGATGCTGGAACAGAGGCTGGGTTCTGGAATCTCCCAGTGAGATACGGGCCTCGACTCCCTGTGTGATTGAATCACCAGGACATAATATGGTCTCGGGGGAAATTTCTCTGAGCTGAAGGGAAAAACCAGAAAGGACTTCTGGGAAGGCTAAAAACCAGAGATGTCCCAGTCCTGCTGGAAGCTTCTTAGACTTCTGGTGTGACTGGGCTCATACAAATTTTCCCATAGACACTGGGTGAGATGCTCTTACTCAGCAGTTCTCCGAGTATAGTCCGCACACCCCTGGGGTCTCCGAGACCTGGCAAGGGCCCACAGAGTCAGAACCATTTGCATAAGAGCCGGGGCTGGCTTCCCGGACCTGTGACTAGGAGGGTCCTATGCTCGGTCCAGTGAGCTGCTGCTGGAGTCTCCAAATTCTTAGCAGTTTTTAAACAAGGGACCCCATTTTCATTTTGCATGGGGTCCTGCAAGTTCTATGCCTGGTCCTAATGATGGTACTGAGACAAGGGTGGTAGGCAGAGTTCCAAGACGTCCCCTGGGATCCCTGCCCATGCTGTACACACCCCGGAGCATGTCTCTCAGAGCGAGAGGACAGGGCCAAGGTATCGCCTGCCACCGTGTGCTGGTCCGTGGCAAAAGGTTGTTGCAGATACCATCATGGTCCCAAGCAGGCTGACTTTGAGTTCATCAAGGAGATGGTCCTGCATGGGTCCAGCCTCGTCAGCTGAGCCCTTCGAAAGTAGAGATTTTCTCCAGCTTTCATCAGAGGGAGAAAGCCAACAGCCAGGCTGAGAGTGGCCTGCAAAGGGGCCAATGCCCGGAGCCATCAAGAAGGCAAGGATCTTCGCCCCCAGGGCCACGAGGAATGAATTCTGCCAACAGTCTGAGTGGGTTTGGAAGGGGACCTGAATGCCGATAAGAATCACAGTGCAACTCACGGCAGGGCTGCAGCTTTGGGAGACCTGAGCCGAGGCTGTGCCTAGCTCTGCCCAGACACCTTGTTCCCTGAAGCCGCGAGAGAGCAAACGTGTGTTGTTCGTGGCCGCTAAGGTCGTGGTCATCTGCTTTGCAGCAGCAGAAAAGGAGCAGGACCTGGGTGCCTGTCTGTCCGTGATGGAGTCTGAGCTGGGGGCGAGCTGGCTGGAGCTGTGGCGAGGACCCGCCGTGTCGGGAGCACCGTGTTCTTCACCACCACACACTCACAGCGGGAAAGCCAGTTCTGCTGATAAATGTTCTGGGTAGAGCAGTAAAAAGTTTCACCTTATTAAATCTTGAACCTTGAGCACCGGTCTTTTTAGGACCCGTTTCTGCTGCAGAAGTGTGATGGCTGTCTCAAGGAAAAGCACTCCTTGATGGCTCAGCTTGCAGCCAGAACTTTTGTAAAACATCATTTCTGCTTGGAGGGATATTTACAGTCAGTAGTGGTTCAGACTCGGGCACTGAGCAGACGTTTTCGCAAATAAATCACTTCAAACACAGTTGGTGGTGGTAGGGTTGTCGACAATGAAGTCCGAATGTTTGGGTGAAAGTTAGAATTCTGGAGAACTTACCCTGCTCCTGTGAGCTTGAATGCCCCAGCACTTGAAGACGTTTCTCCTGAGATGTGGTGATATTAACAAATGTGATTTTTTTTAAAAAATCATCTAATACAGTTTATCAGCCTTTGGAAGATCTGCACAGCTGGTAAACCAATAATTTCCAAATGACAATGCCTGACAGTAAAAATCCTGCATTCAAAGGCCACAACAGGCCAATGCGTCCCACCGTGGTATCGTAAAGAGTATATTTCTAGGGCCCCAGATTCCAGAACTAACCCGTAAGACACTGCGGCTGGCTGTTTCGGTGGACTAGCAAAGGAACCTACCCACAACTATCCGAAAAGGCCAGTAAGACACTCCTCCCTTCCCCAGGCACACATATGTGTGAGGCTGGATTTTCGTATTATATTTTGACCAGAACAACACAGAGCAACAGACTGAAGGCAGAAGATGGATGAGAATCTGGCTGTCTTCATTTCCTAAGACATCAAAGAAATGTGCAGAAACCTAAAATAATGCCACTCTTCTCACTGACTTTTTTAGAAAATAAACTTATTTTCATAAAAATATGTTACTTGTATTAGCATATAATGGGTTTGTTACAGTTCTTTTTTAAAAATTAAAATAAATATGTAAACATTTTCATATCTTTAATTTTGAACATGAGAATTATCAGTAAGTATGACCCACAGAAACAAAAACCCTTTTTGTTTTTCCATGATTTTTAATAGCGTAAAGGGATCTTGAGAGCAAAGGTTCTGAGAACACCTGATCTCTGGCCTCGCCAAGGGCATATGGCCAGGGAGGCCAGGCCGGGAGGGGAGAGCACAGTAATGTCGGTCATGGGCTGAAATGGGTCCCTCCCAAAGAGATGTTCAAGTCCTGACCTCCAGGACCAGTGACGGGACCTTACTTGGAAATAGGGTCATTCCAGAAGTAATCAAGTGGGTGGGGCGCCTGGGTGGCTCAGTCGGTTAAGCATCGGACTCTTGATTTCGGCTCAGATTATGATCTCAGGGTCCTGGGATCGAGCCCTGTCAGGCTCTGCGCTCAGTGGGGAGTCTGCTTGTCCCTCTCCCTCTGCCCTCCCACTGCTTGCCCCCCCCCGCAAAATAATAAATAAATAAATCTTAAAAAAAAAAGAAGTAACCAAGCGAGGAGGAAGTCATCAATCAGTATGACCAGTCTGACTGGTGTCTCTATAAAAGGTGACATTTGGACCCAGAGACAGACTCGCATGGAGGCCACTTGGCGGTCATGCCAGGTCTGCCAGCCTAGTACAGCAGGATTGCAGGTCACCCCAGGAGCAAGAAGGGGCAGGGAAGAATTCTGCTCCGGAGCCCCGCTGACACCCCGATTTTGGACTTCTGGCTCCAGAGCTGTGAGACATCCGTTTCTGTGGTTCAGCCACCAGCTTGTGTTTGGGCAGCCTCAGGACACTGGGGGACCTCGCCCCGCCCCCACAGCGGGGCCATATCAGGACAGGGGCCATGTCAGGACAGGGGCACAGGAGTCGGGATGTCGGAGTCTGCTCTTTCTGGCTCCCGGCACAGAACCATGCCCGTTCCCGAGACGGCGCAGTCCATGTGCTCGGGGCGTCATAGGCCCCAAGCTGACCTTGGCCAGAAACACTCCATTTGCTGATGCAGAGTTTATCCTTTAATTGTGAGATTCCTACAGATGAGGTCATTACTCTTTAATTGTACTGGCCGCATACCTGACCGTTGATAATTATTACGTTTTACTGCGGAACATCCAGTTGGCGTTCCCAGCCGTCAGTTTTCTCTGTGAATGCAGCAGTGCAGTTCAGCAAACCCTGACGGTCTGCCCCTGACAGTAGTGGGCGCTGGACGGGGGGGGGTGCCAAAGCCGGGGGGACCGGGCCTGCCCAGGGGTGACAAACGCGGAGGAGAGAGGGCGGCCCTGAGCGACCGTGGCCGGGTGCCCGGGGGACTGGGTGGGCACGGGACCCGAGCGGAGTGAGCTAGAAAGGTGGAATAGAGGAGGGGAGCTGAACCGGGCTCAGAGCCGCCCGGCACATGGCAGGGGGGTGGCTCGCCCCGTGTGCTCAGCGCCCCGACAGCAGCAGGCAGCGCGTCCTGCAGGGGCTCAGGGGTGGCGGCCGTGGAGTCCTCAGCAACGACGAGCCCTCAGATACCTGCTGTTCAGGAACACGGCAAACCCCTGAGGCGTGTTCCCCGGAGGCGGCCCACGCTCCTCTTCTTCGCTCTTCCTCCCTCGTCACCCCGCGGGGGCAGCGTGGCCTCTCCTCCTCACCTCCACTCCCTCCTCTGAGCCACCTAGACTTTCTGGTTTTTCTTTCTTTTGCCCTAAGGAAGTCTACTTTTCAGGAAGATTCTGAAAAGCTTTCAGGTTCAAACGTTAACAATTCTCCTCGGGGGAAGAGAAGTTTGAAGTTTTAACAGGGACAAAATCTTATATAGTCAGAGCTGTGGAGGACAGAATATCCGGAGCCTGGAAGGAGTGGGAGAGGTCACTTTTTATGAAAGAGGGCCTTGTGGTCACCCCCATGAAACTCAGGGAACACAGGCTGAGGAAGGCACACTCTCCCAGGAATGGCTGCACCCTCTGTGCCTCAGTCTCCCCAACACACTTCCTAGGAAGCTCCTCCCGTTCAGCTTCTGTTCTCCATAGCTCAGCCTAAAATAGCTAACGCCCTAGACTCAGGTTTTTGGCACGGAATGATGGAAAGCTAGCCTGGGAAGCAGAACCCCAGGGCCACAGTTGCCCTGCCTGGCGTGAGTCCTGGCTCTCTGGTGAGTGGCCTAACCGTGGACTTCCATGAGGCTGGGAAAGGGGGTGCAGCGGCCCGGTGAGGGAGAACTCCCACAGCCCGTCCTCGGGGGTTTGCAACACTCCGTTTCTATTGCACAACACACGAATTGATTAAGAACTCAGAGGCTGAACCTCCTTCCACCTGACTAATAATTTCCATATAATTTGATGGAGAGGCTACTCTCCACTAAGCTCGAATAGGTCACCCACACCTCATGCTGCTGGTGGGCGTGGGGCCAGGGGCCAGGAAAGCAAATCGTTCTGGGCGCTCCAGCAGCCTGTGTGCACAGGGTCAAGACGCGTCCTCCTTCTCCTGCCAGGCCTCACTCCCTGGAGTATTTCATGGTTGTTTCACACGGCAGAAATCACGGAAATACGTTGGTGTGGAGGGAAATAATAAGCAATTGATTAAAATTGGAGAAGCCAGTTGATGAGATGCATTTTCCCTGGTGATTTGTGTTAAGTGCACAAAATCAAGCCAGCCTTTGTGTTGTAACCGAGCTACTCTCACGGCAGACAAATATTTCCTACCTAACAATTAACTTGCAGATTAGTCAATCTTAGCTATCTAGAGGGCAGATTATCCAGTTGGTGGATTATCCAGCTTCCTCATCTGTCCTCATTACATCACTTTAGGTAATGAGAAGACTTCCGGCGCTGTGGAGAAGGTGCCTTTATATTGCCGGGTCCAGTCATCCCTTCACAGGCCGCTTGGTCGTGGTGGTGTCTGAGGGTAGAGAAACGAGCTCAGTTGTCCACGTTTACACAGTTAGTGGGTTGTCCCCTGAGAACTGACCACAGTCCTCTGGTCTTGGAGGCTGACACTGGACTTCCTCTGCACTCTGGACTAGAAAATGAAATGCAGACTCCTCCGTCTGGAATCTTGTGATGTTTTCTTTGGAACACAGTGATCATCTCTGTGTACTCCAGTTTGCATGCTTAGACTCCCTGTCACTTTTCTGTCACCCGTTGCAGTTTTGCTGGTGACATCATTGGGAATGGGCTCTACATTGAGCTCTTATGTGCCTATCTTTGATTGAGGAACACATTCCTGGCAGGCATGCCAAGGAAGTGCGATGCTGAACCTGCGGAGGACCACTTAGTTGATCAGTTTGGGGATGAGCCAGAATGTTGGTAATCTGAATGGATGGTTTCTTCATAGATGAGCAGGTCACCATAGATGGATTCAACCTGCTGGCTAAAATGCTTCAGCCAGGGCGCCTGGGTGGCTCAGATGGTTAAGCGTCTGCCTTCGGCTCAGGTCATGATCCCGGGGTCCTGGGTTCGAGCCCCGCATCGGGCTCCCTGCTAGGCGGGGAGCCTGCTTCTCCCTCTGCCTCTCTCTCTCTCTCTCTCTGACTCTCATGAATAAATAAATAAAACATTTAAAAAAAATAAAAAGTAAAATAAAATGCTTCAGCCAGCCATCAAGCTGCCTTTCGCCAGCCCATGGATTGGGAGGGAAAAGGGTGTGGGCCCTCCCTCGCCTGTGGGCTACCTCTTCTTGTGGAGGTCAACGTTCATACCACCAAAGTCAAAATAAACAGAAACTTACAACTTGTCACACCACTTTATTTTCTCAACAACCTGTGTGGAGGAGCAATTAAGACCTTATAACGTGTAATCTGTGAAAATCTGAATCCAGTGGTTACCACCAGCTGGAGTGTGTGATTGCCTTTTCCTTCAGCCTGTGGGTCTGAGTTTGAATTCTCACACTCTGAGTGGTTGATTCACCAGTGCGTGCTTGGGTTTCAGCTTGTTGGCTGTAAGTTGAAAAGTTTGTATTCCTAAAAAAAAAAAAAAGTTTGTATTCCTCTGCATCTGGGTCAGATTTAGGGAGACGCATTAGAAGACCATCATGTTGCTCATGCCTATAAATTAAGACACATTTTTCCTATGTACTTTCAAGTATAATCTGATAACCTGATAGGTTCTCGCTCCAATGAAAAGTCTGACTTTAGTTAGCCTGGGAGAAAATGATGCCCTAGAGGTATGTGTGGAGGGCATGGTGGGAAAGAGAGTGTCACCTCTCAGATGGAGGCCGGGTCTGCCTCCATGTCATTTCCTGAGCCATGGGTGTCATTTCAGACTTCAGCCTGGCGTCCTCCCTTCCTTGTGACTCAAAATAAATGAAGATCATCCGATCCTAGCAAAGGCCTTTATTTCATGAAAGAAGGTAACCTCCAAAAAGAATTGGAAGGATGTTTCTTGGACTTTCCAGATGAGCAAGGATGTTTAATTTGCATTGATTATGCCGAGGGCACTTCATGTAGGATGTGATTAGAAGTAGACATTGAATTAGAACAGAAGATTCTACTCTCTATGAAATTGGAGGCTTTTCAAACCACCGAGAACAGCCTGAGAAAATGCTGGAATTGAGCAGAAGGCTGTGGCCAGGAATGGGAGACGAAGTGTTGTCAAAGGAAGCTCATGGGCCTGGCCATCGGAGGAGTCTCAGACAACCCACGAAGGGGAGCACTGGGAAGGCTGGGCATGCGGCTCTTCCGTAGGGGGCTGTCACATGCCGTGTACGGTCAGAAGGAGGAGGCGAGACTCCTGCGCGGACAGTGGCCCTCCCCACATCGTGGCCAGCCCAGCCGAGAACAGGGGCAAGGAACTTGGTGCCGGAAGGAGGACCAGTGGGGAAGCGTAGGGAATATGGTGGGAAAACCCTAGAGGTGTAGGGGAAAGTGACAGTCTGTGGGGGCCTCTCCTTCAAAGAAAGGTGGAGCTATGGAAAACCTCAGGAGATTTGTGTTTACGCTTGAACGTGAGAATGCAGGAAGACAAACCGTGGCCAACACACAGCCATGGAATGAGAAGATGCTCCCATGGCTTGTTCTAATACCAGTGAGCAAATGAAAAATCAGATAAACTGCTTTTTTTCCCTGGGGCACATGGGGAACAGCCCGATTGTGTGTCCAGAGGCCTGGAATGTTAGTTTATTCTGAGTGAGTGTCCATCCACCATGTCCTAGTAAGATTCGGCCCGGCCTCTTCCCTGCTCTCGTGCTGGGGCCAAGGGCCCTGGCTGTTCTTCTGCCTGTGGGGCTGTGGGCCCGGGGAGGGTTGACAAGAGAGGAGGGGTTTACACATGGGCACCCTGCACACCCTCCATAAATAATTGCTGGATGAAGGAATCAACATACACCTGCAGAGATGTGCACACGCATCACAGTCCCAAACGTACTTGGGACCGTCCATCCTGTGCACACTCAGGAAGTGTCTCATTTAAACATGGCATTGATGTCAGCTCAGCTCCTTCCCTCCTGGCCACGCAGGAGAACTGCATTTCTCTGTGAGGTGAGGCTTGGCCAGGTGACAAGGAACGTGGACACGTGTCACTTCTGAGTGGACATGTGGAAGAGTGGTGGCCTCTCTACACTCCATTTCCTCCGTGATTGTGGAAGCATTGGCTGATACGGAGGTGGTGTAAGAGAGAAGCTTCCAGAATACTGAGCCAGCACATGAAGGACAGCCTTGCAGGGCATCCTCGACCCACAGCTTGAGCCGAGAAATGCTGAGAAATGAGGTCAATTATCTTAAACCGTGAGGCTTTGATGCTGGCTGTCGCAGCATCATTACTGAACCAAGCCTGACCGAAGCGAGCATCTGCCTCTCATTATCCTTTGGTCAAGGCATGTCTACTGTGGGTTCCTCCTGAACCACACTGGAACAGGCCTGGAACTGGAGTCAGAGTGGATACAAAGACCTCGTGGAAAGAGGGTTGCTCTCCAAAGAGCAGCTCCCAGCCCCCAGGGGAGATGCAGGCTGAGGCTCGGGGCCTCCCCTAGCACCTTCAGGAAGGAAGTCCGGGTGCAGCCCGTCCACCAGTGCGGGCTCCCCCAGGGGACAGCACTGACTACATGCACGTCCCTGTGGCCCGAGGCCACCCTGAGCGCGGGGAGCCCAACAGACATGCACATTCCTCTCTGGCCTGCCTCACCTCAGCGGCGACTGGGCACCTAGCGACGCCTGCGGCAAGATGGGGCCCTGAAGGGACAGCCACTTGGAGGGAGAGTGGGCCTCACTCTAGGAAAGAAAACCTGAGGCCACCAGCTGCCGGTCGGTCTTCCAGAGACGGGAACGTGAGCAGCCTGCTAGGCGCCAGCTGTTCCCCAAGGAAAGGAAACTTGCTGGTGCACTGACTCAGAGAGATGCTCGGGTCGGGCGGGGGTGGTGGGGGGACAGGGTGCAGGCTGTCCGTGTCCCCACATGCTCCGGCCCGAGGACCGCACGTCCTCTGCTTCTCCAACTTTAAACGTCGGCACGGCTCGGTGTGCCTCCTGGGGGCCTTCCGTGTGGCCCAGGGCTGGTGCTGGGGACACCTGGCCTTGGCTCTACCCCCACCCTGCCCGGCAGAGGGGCGGCACGCAGGACATCCTTCCCGGCATTTCCTCAGCCGTCAATCAGGGGGATCCGTGGGATGATGAATTTCCAAGTTTTCATTGAGCTGGAAGGAGCTAGAGTCTGTGTTCTTAATACTCTGACAGCTCTGAGCAGCGTGGACAGCAGAGAGGGCGTCCATCCGCCTTTACCCTCCACGGGCCCCCAGTGGTCGGACGTCGTGGCGCTGGTGGCCGGTCCCGTCCCCGCCTGCCACCGCTCACGTGGCCGTTGCGGCTACGCGTCTAGCCCCAGGCAGGCTCCAGCCCCGGCCCCGCCGCCCTGCCCATGGCCTTCCCGCCCGCAGAGCTTTGCAGACGCCCAGTGTGCTGGGCCCTGCATCTTGAAGGGCAGGCTCTAGAGGAAGCCGGGGATGGCGGCGCAGGGAAATGGCTGCAAGCAGGTGCTTTCTTCCAGAATAGGCACCGTGTGGGAGCACAGTCGCCCCAGCACAATGTTCGGCCAACCGACCCTCTGTTCTGCACTCTCTCCCTTCCCTCCCCGACGTGGCCCCGGGGGGCTAGCAAGGCCGGGCCGGTGGGAGAGGCGAGTCGGCGGCCAGCCGGCCCCTGTACCCACGCTCCCCACGGCCCTTTGTTCCCTGCGCCGTAAACACTTGCTGGGAAGCCAGGGCTGAGTCCTGAAAGGGTTTTTTATTTTTTTATTTATTTATTTTTTTGTATTCCTCTCATTTCTGTTGAAATGTGACACTCACATTTGAGACGGGAGCAGAGATCAACAAACCGTGTCAGCCCTTGTCAACCCAGGTGTGACAGTACCATCTTCCTAAATTGCCGCTAATCTGCCAGGGATCTCTGGATCTGCAGCCGCCATCGAGCTGTTTGCTCACATTCAGTTAACACTTTACATTTCCCCTTTCGAGGTGTCACTGTTTGCCATTTGGTAAGTGGGGAGAACCGCGAGGCGACTTGAAGCACACGGATCTGGGAAGCCGGAGAAAACTGATTAGCTATTCAGGGGGAATAATCTTATTGAGAGCAGTGAGTGCTGTGTAAAGAATGCTTCTCCCTCCCCGGTAACAATCTTCTAATTATGTTGTCAGGCTTGCTGTTGAGTTCTCCCCCTGTGCCATTAAGAAACCGTTTTCTATGTTAAGAAAGAGATTTCCAGATTGTGATGCTGTTTGCTGATTTTTTTTTTATTGTTTAAAGAATCTGTACGTATTAAACCAAACATTAAAAAATGATTCATGTGCGGCATAATTACTTGGGACGGGGCCTGGCGACACGGGTGGGGGTGCGGGAGGAAGGGGCGCGTGGGGTGCTGCTGGGTGGGGGGCCGGGGCGGGGCGAGGACTAGAACCGCACGTCAGTGTGCGGGCTGATCCCCACAGCGAGGGGGTCAGGAGGGGCCGGCCGCGCAGTGCGGCTGTGGGTTCCCCCGCAGAACAAACATTTCCGGTCGGTAGATGTTCTTCACTGAAGCGGAGAACAAGGGGTCTGTGGGCAAACGTGCCCTGCTGGGCTCCCCCAATCCCTGCTCCAAAGGGAAGAATCCAAGCAGCCAGAAGATGGGCCCTCGCTGAGCTGCACCCTCTGCTCACAGACCCGCTTCTGGGGGAGAGTCGGGGGGCCAGTTGTGGGGCAGACTCTGGGTGCCATTGTCCTTTGCCTGTGGACGGGCAGTATCTTCCTTCATGCCACCTACTCCCTGCTAATTTAGATAACGAATAGTAAGGAGATTTCTTGTAATCTCTGCATGATCCAGGGCATAACAAATGAAATCAAAGGATTTTATTGTCACAAATCCCCCAAAATAAACAAGCCCTGAAACCAGGGCTCCGTGTGACACCCAGCAAATACACCGATTTCTGGGGGAGTCTCCTCACCTGTTGGGCCACACACGTTCAGCACAAGGACTCAGCCTCCATTTCTTTTGCTATGGGAGTATTTCAGGCAGATTCCGTTTGGAATGAATGTGCTTGGGATCTTGGTCACAACACCTTCTGGTGTATTTACGGGGGGCGGGGAGTGGCATCAAGAAGGAGCCTTCTCCTGGTTGTGACTACACGATCGGTAGATAGGGAGACTCCATCAGCCGCGAGCCATCGGTAGGGTGAGTCTGCAGGAAGCACGAAGGATATAAAGCTAGCAGATAAACCTTGCTCCGTGTCTTCCCGATGCTAGAAGCGAAGCTTCCTGGGAGGGTGTCCGTGGGGGCAGAACTGAGCCTGGGCCCGGTCAGCCCTGCCTACCTGGGCCTCCTTGGACAAATGCTTTGCCTCTCTGAGCCTGGGCTTCTGGAACTATAAATAAGAATAAACGCTCATTTCAGAGTTGTTAGAAGGCTCAAAAGAAGTTGCCTGGCATCAGTAGGTGCTCAATAAATTATACACTTGCTGAATGAGTCAGTTAGGGGTCCTCAGTGAAAGGACTGCCTCCATGCTGATTTGCAGTTTGTTTCTTTCTCTCCTTACTGGTTTTGTTTTGGT
This sequence comes from Eumetopias jubatus, assembly GCF_037043125.1. Lineage (NCBI taxonomy): Eukaryota > Metazoa > Chordata > Mammalia > Carnivora > Otariidae > Eumetopias > Eumetopias jubatus. Next base: position 192,912,293 of record NW_028274809.1, read on the forward strand.
TTTTTTTTTGAATGAGCAATGCCCGCACGCAGCTCGGAAGATGCCAACGAGTACCCCCTGAGACGTGAGTTCTCGGTCTGTCAGTGTGTGAGGCCCGCCCCTTCCTTGGTTACGTTTGGGGTGGGAGCTGGGAACAGACCTTTAGTGCCTCCCTCATGCCTAGAGAATCCAGTTCTGATTCCTTATCTTGATGTTCAGGGTCGGCCACACGATGGCCGAAACAGAACTTGGCAGCTTGGTCTTAGACTGGCCACCTGTGCCCCAGACTAACTGCATTACTTTGTACTTATGTGTGGCCTGTGCTTTTGCTTAAATTGTCTCCTTTCTCTGTCGACCTCTGGGGATGATTTCCCTTCTGTTCCTTCTATGCCCTGCTCCCCCAACAGTTTCTACCCATCAAAATCGTATTCATCCTTTAGTGCTCTTCTCGAATATCACTTTTTGTTTTTTTCTTTTCTTTTCTTTTCTTTTTTATTATGTTATGTTAATCACCATACATTACATCATTAGTTTTGGATGCAGTGTTCCATGATTCATTGTTTGTGCATAACACGCAGTGCTCCACGCAGAACGTGCCCTCCTTAATGCCCATCACCAGGCTAACCCATCCCCCCACCCCCCTCCCCTCTAGAACCCTCAGTTTGTTTCTCAGAGTCCGTAGTCTCTCATGGTTCGTCTCCCCCTCCGATTTCCCCCCCTTCATTTTATGGGAAATGGCCAAATTGTCCTCTGTAGATTCTGCACCAACTTGCCCTCCCTTGGGCCCCGTCTGAGAGTGACCTCTCCCCACGGCCAGCATCCTTACCAACCTGCTCTTGGCCCGCCCGAGACAGAAACGATGCTCTCTCACGGCCGTTCCCATTTGTGTCTCTCTTGTTATGAGTAAAGCGGGTGGTTTTATGTGTAAGAGGCATTTGTACTTCATTTTCTATGAACTGTCTGCTTCTCTCCCGTGGCCATTTATTCTATTAGATGGCCGGTCTTTTGTTTATTGATTTGGGGAAGTTCTTTATCTACTAGACAAATTAGCACTTTATGATATGAATTCGAATATTTTGATCCAGTTAGTCATTTGTCTTGTCTCTTTGTTCCTAGTCCTTTTTGTAATTCAACATTGTTTTCAAATTTTTTATGTAAGGTAAGGCAAAGAGTTCTTAGGCGTGACACCCAAAGCATGATCTGTAAAAGAAAACATGATAAATTGAGCATAATCAAAATTAAGGACTTCTGCTCTTCAAAGGGTGCAGTCAAGACAATGGTAAGACCAGTCACGGCTGGGAAGAAAATATTTGCAAATCGTATGTCTGATAAAGGACTTGCATCCAGAATATGTAAGGAGCTCTGAGAAATCAATAAAAAGACAAATAACCCAATTTAAAAAGTGGGCGAAGTATCTGAGTAGACATTTCACCAGAGAAGTGTTGTACATGGCGGGCGAGCGCGCAAAGATCTATGGCCACATTCGTCATGGGAGTTGTGAACGGAAAGCACGGGGCCGCCCCTCCATGCCCACCGAGGGGACAGCAGCAGCTCGAGCCCCCGCACGTGTCCCGGGGACACGGAGAAATCAGAATCCCCACAGGTCGCTGTGGAAATGCAAAAGCGTGAGGCCGCGTGGCAAAGTATCACATACACTTGTGGACGTGGGCTTCTGGTCTGCCTCTTAAACCCCAACAGACCGTTCAGGAAAGGGGCAGTCATGTACAGGAGTGATCTTGTATGGATTCTGGGTTTCAGCACATTTTTTTCTCTGAGCGTGAAACAAATCCCATGTTTTTCTCCTGGTGGTGTTTGTAAGGCCAGGCAAAGATTTCAGTTTCATTTTCACATGAGTGTGATCCCACTGGGAGTGTGTCTGGGTGTACAGCGTGCAGTAGAGATCCGGCTTTTTCCCTGATGAAGCAACGTCGTTCACTGTAAAAACTGATCTGTCTACACCCCCCAAAGTGCAGTCTTTATCCTGTCAGCCCTGAGGGTATTCGGCTCTGTTTCCGGACTCCCCCTTTTTGATCTCTCTCTCCTTCTACCAATATCACGTTTAGGTTTCTGCAGCTTTCAAAATATGTTTTAATATTTACTATGAAAAATGTATTGATTCCTTTATTACTTTCAATTTTCAAAACCCCTGACTATTGTCACCAATTTACTTCTCCATATCAGATGGGGAATCAGTAGATCTAGTCCAGAAGCTCCTTCCTGCCTGTGCCGCTCTGAAAGGCGGGACCACGTCGGGGGGCTGAGCCGCACACACCGGCTCCTGGGGGTCAGCTTTGCGCTCCTGAGTTTTCCTCTCATGGGATCTTCTTGTCCTAGAGCCTTTCCCTTTCCCTGTCTCGGTTTATACTCTCTAATAGTATTTTAATTTTCTCCATAGAGCAACAGCTTTCCTTTTCAATTAAATAAATATTTTAAGACTCAAGTTGCCTTGTGGGAATTTAAAGATAAGATGGTTTCACATCGAGCCCTGTTGCTTGCTAACCAGGTCACCGAGCCCGTTAACCTCTCTGAATTCCGGCCACCCTGTCATCCCCTGAGCTCAGGCCACTCTCGCCAAGACAAGCCTGGCAGGAGGCCTGGGCTGTGGGGACAGTGACCAGCAGGTGCGCACAGACCTGCAGTGTCCCAGGAAGCCTGACCACACCTCCCTGCCCAGGCACCGGGACACCGAGGGCCTCTAAGGAGCAGGCCGGCCTCCTCCGCCACCGGCCGCACCTGCCATGCTCCCTCCCCAGACTGGAGCTTTTTTCTGATTCTTGACTCCTTGGGCCACTGTCCAGTTACCCTCCCTGCTTGAAACCCTCCAACGAGGGCTGGTAGGGCCATTTTAACTCATGCTGAACTAAAAGGACCGACCCCAGGGCTTCTGCTGGGCCCCCAACGCCCAGCTTATTTGTGGAAGTAGTTGCAGCCGAGGGTCATGAGAGCTTGGGTCAGGCACCCTGCACCTCTGCGCAGCAGGCAGGACGCCCCTGAGGGGAAGGGCATTGCCTAGAGGCCACACTGCTGGGGGGGGGGTCGCAGTGGGATTCCAGCCCATGCATCTTCACTGCAGGGTCTACACCTCAAAGCGCTGCTCATCCATGATCAGGCATTTAAAGCAGGGTCATGCGAGGCTCCTGCCTGAGGGAGCAGGGAGGCGGGAGGGTCTTGAGCTCAGAGGCAGGATTCGGGAAAAGTCCACCCTGGCTGGGGATCCCCCCTGTGCTTCCGAGTCCACTGACTTTTTGGACGCTCCTGGAGGAGGCTCTCAGGAGCCTGGACAGCAGTGCAATGCAGGGAAGTGAGTCAGCCTTTGCCCCAAAGTGGGGCTTGGTGGAGAAGACAGGAACAGGGTGAACCCAGGAACTAGAGGTGGAGGGAGATGTGGGGGGCGCACGAGGAGGGGGGGCCGCATGGGCAGAAGGCCCGAGGGGCACACTCGGCTCTGTTCCATTTGCACTTCCCAGAGGCAGCCCTCCCCACCGTGGAGCGCTACAGAGGAGGGGCGGCACAGAGAAAGGCCTGGAGGGGGACAGAACCAGATGTTTCTAGGTCTTGGAACTGCCTACACTTCGCGGGCAATTCACCGCAGCTCTGCTCTGATTAATAAGGCGTTACACATCATTTCTATTTAGTGGCCACTGTGCTAAGGTCGCCCCCATATGCTCAGCTCACCCCAGTCGCAGAGAGTCCTGCAGAGAGAGGAGGAGACGAGAAGGAAAAGGGCAGGGTGTGCGTGCCCCCCCCCATCATCACGAGCTTGCCGATTACCCTCCCAGACCGCACAAACTTAGCATCGTGGCCTTAACGCGCGGTTATTTCTGTAGCTGGCACGGGTTCTGCGGGCTTGGCTCACGGATGCTCTTAAAGCTACAGGCTGGTTGGTGATGTGGGCCTTCCTAGATGGCCCGGCCATCTCCCCTCTTCCTCCCTCTGCCTCCCAGCCCAGGAGCACTGGTGAGCCGTGACTGCCAGGCCTTACCTGCAGGAATAAATTGTATGGGACCATGTGCGTGAGGCCCTTGTCCCTGGGAGCTGCTCGGTCATGCTTCTGCATTCTCTTCCATGCACCAGAACCACAGAGACCGAGTTTTAAGACAGAAAGACCTAGAGAAATCATTTGTCCTGGCTTGCATCTCCCAGGCAGGGGTTCAGCAGAGCCTGAGGTCCATGACGATGCTGTTACTCCGTCTGCCTCATGAGGTCTGGGTCAGCAGTCGTTCACTGCGCGAGCTAGACTGAGGAGAAGTCGTGGGCCACCATGACTACAGGCACACCCTGCTCCGCTTCTGTGAGCGGTTCTTTTGTAGAAAAGCTTGAGCGCGCCTGCCCTGCATCCCACTCAGTGTTCCGAAAGGTTCCCACCAGCTGGAGCAGGAGGGGAAAGTTCATAAACCAGAACCTTCCAGGCAAGGCCGATGCAAGTTCACAGTTTTCTGTCTGCGGAGCATGGGGAGTAAATGCCTGAGTCTTAGGGTGGGAGTCGATTCCTGCGACAATTTGTGGTGGGGGCACGGCTAAACCCACAATTGAAAATGGAAGGACGCCTGAGGTTGTCCAGTCCCTGCCACAGACAGACATCCATAGAGCAAGATGGTTTACAAGCTCGTTGGACTGAGAGCTCTTGTCCTGGCCCCGTCGCTTTCCAGCCGGGCCACACAGAGCAAAGGAGAGTGTGTGCGTCATGAGGCAGGCAAGGCCCCAGCTGGTGCGGAGTTGGGGCCCCGGGGGGACGTGTGGGCCACTGTCTGTGTCTAAGAGAACCGGGGTTGGAGCATGGCAGAGAGAAAGAGCTAGAAACCGAGGCACTCCAAGCATAGACCAGGAAGGTAAAGGTGTTCGCCCTGCTGACGTCCTTGTTTTCAGAAGTGGCTGGTGAGGCTGCCGCGGTGTGCGGTGCGCTGTTCACTTTCCTTCGGCCCCTCTCCACTCTCGTTTCTCGTAGCAGCGCCGAAAGTGCCTTCCAGATCTCTCAGCGGAGCCATCCACGCTGGGCCCCCTTGTGAAGGTGGGGGGTGAGCTCTGCTCCCCCAGCCCAGCACCGCGTCCCTCCCCGGCCCATCTCTGTCTCTCTGACACACGCGCACACACACACACACATGCGCACACACGCACAGGGACAGTGGACAGCTGTACCGTCCAGCGAGGCTCTGCAGGAGGCCATGTGGAGCCTTCTCAGTGTTTTTGCAACGGGCCGCCAGTGGAGGCAGGCTTTCCGGGGAGGCGCCTGAGCTCTGTAGCTGTTTGGGGTGGGACCCTGAGGGGCCTGGAGGAGCCGTGTCTGATGGAAAGCACAGGGCTGGTCGGGCTGGGGGGCTAGATCTGGGTCTGGGCCCGTCCGGGGTCAAAACCCACCAGGAAGAGGGAACCCGGTGCCGTGGACGGGCCGGGTCGGGGTGCGCACCATCCCTGGTGGTGAGCCTCTGCCCGCTCGGCTGTGGCATGTGGAGCTGTCGGAGAGCACGGTCTCTCAGTCCCTGCATCTGGGGATGGATGGGGACCGGGGGACCAGCGTGGCCGTGGGAAAGGCCATGGCGTCAGGTGGGGCCCACCGTGGGATGTGGCAGGTAATTTGGCTGGAACCACCGACCACTGAGGGCCAAGGGCTGTTCCGGGTATGGACCCACCACTGACTCTGCACACAGACCCCGTAGCCTCTCTCAGCCCTTCCCATGCGCCGTACTCACCCACGGACAGGAGGAGAAATGGGTAACGATGCAGGAGGGGGCTGTCCTGCTCCCATCCCGTGTTTCAGAACCTACGCAGGGTGCCTTTCGAGGAGCTGTCCTGGGGAGCTTGCTGGTGTGCATGGGGGGGGCTCGGGGGACGCAGCCCCTGCCAGTGGCTCTCTCCAGAGATCCCTGCTACTGTGCAGCCCTCCCAGTGCTGGGACCACGCAGCCCCACACCCCCTCCGGGTGGGCAGGGAGCTCTGCTGGGGCCCATGGAGTTGAGGAGAATCACTGGTTGGCACGGGGTGCTTGCTGGAGACTTTCTGGTGAAAATGAGGGATGGGAGGAGGGCAGGGGAGGGGGGAGGGGAAGGGCCGCGTGGGAATGGGGAGAGGAAAGGATGGGGGAGGGGCGGGGAGGAGGGGCAGGGGTGGGGAGGGGAGGGCAGGGGGAGGGGGAAGGAAAGGATGGGGAAGGGGAGACAGGGGAGGGGAGGGGGCCGGGGGGCAGGAGAAAACACAAGGAGGCGGCAAGGCCACACCTCACAGAGGTAGCGGGTGGAGAGCGGCTGCGGAACCCATCTGTCCGTCAATCCGTTTCGGGACTTACGTTCGTCGACAACGTCACAGGCCTCCAGTGTGCAATTACAGCCAGAAGTGCCTTCTCACTAAGGTACATAATGATTCATGCTGAGAATGTAATTAAAATATTGTGGTAGTTTAAAAATAATGCTCTATTAGGATAATACCCCAAAATGGCTAATCCAGAACGAGTGCTTCCTGCCCTGATTGCACCGCGGCTGGTACATCAGATGCTGTCAGCTGAACGTGGCGGCCTGTCTAACCGCGCGTGTGGCGTGCACTGGATCCTGGGCCATGACATCGGAGAATCCCCGTGTGCTGCCCCAGTGTCCGCGGCAACGTCCCCAGTCCACTCCGGGTTTTGAGGTTCCGGCGTCAGGACTTGGCAAGACTGCTCTAAATATCATCCCAGTCCGTCTGCGTGAGGACATCTGGACACCCGCTTGGCGACCTTTGCCTCTGTCCTTCTGCGAGTTGCAGAGATGAGCAGTCTGAGACCTGGAGGATGTGCAGAGCCCCAGGCCACTGGGTGGGGAGGGGCCTCGGGGACCCCCAGAGCGGCGCGGGCACCCCTTGGCTGGCCGGGAGAGACTGGAGGAAGTGGGGTGCCGGCACGCAGGCCGTGTGGCACTTCCTCCTCCGGCATCTGGAGACCACGCTGCACAGCCGGCCTGGATGGGAGGCCCTGATGGGGGCCCCTGCTCACCGGGAGCTCATGCCCCCTGATCCCAGGCTGTGTCGGCCTCAGGCCGTGCCCCACTCGGGGTTTGGACTCCGCGGGCCTCCAGCCCTCACCAGCTCCCGGGCGGGCTGGGGTCCCTGCTACTGCACCATCCCCAACAAGCATCTGGGCTTTGTGCAAACCTATCTCGGAGTTGTTACTCTTAACCCTTCATGCTAATAAAAACTAAAGTCAAATTAAAAAACAAAAACAAGTAGGAAAAAGGAGATAAAGAGTGGGCTGGGGCTCACCCATGATGTGGCCCGTGGGCCGTGTCCCTGCCCAGTGCTGTGAGTGTGCGCGCAGGTGTGCACGTGGGCCAGACTTCCTCCGTGGCCAGAACTATAATTGTGGGCAGGCCCCAGGGCCCCCCAGCAGAGTGCCACAGCCCGGGCAGCTTGAGGAACAGAACATATGGCCGCGAAGTCTCACAGCTGGGAGGTTGGGAGCCTGAAATGAAGGTGTTGGCATCAAAACCTCCATGAGATACCACCTCACACCCGTCAGAATGGCTAAAATTAACAAGTCAGGGAACGACAGATGTTGGCGGGGATGCGGAGAAAGGGGAACCCTCCTACACTGTTGGTGGGAATGCAAGCTGGTGCAGCCACTCTGGAAAACAGTATGGAGGTTCCTCAAACAGTTAAAATAGAGCTACCCTATGACCCAGCAATTGCACTACTGGGTATTTACCCCAAAGATACAAATGTAGGGATCCGCAGGGGTACGTGCACCCCAATGTTTATAGCAGCAATGTCCGCAATAGCCAAACTGTGGAGAGAGCCAAGATGTCCATCGACAGATGAATGGATAAAGAAGTTGTGGTATATATACACAATGGAATATTATGCAGCCATCAAAAAATGAAATCTTGCCATTTGCAAAGATGTGGATGGAACTAGAGGGTATTAGGCTAAGTGAAATAAGTCAATCAGATAAAAACAGTTATCATATGATCTCACATATATGTGGAATTTAAGAAATAAAACAGAGGGTCATAGGGGAAGAGAGGAAAAATCAAATAAGATGAAATCAGAGAGGGAGACAAACCATAAGAGACTCTTAGCTCTAGGAAACACACTGAAGGTTGCTGGGGGGGAGGTTGATGGGGGGAGGGGGTAACTGGGGAATGGGCTTTAAGGAGGGCCCATGATGCAATGAGCACTGGGTGTTCTATGTAAGTGATGAGTCACTGAACTCTACTCCTGAAATCAATATTGCACCGTTTGATAACTAACTAGAACTAAAAAAAAAAAAAAAGGTTTTGGCTGGGCTGGCTCTTTCTGAGGCCATGAAGGCGTCCAGGCTCCCCCAGCTTCCAGACGTTGGGGCAATCCTTGGTGCTCCTTGGCCTGTAGACGCAGTTCCCCAGTCTCTCTGCCTCCATTGTCACATGGCGTCTCCCCTCTGTGGATGTCTGTCTCTGCATCTCTTCCCCTCTCCTGGGGGCCCCAGTCATTGGACTACCCCACCCTAATGATCTCATCTTTAACGACTTGTGCAGGACTGACTCTATCTCCCAATAAGGTCACCTTCTGAGGTACTGAGGGTTAGGACTGCAATATGATCTTTTGGGAGACATGACCCGCTTGTGGGACATGTGGGGCTTGGTGTGTTCTAGAAGCCCAGGAGCCAGACTCTCAGAGTCAGAATCCCCCGTCCTGGGGTACAGCCACTGCCTGGCCCCCCTAAGCAGGAGCACAGGGTGAGGGGGTACAGGAAGAAGGCCCCTCCTTTTCCCTCCTCCTGCCCCTAGACAGTCCCCAGGGCTTCCCACAGGCCAAGCCTCCCGAAAGCCAGGGCACAAGAGAGCTGGGGAAATGCAGTTCCTTGAGCTCCAGCGGAGCCATGACAGGGAGTGGGCCTGGGGCGGAAGCACAGGGAGGTCAGCCCACCGTGCATCCTGGCCTCATCAGCTTCTGCGCTTTCCCAGGTCGAGCCTCATAGGGTCGGTCAGGTCACGCGGTGCATCAACCCCTGATTGCGCTCCTCCTGAGAGGCAACCCCCGAGGGCCAGCTCTGGAAGGGAAGCCAACCTCGGAGTGGGCTAGAATCGCCTTCCTCAGCTAACAGGCGTCCGGCCGGTCTCGCCGCGAGCTGCCCTGCCTCCCGCCCAGCTTCTCACTTGTGGAAGACGGAAGGAAGCTTTAACCTCATTCGGGGTCTGCACCTGCCAGTGGAGATGTGGTGAAGTTCTGTTCAGAGAAGTTGACTGATGTTCCCGAATCATTCATTCACATGCCTGCGAGCACTCTCGTTCCTAGCTGTCATTCGTGAGGACACTGTCCTCGTGGAATTACGAGGCCCCAGTCACCGAGTCTTGGACCATGTGTGGCATTGCTGGCCTGATGGTGAAGACATCACCGCATTTGCAGAGAATATGCCCAGCGCTTCCGTCCCAGACAGAGACAAGGAGCTCTGAAGTACGGTGCTCGGTGCTGCGTGCGAGGGCACTGAGCCTGCTCCAAGAGCTTGGATGGCAGTGGCAGGGGGCACGGAAGCGGAGGCCAAGGGGGACAGGGCCCTAGTTTGCTGGACAACTGGGGAACGGGAGGGGGAGTCCAGGTGAAAAGTGATCTTCATGATGGTTTCATGGCTCCCACACGTGGTGTCCAGAGGCTGGCCTCGAGGCCCAGGGGCGATGTCTGAGCTGTGAGCATGGATGGGTCTCCCACCTCCTCCACACCCACACCAGCTCAGCGGGTACCTGCCGCTGTGTTTCTTCTTTCTGGGTGTTGGGACTAGTCCCCGAAGGCTCCCTCAAAAATGCCACCGGCCCACCCTGAAGCTCCGACTCTCCTGGCCGGGCTGCTCATTCCCATCACGAGCCCCCTCCTTAGCACCGCCAGGCTGTCGCGGATGCCCACTTATCAGCTGTGTGGCCGCTTGCACTCACGGCCCGGCAAAGCCCGCCGGAACGGAGGGCAGGGGCACGCTTGTATCTTGGCTGTCCAGATAGAAGGTTGACTTTTTATTTTATTTTTGTCTGCTTTGTTTGGGGAGCAGGATTTCTGGTCTTGGCTTTGGTTTGTTTTGAAGATGAATGTGGAAAGAAGGAGCAGACAGAGGTCGGGAAAGACGGAGGCGAGTCAGCCGTCCCACCAGGCAAATGTTGGGAAACTTATAAATATTGCACCTCGTTCTCTGGGAAGCCGCTCTCGGAAAGCGCGAAGTGAACGCACGTGCAGTCTGCTTGCAGCAGGAAACCTGTCCGTGCCTCCAGAGACATCCAGTTCTAAAGGGGGCTCTTGGGAACGGGGCAGAGACAGGCTTTTTATACACTTAACGCCCATGCGGCATTCAAGAGAGTTCTCATGGGATGAAAGAGCCTCGGCCCACCATCCTTTACCGTGAAAGAAACAGGCATTTCTGCACCGAAGCCAAATACGCCTGACCATAAGCCAGGCCCTTTCTGCTGTGAGAGGGAAACGTCCTTTGACCCCAGGGGTGCAGCCCTGGGCGCCGCTGTGCTGTTTTGTGCGTGGAGGGGAGGCACGGTGTTCGAGCCCAAGGCCCTCTGCAGGCACAGTGTCCAGGATGGGCCCACAGCCCCCCGGGGAGCAGGTGGCCGGGCTCCAAGCCGGTGCACCCCGGGCAGGAGCAGCCTATGAGTGCTCCTCACCTGCAGGGCCTTCCTCCCCAGCCAGAGGGACAGACCTTACCCAGGGCAGAGGGTGGCAGACGGGAGGCCTTCCATCTGCTCGGCATTCATGATGGTAATGGCCACAGCCACGGTGGCCACCGTCACCACCACTGTGGTCACCATCACCACCATCACCATCACTGTCACCACCACCGTGGTCACCGTCACCACCACCATCATCACATTCACCACCACCACCACCATCACTGTTACCACCACCGTCACCACCATCACCACCGTCACCACCACCGTGGTCACTGTCACCACCACCACCATCACCACTGTCACCAACACTGTCACGACCACTGTCACCACCATCACCACCGTTGTCGTCACCAGCACCATGGTCAGCATCACCACCACCATCACCATCACCATCATCACCACCATCATCACCACCACCATCACTGTCATGACCACAGTCACCACCATCACCACCGTCATCACCATCACCATCGTCACCACGACCATGGTCACTGTCACCACCACCGTCACCACCACCATTGTCACATCACCATTGTCACTGTCACCATCACCACCACCATCATCACCACCACCATCACTGTCACCATCACTGTCACGACCACCGTCACCACCACCGTGGTCACCGTCCTCACCATCACCACCATCACCACCTCCATGATTACCGTCACCAACACCGTCACCACTACCATCATCACCATCACCATTGTCACCATCACCGTCACCACCACTGTGGTCACCGTCACCACCATCACCATCTACTGAGGGACTCCTGTGCTAAGCATGCCATCTCTGTTGTGACCGCCGGTTTTCAGCCACACCGGGAAGCAGGTACTGTTTATCCTTGTTTTATTAGAGGAAATAGCATCTCAGAACCTGTAAGTAACTTGCTAGGACCACATAGGTGTCTAGAGCCGATTGCAGACTGGGGTCAGCCCGGTGACAGGGAAGGGGTGGGCCTGGGTGTCCTCTCTGGGAAGACGACCCTGAGGACGGGCACCTAGGAGTCCAGCAGGCTCCGCTCCCCACTGCCTCTCTCTCTCCCTCTGCCCTCTTGCGTGCACCCCATTCTCCTCTCTTCCCATTGGTCTCACGAGGCCCTTTGTTGGTGAGTGACAGCATGAAGGAGGGTGCACGATTTAGTGTTTATGTAGCTTCTCCCATCCAGTTTGATGCTGTGTGTTCTTACTCAAAAAGCAGGTGGATTAGAAGGTTTAGGAAAACTCATCTTTAAAATATAACTCTTTTGTTCTTTCTGTGTGGACCATGGAGCCATCTAGAACAAAGATCAGCTGGGCTCCCATAGACAGCATGCTATTCTGACCTGAGGGCGTGAGTCAACAAGATAGTTCCACTGGCTAATTGTTCATCTCTAAAGGCAGAACTGCAGCTGGGAAAACATGGCAGCTGCCTCCTTTACGTCCGCTCACCTGCCAGTGTGCTGTCCATAACAGTCCATGTTTATTGTTACCGGCCACATGCCAGGAACCGTGCTCGCTGTCCAGTTATACAGCCTGTAATTCTACCAGGTACATCTGCTCTCAGGCCCATTTCACAGATTAGGAGGTGGGGGAGCTTGGCCCCGTTCCCACAGCAGCTGGGCCCCGCGTCCAGGCGCTGTGGCCATACCCTGTGACGTGCTGTCCAGGGATGCGGAGACAGGGCAGCGGGCAGACCCCAGCCGCAGCTTTGCCAGAAATACCGGTGAAAAAGTGAGAGCCGAATCAGCCAGCTTTATCAGCAACGTTGCCGCACACACGAAGAAATTCCTGGTTAAGTAACTTTACCCACCGACTTAAATGAATTGGCAGCTGCTTTGACATCACATAAACATAAAGGAGGCCGTTTTGGTGATTCTGCAAGAAATTTCCTAATGATGAGACAAACTGCAGACTCTCCTTCCCCGTCGAAGGTCGATGCTACCCTGCCATCTGCTTATCTCTCGTGAGGAAGTCTGGCGTTTGCAGCCTGGGAGGCAGGGAGGGCTCGAGTCCCGCTGCCAGCCCTGCCCGCCCAGGTGCTGTCCACGCTCCTCGAGAAGGGCGCCTTGTGGCAGGTCGTCTGTCCTCTCCCACACGATGCCGCCGTGCGCTGTGCGCTGCACGCGGTGCCACGCCTCTCCCTCGGCCTCAGCTCCCCTGCGCGCTGCTCCGCTGCCTGACTTCCCTTGTGAGGTTATCTTAGGTGTCTCTCAGGCACAGGATATACCCCAGGCGCCGTTTGTCCGTCCACGGATGCTCTCTGCCTTTTAATGGAGTTCGACCCATTGTGTCTGATGTAATGGCTGATCATTTGGTTTTATTCTCCCATTCTGAGGTTTACTAGTCACGTATTCTGTTATTCGGTGTTTCCTGGTTCTCGCTGCAGATCTGACCGCGCCTCGTTCATCTCTTCCCTCCAGAGGCTCTGTCTCGCCTTCCTTCATTCCAGGACCCATAGTGACGGTGTCCTCCCTCCCTGGCATCTCACTCAGTCCTATGGTTCTGTCCATCCTGTGAAGCCCCTCCCGAGAAGCCTCCCGCACCTTGCGCCCCCCAGCGGGACGGGCACAGGGCCAACTGCCATATGCTATAGCTCTCAGACTTTGTAGACGTAACACTTTTCCTCCTGGACCCTCATGAAGCTTTGCCTGTGGTACGTCTCTCCATTTTCGAAGTGCTCATTGAGCACTTGCGTTTCTCATTGCCAGCTAAGTTATTGGTGTCATTATATTTATGTCTGTGTGTTTACCTGTGGTTTGCTGGTCTCTCCTGGTTCCCCACGGCCACTGCTTCCCTAGGAAGGCTCTGGGGACGTGAATACTTGACATCATCCTGCCTTCCCCGCGACACCTGCTGTGTGCTTCCTCCCAGAGTCTGTGAGTCCGCCCTGTCCCCTTCGGGCTTTCGGGGTTGCCGATGGAAGCCGATGCCCGCCTGACTCTTCCATCTCTGTCATTTATTCGCTCCTTGCTCCTGAGGCTGGAAGGAATTGTCTCTCTCCTCTGGTCACACAGGGGTCTCCCCGACTATGCCTGGTCACGGGTCCTCCCGTGTCTGGGCACCCTAGAGCTGCAGGTCTGATGTCCCTCTTCAGCTCATCAGCCAGAGGGTCTTTGGATCCCCCCTCTGGTCCTTTCTCCACATGTCCTTCCCTGTGCTCGGAATCCCCTCGTCTTCTGCGGCTGGTAGGGTGCGCTTCTGGTTTTCAGAGGGACCATTCTCTCCTCCAGTTGCCTGATGGCTTGTTCAGTGGGCTGTGGGCATTTGCAGTAAGAAACAAGTACTGTGTTGAGCTTGACTCTGATGGCATTTCCTCAGAGGCACCTTCCAGGGGCTTCCACCTGCCACCTGGCCGGAGACCCCTCGGGGCGTTACTTCCCTGCTGCTCAGGGGGCGTGGGTCTTCGCCCAGGGGTCTCCACGCCCTCAAGGCTCCGGGACTCCTGTCCGGCCCAGAGGTCTTGGCGAGGAAGTCCCATGTGGGCTCCCCAGCAAGGCCAAGACCCGTCTCGCCTGTCTTCTGGATCCCCGTCCCCGCGCAGGGTGTTGCTGAGCTCCGGACGCTGGGGCGTTTGCAGGAGACTCTCACAGGCAGTCGCACTCGGAATCCCCCCTGAGCGTCTTCATCCTCTGCTGAGTGAGGAGACACAGTGTGGGCAGGTCCACGCTCGAGGGTTAACGACACTGCGAGCAGCTGACGCCGCTGTTAGCAAGCAGAATGGACAGAGCGCGGGGCGCGTCCCGCTATTGTAGTGCCCTTCCTGCCACTCGGGCTGTTGTGGCACTAAGTAGCCCTGGGTTTTAGCTACTTTCTCCCTTAATCCTTATAATAAATACTTGGTGAACTTAGTGTTTTTGTTTTCTCTTTTCAGATGAGACAATGCAGGGGTCAGGAAGTGGCACTGCCCCGCGACACTGAGGAGGTAAGCGGCATAGTTGGTGTTGAACCCAGACCCGTCCTGCTCCAGAGCCGGATGCTTTCACGGCAGCTGTGCTACTTTGCGGTTTCTTAGTCTGCACGTTTGCCAGCTGTCTGTCTGCCCCGGCTGTGAGCCCACGGGGGGACGCCTTGCGTCTTCCCCTCTCGGCAGTGGCCCTAACCCCCACTGGCCACAGGGACGGCCCAGAGGGCGCTCTCAGGAGGTGCCCACAGCAGGTGCCCACCAGAGAGCAGAAGACCCTCTCTTCAATCTGTCAGTGACAAGAGGCGCTCCTTCCTGACGTCTGCTCAGTTGCTGGCTTTGCCCATGAGTCCAGGACAAGCTGAAAGCAGGATGGGGACTTGGGAATTAGCCCAGCCCTGCAGATGGTTCTGGATTGGCCAGAGGAAATAGGGAGCTGAGCCCAGAGAGGTTGGGGCTTAGAGAGCGGGCCTGGTGGCCAAGGCGAGTCCCCAAATGAGTGGCTCTGGCAGGGGCCCGAGCAGAGCCCCAGAGCAGAAGAGAAAGGGACCGCGGGGCTGATGTGGCGGAAGGAGGCAGCAGGTGGCCCAGCAGAGCAAGGGGACAAGCAGGAGGTCAGGGCCCAGGAGGGGGGGTGAGTCCAGGGCAGAGGGGTCTCCGCCCCACGGAGGGAGCCGCAGGCCCTGGGGGGTTCTTTGTGAAGAGAAAGGGCTGGGTGGAGCAGGGCTTCCCCGGAGCAGGGGTTCCGGCCACCCCCACCCCCAACACTGCTCTGCACTGACACCCTGCTCCTGCTTTATCAGCCGAGCTCTGGGGCTTCCTGCAGACCAGCTGGGACTGGGACCTCGGGGAGGGGGCCTGCCTGCCCCCAGCTCTCCGGGGCAGGGCTGCTGTGAAGCCCATTAGCACATGAATGCGTGCTGGAGCGCTGAAGGGCCAGGATGAAAAATGGCTATTTTTTCAATTCTGCTTTTCCTCCCTAAGGGAGAAAATTTTAGAAAGATTAATGATTGTGATGACAAATATATTTTAAAATTAGGGGTGGCATGTCTTTCCTCATCAATTTCCATTCTTTGGGTCATTAAACCTTGAAGTTTTAAATGGAAAGACGCTCACTGCGTTAAAGCAGGGTGTCAGAGGCTCAGGGCGCATCAAGGAAGTGCCTCCGGTCCTTCCTACCTTTTGTGACGGTGACAACTATATTTTGTTAAATCTGTGCACATCAGCTTACAAATTTTTTTTTTTTTCAAAAAAGCATCATGTTGCTTTGCTGGGACCACCTGTCAATGCACACACATTCCGTCCTGGGCTCCAGCTGGGGCTTGTTTTCCACGTCTCTAACCCCACGGCCCTCGCACACTCCACACATCCCAGGACACTCTGCTCCAACCTCTGCACATGCGCGGCCCCAAGGAGCCGGAACTCTCCACTATGCGAGCAGCCGGTGCTAACATGTCTGGATAACGAGGAAATCTGACAGCCACACAGCTCAGCACGCCGTTCCCCGGGGAAGCCCCATCCCCATGCCCCGAGCTAGCACCTGGCCATCAGTAGGCGACCCCCTTGATGGGACCCCAAGAAGCCACAGCTGCATCGATCAGCCCTCGTGCCCTTCCAGTTATACCTGGCCTGTGGAGCACGCAGCTCCACCCTGCAGAGCAGGTGCAGGTACAAGCTGACCTGCTTGGATGATGGATGCCCACCCCTCGGCCTTTCCCCACCCTGCTCACCCAGCCGCGGTGCAGCCAGCTTCCTGAGGGGTCTCTGTCATCCTCTGCTCTTGGTTCCCACGTCTGCAGCCCTTTGCTTGATTTTGAAGCCAGTTCCTGGAGTGGCTCTTGGTACCTGAACCCTCGTCACCTCTGCTCCAGGGGTCGGGCTGTGACCCAACACCCTGGGTGTTCCTTCTGGGCCCAAACCCCCGTCTGCGTCACACCGGCCCTGTCGGCCATCTGCCACCCGGCGTGCGCTTGCTGCTCAGCGTCTGTAACCGTCCCTGGGGCCGTGGCTCTATCTCCTGGCTTCTTCTCCTTCTTCTTGGCTCTGAGCTGATCCCACGTGACTGGGCAGGGGTGGCAGAGCCAGGAGCCCCTGCCGGGGCCAATGCTGATACATTCTGACTTTGGTTAGGAAAGGAGTTGAGACGGCGGGGTCTCCTGGAGCAGGGTGTCCCTGCTCCCCGTGCCCCTCCTTCGCCACCCCGTATCCCCCATCAAGCTCCCGCCAGCTGTGGGCTCTCGAAGATGGGACTCCCACGTCTCAGCTCCAGATTCCCACGGCCCTGCCCAGGACCTGCGACATGGCAGGTGCTAAAAAAAAAAATCTCTGTTGAATGAAGGAATTCAAAAAAAGCCAACAGAAGTGAAGACTTCCATGGCTTATGGGTGCCCTTTGCTGGGTCCCTTCAGGGAGACTCGCAGCGGGAACTGGGGAGCAATGCTCGGGCAGGCAGAGACACACCTGCTAACAAGATGCTCACAGGTGTGTCCAGGAGCGTCTCGGTGGGTCACCAGGGCTGAGAGAGCGCACGGCTCCCTGCAGACCCCCCGAGGACCCAGATCACCTTCCTCCCGCAGGACCCTTGTCTTCCTGGATGGCGCTGATTTGCCTTTTCACTGTCCTGGTGTTTCGCGCACCCATCCCTAACTCATCCCTCTGCTCTGCAGAAATCACAAGTGTCCTCTAAGGGCCCAGCAGCTGACCCCCACCCCGCGCCTGTGCCTCTCTCCTCTGGGGCCCCAGTTTCCTGAATCCAGTGTCTTTGTCTCTCTTGGCTTTTCCTTCATTTTGGTGGGGGGTGTCTCCCAGCAGCTCTTAAAAACAGTGGGTGGGAGATACATTTATTGAGCAATTATGTGTCTGAAAATGTAGTCTGGCTTGAGAGTTTGAGCTAAAATTCTAGGGAGGGAATTATTTTTCCCATAGAATGTTGTCTCCTACTTTCCAATGTTCCTGTTGAGAAGCACGGTGATCGTGATCCCTTTACTTATTTGTTTAGAGTCTTTTCTCTTGGGTGCACCAATTTCCCCAGAGAGGAGCACTCCGACTTGCCTGAGGTCAGAATTGCTCCCTGCCAGAGATCCAAAAGACCACCAGGGAAAGGGGCTAGGGGCTGCGATGGCCACACAGACCTTCCCTGAGTCCTCCTGGCCCCAGGTCCACCAGTAAGCCTGGACCCGGCGAGTCCCACCTTCTCCTAGAGTGGGGGTGGCCGTCTACCCCAGAGCTGGGGGACCACCACCTCCCGTGTCCCGTCCCCCCCACTGCACGCCGGACCCCGGGTCCCCCTCTGCAGCCCCGCGCCCAGCCACCTCCCTGGCGGAATCGGTCACTCTCATCCACCGGCTCTCTGGCTTCCAAACTTCTGTCCCTGTCGTCTTTTCCTCATTTTTTCTGCCCTTGTGGGTTTGTGTCCTTTAAAATAATGTACTTGACTGTCATTCCAAAGAGGCTTAAGAAGAGCATAGCAGGTCAATATGTGAGTTCAAGCCGTCTGTGTAATTAAGGACTTCTCAGGTGGCACAGGACTTGGGTAACACAGAAGGGCTATTCCACAAGCCCATCCGTGGCATAAAGAAGGAAAGAGAGGAAGGAAGCTCATGAGCTGGAACGGGTGCGTCCCTCAGACAAGCGCTGGCCGGAGGCCCTACACCAGTCCACCCTGAGTCCAGGTCCCGGCTCGAGAACGGTGTCTTCCACTCTCACGGACTGGTGATCTGGGTCCTCGGGGGGTCTGCAGGGAGCCGTGCGCTCTCTCAGCCCTGGTGACCCACCGAGACGCTCCTGGACACACCTGTGAGCATCTTGTTAGCAGGTGTGTCTCTGCCTGCCCGAGCATTGCTCCCCAGTTCCCGCTGCGAGTCTCCCTGAAGGGACCCAGCAAAGGGCACCCATAAGCCATGGAAGTCTTCACTTCCGTTGGCTTTTTTTTTTTTTTTTTTTATTCCTTTGGCTGCAGACAAAGATACGTTGTCATAAAATGTCCTTTCCCTACTGGGACCTGGACCGGCGAAGTGTGACTCACAGCCCCGGGTGCAGGGGAGAGGGGCGCTACGGAGGGCGGGTCTGAAAGCCCAGCCTCCACTCTCCATAACGGGAAGGCAGTAGATGAAGCCGGAACGCAAACCTCAGGATAGAAGTATGAACATAATATTGAGAAGTGGAGGACGCCCAGGAGAGCCAGCAGCGAAGAGACTGTCCCCAGGTGCCCCTGGGCACCGCGGTGGGAGCCGGGCGTGGAGGCAGGACTCAGCTGTGCTTGTCGTAAGCCAGTTGGCGTTATTAGACTCTGGGTGGCACTGATAAAATATTTGTTCAGAGTTTAAAGGGAGAACAAAGGACACTCGGGCTCCAGTACCTGTTGGTGTGGACGCATCGTGGAGGTGTGACGGCTCGGCTGAGTTTCTGGCACTCTACAGCATTCTCTGGTGTTCCGAGCGTTGACCAGTGTGAATAATTCAGGCCCAAGGATGGTTGTCTTTTTGCAATTAGCTAAAAACCGTGACTGATTTTTATTATCTAATTATGCCCTATTCCCTAATTATCTGTGTGGACTTTGCAATAATTGTGAGAAAGGTCAAAGATTACCTAGGGAACAAGTCGAGATGTATTTGCACCAGTCTGTAGAGCTCTCTTAGCTGGGCAACAAGGGACACGGTGCCTTTTGGGCACCTGGCTCCTGGGCGCTGCGTTCTCTACCTGCGCGTCTAACTAAAATTCCACTGGAATGGTTTCCATGCATCACGCTCAGCTTAAAGCTGTTTGGGACAGCTATTGAACCAGAAAGAAAGTTGCCTCCCTTTAGCTCTTCTCACCTGAAAGCCAGCCATGACATCTGAGTCCTGTGTCCTCCCGGGGCTGCCTTGGCACAGCAGGGGGAAATGCAGGGGCTCTGCAGAAATCACCTCGGTCCGAGTCTCTAGATCCTGCTATAAGCCCTGCCCTTTCCGTCGCTCCCTCTTACCGCGGCCATCCAGCTCACGTGGCGAGTTGGGGGGGGGGGCCGCATCCTTGGATCAGCCCCTACTGGGATTCAGAGCCAGTCCTCACACGCCCTGTCACTTTGAGGATGAGAACCCAGAGCTCAGAGAGATTCAGTAACTGGCCCCAGGCTGCACGGCAGATGCATGGATGAGTGGGGATTGGAGCCCCAGGTCCTCCCGACTGAGGGCTGCTCCTTTGTCCATCCTGGCTACGCGGATCAGCGTGTGATCCTGGCAGTGCTCTGGCCTGCCCCCCACGTGTGCAGGCCACCAGTGCTAGCTTGCCGTGAGGCTCTCCTGGACCAGTCCTGGGAGCCCTCAGAACTGCAGGGCGCAGAAAGACACAGTGAACACTTCCTACTTAGGTCTCTCTTGCT
Organism: Eumetopias jubatus; assembly: GCF_037043125.1. Lineage (NCBI taxonomy): Eukaryota > Metazoa > Chordata > Mammalia > Carnivora > Otariidae > Eumetopias > Eumetopias jubatus. The sequence continues at coordinate 192,932,111 of NW_028274809.1, forward strand.
TCTCGTGTTGTTAAGCTACCTGCTTCTCCTCAGTGTTTGCTTTTTAATTTGGAGACACGTTTGGACTCCGTGTAGCTGGGGTTTGCGATGTCTGTAGGACACAGTCCCACATGAAGTCACTGTTGAGAAGCTCCAGGAAACGAGGGAGGCTGGGTTGGTGGAGCAGGTGCTGAGAGAGGGAGGGGCACGGCGCATTCTCATTGTCCAAGGTCATTTACACATGAAAGGGTGTTCCTTAGTCTTCTGTGACAGAGTCTGAAATGCACAATCAAATGGAGACCCCAGGAAGCCATCCAGAGCCTTCTATTGAAGGAACATGGGTGGGGGGCCTCTGCTAGCCTGACTGGGGCTTGAATTGGTCTCCTTTGTCAGGTAAGGCCCACCTTCTCCTTTCACGGTGGCCATGGGACCCAGCCTTGAGTAAACAGAGCCAGGCGCCCAGTGTCTGCAGCAGGGAGGCCGGGATCCAGCACACTCCACACCGCGAGGTTCGACTCTCCCGGGGGGTCAGCCGGGCCCAAGGACCCGGGCAGCCCCCACCAGCCTGGGCCTGGGCCCCCACTGCTGCCTCAGAGCAGACCTCCCCGGGCGTGACAGAGCAGAGAGTCTTGCCGGGCGGGGTCATAGATGCTGTGGGTGGAAGGAGCCCTGAAATCATGCACCTCTTCATGGGGTGGTGCTTTGTTCAAGCCCAGGCTATTAGACGCCTGTGTGCCCGTGTGCGCCGATTACGCTGCTGTGAGCGTGCGTGGGGGCTGGCCCCTGCTCCGCCCCCCAACGTGACATCACAGGATCCTGGGCCACCTGAGAAGGCCTGAGTCCCGTCTGCCCTGAGCTTACAGATGAGGAGCTAGCTGTTCCAGGCGTGTCCGTGCCCCCGGAACATTCTCTGGTGAGGGCCCCATCAGCTCCCAGAGCAGACCCCGGGCAGGGCGCGGGTGCTGTCCCCGCTCTCTAGTCAGCGGGATTTGAGTGAGTGTTCTGCTTCTTGGGGAGCCTGTGACGGGTTTGGTCTGGCACCGAAGGGAGGCGCGTCAAAATCAGCACAACAGGACAGACGAATGCACGTGGGTTGCAGTGTCTCTGGCTCCTCCAGGACCAGTCACTCTGCCCTGATGCCAAGACTTCCCTTGGTGTGAATGCATCCCTCCCTTGGGAGCCCCTCACCTCTCTTCCTTCGGAGGCTGTGGCGCCCTTCCCCCACAGACCCAGTCCTCACGCTGGGGCCCCCTGTCACATCCCCCTGCAGGGCAGAGCGAGCCTCGAGCAAGCAGCGGGTGCAACCGAGAGCCCTGTGCCCGGAGGACCACTGCCTGGGCCTAGCCTGGACTGGGGACGGCAGGGCAGGAAGGTCTCAGCCGGCCTTTTAGCTTGATGTTTCCCCTCCTGGTAAACAGAATTGGAACCTGGGCCCCGCACCGCCCAGTCCAGATGCCCAGAAAGTCAGATCTTTGCCCCGCTCGGCCCTCCGTCTGCCGCCCTCTGCGAAAGAGCAGCCTCGGCGCTCTGGCATCTGGGGTCCTCCAGACCTTTGTAAAGAATGGTTTTCGGTCAGAGCCACCACGAGGCCCGTGGCCGGGATGTTCGTGTGGCGGCACGAGAGGCCCGGCCTGGGGGTGGTGACACGTGTCACCACGGGGGCAGCTCCAGGCCTGCTGTGCTGAGCAGAGCCCACACCAGACTGTCAGCTGAGCCAGGGCCTGCTCACTCCGATGGCGACCACACGGGCTGGGCCATAGAGGCGCCCAGGAGCTCGCGGCCCCGCCCGTCACTCCCGGGTCTTGTCCCGCTCACTCCTGCAGGTGGCCACTCCCCACGCAGCTTGCGGTCCCACACACAACTCCTGGCCCTGGCTGGGCTGGGCTTCGGCAGGGCAGCCACGAAGCCGACAGGCCTTTCCCGTGCTCCTCACGTTTCCAGTTCGGGGCTGCACATGTCACGGGACACTTGCACGGATAGCGGTGCACGGTAACTGCACTCTGCACACGGCCTGGGCACGGCGGGGCCGGAAGGAGAAGCAGCAGCGAGGCCTGCCGCCCGTGCCCGGGGTGCCAGGAGACAAGGGGCACACGCAGCAGCCTGCAGGGTGCCGAGGGGGCATTGCTGCGCCGCTGGAGGGTTGGAATTTCTCCAAGGCCGATTGGAAACCTTAACACTTTTAAGGAAGGAGATAAAGGAAAGCAAATTTGCACTTTTTAAAGGACCTTTCTGCCCTCCGTGTAATGAGTTTGAGGCAGGGGCCAGCAGGCGCATTTGGCGTGCTCCTGGTGACAAGCCCAGACCCACGCTTGGGTTTCTGTGGGCTCCTCCTGCCCCAGGTCCCCTGGAGGAGCGGCATCAGCCCCTCCATCCACCCCCGAGAGGAGTCGACCCCATTGGATGCCAGCGTCGCACACTCGGGCTCGATGGGCAGTGCCAGGGAAGCGCAGGGAGCCTGGGGGGGCACGCCCTTTTCTTCTGCCTCCTGCGGGAGCTCACATGTCCCAGAGTCTCTTTCCATCAGGATGGGATTCCCAGGGCCTACGACAGTGCCCGGAACATGGCGGGTGCTCGGCACAGGTTAACACCGCATCCCAGCACAACCTGTCAGACACGCTGCCCCTGTCACGTCTTCCTTTTCCCCACGGACACCTGGCAGCTGTGGGGCCAGCACACGGTCTGCTTGCCCTGGGCAGTCTCCGCCCGCGAGGTCCATCTCGGTGGGGGCACCCTCTGTCCCAGGCTGAAGCACCCTTCCTCAGCCCGGCCCCTTTCAGGACCCGCCGTACACATCTGGTGTCCACACGGGATTCTCCAAGGGGACCTCCTGGTGCCCAGGCTTCCTCCCAGGGAAGGCACTTGGCCCTGACCTCCGTCTCTCCTGGGGTTGTGCTTGCCTTCCTGTGCCCTCTGGACACTAACCTGAGCCCCCCAGGAGCAGGAACTGCCTGATTTTGCTCACTGTCCTCCCCGCCCCAGCATATGGGGGGGGGGCGCTTAACACCATCTGTTGGGTGAATGAATATATAAACGGCCACGAGGTGGTTCTCTGGGGCGCCTGTCACCTTCGATGTGCCGCACACAGCCCTAGGCTGTCCCCTGACGCTGCAGTGTGAGGCATCCGAACCATAAGCAGTCCCTGGGAAAATGCGCACAGGAGGGCCTTTAGAGGGGCGTTCAGGGAATGACTTAGCAAACTGCCTCTGCCGTACTGATACGGTGCTTCAGCTCTCCGGCTTCGGTTACCAGTTATACATTAGTGCAAATTCAGCACTTATTTGTGTATGTACATACAGTTCCGTAACATTTACTAACCCTCCGCTGTGCGGCGTTGTCAGGCCAGGGACACGGCAGTCCTGGCAAAACTGAGCGTCGTGAGGTATGGGCAGGTGGGAGACGCTGCTGGTCCAGGTGGGCATGTCTGCTGGAGTGGGAAGGGGGGCACGACCTGCACCCCGAGCCACGACTGTCCCTCCTGGTCGTTGGGGAGGGGTGGCGGGGTGTTTACTGAGAAAGTAGCACATGCCCAGTTCCACACGTTGTGTATTCATATTCTGCGTAAGACTCACGTAACTTAACCTGCAGGCGTCCATCATGGATGGGAACCCAGGGGTCTCTGTCCGGAAGGTCCTTCTGGAGATTCCATCCCAGTAACAGCACACCCACGGGCCCACCACAATGAAAACAAAAATTCCACTTTTCACAAAAATATCTTAAGGGACACAAAAATCTACAGTGCTCTTGAGAGTAAATTTAATGCTTGTAGATTTAAACATCAAACTAGGATATACTAATGCTACATGTTATTTCTGGAAAACTGTAGAACATAAGTCAATGTTAACCATACTATCGTGTGCAATTGACGTTCCTGCTTTGACCAGAACATGAAAAGCGACACCAGGGGCATGAACTGAGGTAAGGTCATTGGTGCCGGGGCAGCACCGAGAGACCACACGGGTCCGTGGGGCGCGGGATCGGGTTTTGCTGGCGCAGGAGACCCGCCGTGCCCATCGTTCCCAGCAGGATGATGCTTGAGATAAGCCATTGTGGGAGCATGTCCACTGGAGAAATCGGCAAACCTTACAAATCAGTGCTTTTCTCTTTCTTTTTCTCCCCTCCCTCCCTTCCTGTCTGTCTGTCTGTCTGTCTCTCTCTTGCTCATTCCTTTTCTTTTCCTTCCCTCCCCTTCCCCTCCCCTTCCCTTCCTTTCTTTCGAGAGCCAGTTACTACGCACTTACCAGCACACCACTGCCCGAGTCCACCTAAATCAAATTCACATCCAGGTGCTACTTTGGGTGTGGATCCCTGCCCAGTTCCAGTCCTCTGACCCCAACACAGAAGTGACAGATGGAAAAACCGAGCTTCACAGAGTCTAGGGACTGGTACGTCGCAGCACAGCGTAGAACAGCAAGACTAAGGAACAAACCCAGGCCATCCCCCACCCCACCAAGTCCATGCTTCCTCTACCGCTCTGTGTAGGTCCCACCACAGCAGTATATGATGTATATGTTTTGATACAAGACCACCTTACATTTAGAATTTGGGTTTTAGAGTTACCATACTTCAGTGAGGTGATGCTTTCTATGGAGTGTCACAGAAGTGTACATTTGCAAAAATTATGAAGAGTGGTCTGTTTATAGGATAGCATTCAGTGTTGCTCAGCTGTGGTAGTCATCTTGCATTACTAATGAAAACATATTCCCTAATTGTTCAAAACCATCTCAGGACTGATAAGTATACAATATAAATACTTTATAGGTGTAATTCAATTAATCTCCAAAGAAAAATATCTGTTGGATGCATGTAAACACACTGGTTAAATTGTACATCTTCATTTCTTCCACTCCGATGGCTGAGGCCGTGGAGAATAGACTATAAAAATTGCACCAAAGAGCTTATTCCCCTTTTATCGCCTGTCAAATTATTGCTACGACGCCCATAGTTGGTGGTGAAACATTGCAATCCGTGCTAGCTAGCAATGAAACGCCAAGTGTGAGTTGCGCATTGAGTTTAGGTAATGTACCAGAAAACATTGCATGAAAACACTAATTTTCTCAATATATATTAGTAGATGCAGCGTTTACCAATGAGAAGTGAGGATGTTTTTAAACAGTTTGTTGACTTGAAGTCTTGGCCAGGCTACACATAAATGCTGTCTAGTTGGTGTGGAAATTGGGCACAGAGTCCCCTTCAGGCTGTGAGATCCTGGCCGCAGTGCCGTGCCCACTTGGCCTGGGACGCCCCCGGTCACGTGGACCCTACTGCAGGCTCATTCGCCAGTCACTGTTTAGGCGTCGCCAGCATCCCTACCCTCACTTCCAACAAGCGCGCTGGGATCCTTCCACCTCTACTCAGCTTCCTCCCAGCTGTGCACCCCCTCTCCCAGCGGCGAACCCTACACCCATTTGCCCTGGAGCCAGTCATGCCACTGTAGGAGAGCCAGGGTCCCTTTTAACCACGCATCTCAAGCTGTTGAGCAAAGAGCTGGTTTAATTTAATTTATGTGGCCTGTAAAAAATAAAATAAGAGCAGCGTGAGATATATGTTATTATCAGCCTTGGATGACACTAGCATTCAAACACTTTATTATCTTATTATTGAGCAGCGTTTCCAAGAAGAACCTCTTTGTCTCTTACGCGATTTGTAAGAAACCTATTCTTCAGTCTTAAGGAATAATTGTTGTCTAAGAGCACGAGGGGGAAAATAGTTATCTTATGGGTTTTAAGATGATTGATCTGATTGCAGTCCCCTAAAAGCTGGTTCCAGCCTTGCCCGATCTGACTTTTTGCTGGGCTCTTTCTTAGATTTCTGCAACATGGTTAGGCCATAATGTTTGGTGGGCTCCATCCTCGCGTGTGTTTCAATAGTCCTCGTGAACCACACACAGAATAAGAAGAAGGTCGAGATCAGAGACGCCCTCTGGCTCCCAGGCATCGCCAGAACACGGCAGGGAGCACTGTTCACTGGTTAGCACGGACTCTGTGTTGCTGCGGACACGGTGCCACAGGCTGCAGGCCTGGGGCAGAGCTCTAAGAAGGGGGTGCTAACGTCGCAGTGTGCGCAGAGCCTCGCGGCACCGAAGCTGGTCCCCGCCGTTGGGCTCTAGCACTGGGCGGAATTATGCATAATTCAACACCACATGAAGAAGCAGTAGTTGGAAGCAATCGTGGATGGTGGAACAAGCTCCGAACCCTGAAGTGCACTTAAAGCCGAGCAGAGGCAGAGTCTAGTGGGAGAGCCATTTCCTGCGGGGTGAAGAGTCCACGGAGCGTGGTGTCGCCTCCCATGGGTGCCTGGCATCAGCTTCTGTTTTCCATGTGTGCATCTACGGTGTAATTATTCTCACTTTACACTGCCAGCCTTAGGAGCCCAAGAGCTAGGTCTGCCTGGAATAAATATCTTAAGGGACTTTCCCAGGAAGGAGAAGGGAATTGTTTCCCAATAGAGTTTGTTTAATAAATTAAGCACATTTCATATGCACTTTATGTTAGTAAAATAAAACTTTATGGAGTTTTTCTTTGTAGGACATTTGGAATATATGTAAAACCCCAAAAGAAGAAAAAACCATCCCTAAATTCCTTTGCAGACAGAAATCTTTGTTAATGGCTGTGGTCCATCCGCTTAGGCATTTCTACCATAGACATGATAAAGTTCCTGAGAATCTTAAGTTCTGCAAGATTTTTAAAACCAAAAAGCGTTGGCGCAGACTCTCAAATTCTATGAAACTTTGTAACAAGAGCCTGAATAAAAACAATATAATCCAGTGTCCCCCCCCCGCCCATCTCAGGGATTCATTGGCCGCCTCTGGAGATATTTGTGGTTGTCAGGATGGGGATGCTCCTGGCACCCAGCAGGTGGAGGCCAGCACCCCACAGCGCACAGGATACCCCACAGCAAAGCATCATCTGGCCAAACCGTCAGGAGTGCAGCCCAAGAAAACCAGCCCACCTTGCCTTCCCCGGGCGGGGGAAGTAGGGAATCCTACTGATACTGGCAACGGCAACACATCAGTTAATCATCTAGTCTTAAACCGCCCCGTGCGTGAGTCCTCTGACGGCTTTCGTTGTACAGCTGCAGAAATGAGCACATCAGCAAGCCGTTCCGGCGGATCCGGCTCCAGCATCAGCACGCAGGCGGGATCACAGGAAATGTGTACTGAACTCTTCCCGTGCCAAGGGCTATGGACCAAGTGGTGAGCAGAACACGGACTTTTTAATAAACATCATTTGCCACAGCAATTGGTTGTTTTAGCATTATATGGCAAAATACAAATAAATTTTATTTTTTAGTGTTCCGTCTTTTAAAAATCATTTTTTCAAAAAGCTTGACTTATTCTTTTGATTTTAAAGGATAAAAATATTCTAATTGCCTTTGTATTGATCCATGGCTTCTGAAAAAAAAAATGTACAAAGTCATTGTCCCACCGGAGAGCATTTTGAAAGAAACGTCTAAATTAAAGAACACTTAAATTAAAAATTCTTCCCTGAGGACATCAGCAAAAGGAATGAATTGATAGTGACAGATTTTGTTTCTCTCACCCCAAATTCCTAGGGACAGTTTTCATGCCATGTCAATGAAAATGGAAACAAACAAAAACCTTGCAGAATAAGAATTAAATTTTCGAGTTATAAAAATTGATTATTTCCCTGAGAGCACTACAATTGTGTGTAGGTTTTCTTCTAAGTGTGTGTGTGTGTGTGTGTGCTACAGAGAAGGATCTAAATCAGCACTGTCCAACATGCTAGCCACTCGACACATGTGGCCTTTAAAATTTAAGTTTGAATTTAAATTATTTAAAATCAAATACAATTTAAAATGTGGTTCTTCACTCACACCAGCCACATTTCACACACTCTACGGCCTTGCTGGTTAGCGGCCACCGCGTGGCGCTGGGCAGATGCACTTCCCGCCACCACATAAGGTCCCGTTGACAGCGCCAGGATAAATCCCGCTTTTCTAATTGTCATTCAGCAACAAGATGAGGATCTGCTACAAATCTCTAACTCTGCATTTAGTCGGCCTTTGTGAGTAAGGGGCACGCCACTGTATCAAATGATGTGGCATAATTTTTGCGATTGTAAAAATTTTGTCATTTTTGATGCCTTGAGAGAGGATAGTCAGATTTTATATGAAAACATTTTCAAATTTGGCCTTAAAAAATACTCTGACTTTGGGGTGCCTGGGTGGCTCCATCAGTTAAGTGTCCAACTCTTGATTTCAGCTCAGGTCATGATCTTGGGGTCATGAGATCCACGGGGCTCTGTGCTCAGGAGGGAGTCGGCTTGCCCCTCTCCCACCCTGTGCTCACTCTCTCTCTCTCTCAAATAAATGAATGAATAAAATCTTAAAAAAAGAAGTACTCTGACTTTGAGAGCCCATGATCTGTTCAGAGGTCCCTAAGGCGGCCAGCCCTGTTCGGTGTGAAGAAGAGCTCGCCGGCGGTGTCCGAGGGGCAAGGGGGGACACAGTGCAGACCCCAGCCGCGAGGGGAGGCTCTCCCCCCACCACCAGCTCTGGCACGACAGCTGGTGCAGAACCAAACCCCAGGTCGTGCGGGCGCGTCGAAGCCCCGTGGGCCACCGCGTGGCTCCTGCAGGGGCAGGTGGTCGTGTGTGATGGGGGCAGGATGGCACAGAGAATCCAAGGTGGGACGTGGAACCTTCTCAGTTACGAAGTTTTCCACCAGTTCCCTTCTTTCAGGGAACAGCACCAGCAGAACAGTCAAGTTGACCTGGAGTTGTCAGTGTGTGAGTGCGTCCCCCGCTTACCCGTGGTTTTACTTCCTGGGGTCTCAGTTAGCGGGTTCATCCCCGGACCGGAAGCAGAGGATCCCTCTTCTGACGCAGTGTGAGGTCAGCTGCGGTGTCACTACCTGGCTTCGCCGCATCCCCGCGGGCGTGTATCATGTCACCACCACAAGAGGGATGAGCACAGGCCGAGCGGGTATCGTGAGAGAGACCACCTTCGTGTAACTTACTATATTGTCATGATTGTCCTATTACAGTTGTTGTTGCTAATCTCTTACTGTGCCTGATTTATAAATTAAACTTCATCGTAGGTGTGTGTGGACAGGACAGACCCTAGTGTATATAGGGTTGGGCACTATCTGCGGCTTCAGGCGTCCCCCGGGGGTCTCGGAACTACCCCCCCTCAGGTTGGGGGGAGACTGTGTCGCATTGTGTACGTTTAAGGTGTGCAGACCGTCGATAGGATACATGTTCGTACTGCAGTATGGCGGCCACCGTGGCCTTAGCTGACACCCCCATCACATGGCACAGTTATCCTCTTCTGGTGTGAGAGCGTTCAAGGTCTAGTCTCCTTGCAGCTTCGAAGGTTGCACCCTTGTTGACTAATGTCCCTGCTGTGAGCATGTCTCTGGGACTTAGCCATCCACTGCTTGTAGGTTTGCACCCTTTGACCAGCCTCTCTCCATCTCCCCACCTCACAGCCGCCAGTAGCCGCCGGTCAACTCTCGCTTTCTGAGAGTTCACAGGGAAGTGAAATCATACAGGATTTGTCTCTGACTTTGCTCGCTGAGCGTAATGTCCTCGAGGTCCAGCCGTGTTGTCACTGAGAGCAGCTGATCCTTCTCTCACGGCTGACGATGATTCCACTTGTGTGCACGTCTGGAAAACGGGATCTTGACAAGCCGTCTGCACCCCCGTGTTCACTGTGGCATTATTCACAGAAGCCCAGCCAGACATGGGGACAACCTCAGTGTCTGCCAGTGGGTGAATGGGTACAGGTGTGTGTGTGTGTCTCCGGGTGCTGGGTGAGCGTTGAGGACCTGTCCCAGCCAGCAGCCATCCAGCCCTCCTGCGGCCCTCAGAGTCCCTTGTGTCACCCCACAGGCCTCAGCGCCCTTGGTTGGCAGCCCAGATGGCATTCGTCGGCACTGCCAGGGGACTCATTCTTCGGGACTGGGGAGAAGTGCCCACTCTCGCCTTGGGCCCACACCACGGTCTGGAGCATTTCCTTCACTTGCCACGATGTCCCGGAGCCGCCCTGGGCGGCTTACTTCCCGCTGGGACCAGCCCCGGGTGGGGCGGGGAGCTCGAGCCCTGCAGGAACCCTCCAGTCCTGAAAGCCACAGTCCCGGGGAGCAGCCCTCATGCTGCAGAGCGGAACCTGCGTGTTGGTGGCGGTGCGCGAGCATGTCCCCGTGCGTGGGTGTGCGGGGCTGAGCCGCCTCCCGCACAGCTGCTGGCAAATACCAGCTCGCTCTTGCTTTGTTCCTCACAACCTCTTCGAGCTGAACTCCAGATGCAAAGTGAAACGGTCACAAAAGAAGTATCTGGGTTAAATGCGTGCTAAACAGGTTTAAAATTACTGCTCATTGTTTGGAAGCAGATGCAAGCCTCAAACAAATGCAAAACATCAAGGCAGATGCAAAAGGGAGGGCAATTTGAAAATCGGATCCTAAGTGCTTGATTTTGGGGGGGCGAGCTAGCTGTCTCCCCTTGGCTGGGGGCGAGGAGGCTGGCGGGCGGCGAGCTGCCCCAAGGGCAGGGAGGGCCATCCTGAATGCAGGAGGAGCTGAGGAGCAGGCAACCCTGCTTGTCTAGTTTCTTAAACAGGGATCTTTGTTGCTCATATCTTGGCAACTCCTATCAAAACGAGCACCGAGCTCACTCCTGCTGTTTATTTTTCGAATAACTTCGCGAGGCTGCGAGGCTGCCCAGGGGCCTTTCTCTGTCTTCGCGCCCCAGAGCCCCCAGCCCGCACCCAGAATAGCCAACACTCCATCCTGAGTTGGGGCTGCCGGTGGTTCTGTGCCTCATTTTCTCCCTTTGCTACATTTTTGCTCACAGTGTTGCTTCTGTGTTTTGCAAGTTGCTAACAAGGCTCCCCGTTCCCAAGATCTAGCCCCTCAGCCTGGCTTTCACACGGGACCCGTGTTCCGCGATGTTCACATTGATCACAGAACCTGGATCTGTTGTCTTCCATTTTATTGCAGCACCGCTGGAGAAGGTTCTAGCACTTCTCAGTCTGTGGTGGGCATTTTAATAAGCCCGCGGTTGAACTCTTCGTGGGGACTGGTTGGGCCTCTGGGGCCCCAGACAGGATGCCCTTGGGAGCAGCGCCTGGCCCCAGCCCAGCTCCGAGGCCGCTGCCTGGGGGGCTCCGCCCCAGCCGAAGGCAAGGGCCAGGGGTCACAACTCGTTCTTTCTCGTTCTCAGTGTTTTCCTGTCAAGACAGTATTTGGGGGGAAAAGGACAATAGTTTACTTTTAAAATCTGACTTTGGATCATTTGAGATATTTTCTCATCTTTACTCTGCTCCAGAAATGTTTTGCCAAAACGACCGAAAATTAGCTTTTCGGACAATAACCTGCTTCCGACTTTGCTCCCCTTTACCACCTACTGTACCTGAATGCTGCTGTCAGTACAAACTTTCCCACCTGCATACATTCTTCACGTGCCTCCTCCAGTGATCCCCTCCCGAGCCCCCAAAGGCCCACGACCTGTGTCACGTAACACCAGCATCTCCTTCACTGGACAAGCGCTGAAGAGTTACCTTGCGCTGGGTGCGCTTTAGGGCAGAGCATACACAGCCCTGAACCATACCCTGTGTGGTTACAGGGCGAGACAGACAACAGCCACGTCACAGGGGCATGCATGGGTGGCAGCTGGGCACACGCACAGCTATCTGTCAGCTGGTCAGGAAAGCCTTCTCTCCGAAGGGGATCCCGTGATCCAAGTGGACCTTTGGCAGAGGGTAGAGCGAGTGCAAAGGCCCTGAGGCTCCGTGGATGTCAGGAGGCCAGTGGGACAAGAGTGGCCGGACAGGAAAGGTGGGAGGACATGCCTTTGGGTCACAGGGCCCACGGGCTTCCATTCTAGGGACGGCAGCAGATGTCGCAGAGGGCCCTGACCTTACCCTCCAGAGCCTCACTCCCGCCGCTTTGCGGACACAGGTGGGAGCGGAGCAGAGAGAGCCCTTGGCAACAACCCAGCGTGAGGCGAGGCCGGGCGGGATGCGTGAAAGGCTGCAACGTCAGAGGTTTCCGTGTTGTCCAAAGGTCTAGCGCACACAGGATTTGCAGAGGGGCTGGAGTGAGGGGCAAAAGAGAGTCAACGTCGAGCCTAGGATCTCACACCCGAGCAACTGGAAGAGGGTGTTTCCTTCCTTCCTTCCTTCCTCCCTTCCTCCCTTCCTCCCTTCCTCCCTTCCTCCCTTCCTCCCTTCCTCCCTCCCTTCCTCCCTCCCTTCCTCCCTTCCTCCCTTCCTCCCTCCCTCCCTTCCTTCCTCCCTCCCTTCCTCCCTTCCTCCCTTCCTCCCTCCTTCCCTTCCTTCCTCCCTTCCTTCCTTCCTCCCTTCCTTCCTCCCTCCCTTCCTTCCTTCCCTCCTTCCTTCCTCCCTTCCTCCCTTCCTTCCTCCCTTCCTTCCTTCCTTCCTTCCTCCCTTCCTTCTTTCCTTCCTTCCTTCCTTCCTCCCTTCCTTCCTTCCTTCCTTCCTTCCTTCCTTCCTCCCTTCCTCCCTCCCTTCCTTCCTCCCTTCCTTCCTTCCTCCCTTCCTTCCTCCCTCCCTTCCTCCCTTCCTTCCTCCCTTCCTTCCTTCCCTCCTTCCTTCCTCCCTTCCTCCCTCCCTTCCTCCCTTCCTTCCTTCCTTCCTTCCTCCCTCCCTTCCTTCCTTCCTTCCTTCCTTCCTCCCTCCCTCCCTCCCTCCCTCCCTCCCTTCCTTCCTTCCTTCCTTCCTTCCTTCCTTCCTTCCTTCCTTCCCTCCTTCCCTCCTTCCTTCCTTCTTTCTATAGGTTTGGGGAGTCCTGGGGAGCAAATAGTTAGGCGTCATGCATGGTAAATTGAAGATACCTACCAGACATCTAAGTCGTATTGTTTAACGTATCTGACGCTGGGGGAGAGCCGAGAGCTGGTGAGTTGACGTGCGAGCCTGCGCACGACGCTGGGGGTGTGTAGTCGGGGCAGAGGGCGACAGCGCCCCGGCGGCCACACTGCATGCAGCCGTCGCAGGAGGGGAGGATCAGCCAACAGAGCTGCCAGAGGTGATGGAGGGTGTGTAGCCGGCGGGCAGCCGAGCCAGGAGGGGAGGAGAAGCCAGGCGGTGCTGGGCGCTGTGGAAGTAACAATGGCGGGGGGGGGGAGGTCTGCTCAGAGTGGGGTACAGGCGCCTGGCAGGAGGAAGTAATGGAGGTCCACAGCTTGCAAGAGTTTGCTAACAGGAAGGAGTGCAGCAGTGGTCACGGGAGGCGGTGGGCGGAGGGGAGCAGGTTGTCGAAACAAGAGTCCTAGTGAGGGCCCTGTGCTCAAGGGGAAAACTGAGGCGTGAACTGGGGAGAACAGGGAGAACGCCCTGGGCAGGGCTGGGCTGCAGTCACAGGAGCAGGGACCATCACATCGTAGGAATGGGGCCTGAAAGAACCGGCCAGTAGAGACCCCAATGGGAACATGGCACGTTCTTCTCTGATTCTTCTCTGATCACCTCGGCTTTCTTGGCGCAGAGGGCAGCAAGCTGGAGAGGAGAGAGCACAGTCACCTGGGAGGGAGAGCGGGTGCTCCGCAGGGGCCGGTGGGGAGCTCCGCGTGAGGGGCACCGTCCAAGAGAGGCAGGAGGCCCGTGCGCTGCAGGCGCACGGAGGGCCCTCCAGAGCTGTCCTCCCAAGGACACTGTCCCCTTCGCCCTGAGAGTTGAAAGCATCGCAGGGAGGTCATAGAAATAGCTTTCACAGTCTCAGATCACCGTGAGGCCAACTTAACTCCATCTTCAATTTCCCAGATACTCACGGAGGGATGCTGATTATCCGGCACTGGTCTGCTATCACGTGTCTCCTTAAAACTAGAAATTTAACAGTTAGATTAAAAACATGGCTGAATATTGCCAAATTAAATTGCTGAACATTTTTAACAACTTCAGAAGCACAACCATCATCTGTGAAGAGAATGTCTGTGTCTTGATCTGAAAATTGATGTTTTGCACATGAACCTATCCTTACTAAAGAGGCCTTTTTTTCCTGGAGAGACAGTCTCTTGAGTGAAGGCTTTTTAGAGGGTTAAATCCCACTAAATTCCTTTAAAGGCAGGTGTGAGAACTGACTGCGTCTCCTTAATCCCATGCAGCCGCCTCTGGACCCGTCTCTCTCAGTGGCTTGACCAAGGCCAGGCTATTGAATGTGGCCCGTCCAGACCCCAGTCCTGGTGCTGGGTCCCCCGCTCGTCCCCAGTGGCACCTGCCCCCGGGCTGTTCTTCACTGACCCTGATCCATTGCCAGTTGGAACGAGTTCATGCTTTGGGGGGGACTGCTGTGACCCAAATGGTTCACAGGACCGAGAGCTTGTTTTGCATCTGGAAGGGAAGGCTCTCCCTGGAGCTGGCTGAGCCCCGGTGAAGCGGCCGGGTCCTACCGCCCTCGGCGGCTTTGCTGTGGCCCCACCAAGTGCCAGCTTTCTGGCTTTCCTGTGCAGACACCCCGTGTCCTCCGAGGAGACAAGGAGATGGCCACGGTGCTGGTGGCTGGAGGGAGAAAGGGCCACCGCGGGGCAGGACACCTGGGGGTGTGGAAAGGAGTCCCGGCCACAATGAAGAGAAGCTCCCAGAACAGGAAACCTGGGCTGAATCCAGGGAATTCAGAAGATGTAAGATGTTCTCTTTGGGGGGGGCGGGGTAAAAAACTAGACAGTTTCTCTATACCTTAGATGTTTAAGATGTGAGGATGCCAGGAAAAAAGACAACTTTTGGACTTACAAGCTGTTCTTTTATTCAGACGTGTGACGGTTAAGAACCACATAGGCTATAAATGTCCCCAAATCAGCCCAGGTGGTCTCCCAGCTTGGCCTGGACTGCTGCTGGCAACGTCTGGAGAGAAACAGCAGTGAGGGGACGTGTGATGGTCCCCCTCTCCTCCGAGCAGACACATGGCCCCCCGTGCCTCAGTTTCCTCTTGTGGCACCAAGAGGATGTGCTCCCCATGTTTAACTCACCTACCAGAATGGAGCAGCCCTTGGGGATTTCCTAGAGAGAGTTCTTCTTGCTGTGTGTGGCCCATCGCAGTCTAAACACTAGAAGGAAAACCATTCCAAGCATCATTTCCATATTGATAAAATTAACAGTGTTTCACAAAGGTGCGTTGAACCCTAGGACCATGAAGGCCTGGCAACACAGTGCCATTTTATATCCTATTAAAGCCAAAAGGTGTCTTTATGCACCTTCCCTGGCGTCTTCACAAGGGGGAAACTGGAGCAGGGTTGGATTGGTTAAATTCGTGAGGCTGTTTTTTGTGTACACAATACAAAGCAGAAAATTGAAACAGAGGATTCCTGGAGGAGACACATTGTAGCAAGCTATGCAGCAGCGCTATCTGTCCTTTATTAAGTCCAGACATGATGAAGAGCCCTGCTCTTCCTGGGGTGTGGACAAGTGGGTGTCTAGAACCCTCGCAGACAGCAATTCTCTTTATAAATAGCCAGGGCTGCTGGGCCCCAGCCCCCAGACAGCACTCAAGTGCCCGCAAATGTCACGCACAATGCAGCCAGGTATGAGTCACACACGGGGCTGGGGAAGGGCCGAGACACAAAGCAACGTTGTTCATCAATGGCCGCCCCACCTGAAAGCATGTTTGCAAAAACATCTTCACTTCCCACACTCCACTTTCCATTAGCAGAGAGCAGATGGAGCCCAGACACGGGGGTGCTGCACTCAGCCCAGGGAGGCTGCTGAGTGGGAGGCATTCTGGGAATTAGCAGGTGCTGGGCCCCCTCCTGACATTTGGGACGCACACAATGCAGAGCACCCAGAGAATCTAACTTACTCAGGGTGAAAGGGTCCTCCCTGCCTCCTTCTGATTAAATGATAAGCAGCTTCTGCCACGGTAATTGTCTGTTACTTGAGACGGGCTTGCTTTTCCTCCTGGGTGAGCCTTGGGAAGACCTTGGCTTCTCGGTGGAGAGGATTCTCAAGGGGACTGGGGGTTAATACCGAGACGAGGGATATCTGCCTCTTGCCAGGGATGTGATAAGTGAGAGAGGCAAAATAACACATACCCCCTAAAAAATACAAAATTGATAGGTCTAAGAAGAGTATCAGTAACTGATTGCACAATTGGATAAATCATTCCAAAGCTTTAGGCTCCTGATCGAGAACATGCACGTAATGGCACCACCCACTCCTGGGGTTTTGTGACTAACTCAAGCCACACACAGCTGTTTGGAGATGTCTTTGTTGAGCCAGCCACCTCCTCCTCCATCCCTAGTAGACATCCAGCATCCAGCATGGCAGGTGTGGGGTTGCTCAACTTTAGTTAGAATTTGGGAGCTGAAAGGGGCAGGAGAGGACACCAGTGTGGACTTGGAAAGGCTTTGTCCTTATCACGTCACCCCGAGTCCTGAGGTTGCCGGTCTGATGTTGGTCTGACCGCTCAACGGTATGAGGACCCCTGTCTACAGTTCTCCTGAGCCTTCGTCCTGTGTTAGCCCCTTCCGCAGACAGGGGGATGCAGCAGGCTGTCTTTAGCCAGCAGGCTACCAGTTCTCCTTCTCAGTCACTGGAGGAAGAACATCATTCTCTGAAAAGAGACTCTTGCCTCAGCTAAGAAAGAAACATCCATGAAATGTGTCCCCCAAGCTTGAACCATAGATCCCTGAGTGCTCAGGAGAATGTGTCCCATTCTTGCTTTTGAAGATCAAAAGGCCAAGTGAAAACAGGGTCCCTTTGAGTTAGCGTCTTGTTCTCCTATGAGCCACACCTGCTCCCCAGGGCCCCCAGTACTTGGACTACCTCTCACTCCCAGCTAAGACTGACCATCCTCCTAAGAAAAGCGTCCCTTGGAGAACAATTTTGGCCTGACACTCTGCCGCTTCCCCCAAACCAGCCCTGCTCTGATTTCCTTCTCAAAATGACTGCAGATAAAACTGTTTTCATCATGAATTTAGTAACTTGTATCCCCTTTAATCAAGGATGCTAGGACCTCAGGTGGGCTATTTGCAGGGGTGCAGCTGGGTCCCTTTGGGCCTTCCTGGTAACAGGTTGACCATAGTTAGCACCACTGACCCCAGGCTGAGGACAGGTGGGGACCCCCTCTGTGCTCCTAACTGAGATGGGCCCCTTGCTGTACACATTCTTCACTGTTCCTCTTTCTGTCTCTGCACAGCAGAGCCTGTCCAAAGGTGCTTGGGCAGCAGGTCTAGTTGTGTTAAGAATCTTGCAAGTAATACAACAATTCCAGCCAGTTTAAGTGAAAGGGAACGTGTTTTAAGGACGTGGCTCTTCCCTGAAGCAGAGCGCAGCAAGAGCATCAGTCGTGCACGCTGCCACCACCAGGCAACACCCTGTCCTCTGTCCTCTGCCCTTCTCCTCATTTCCTTCCTCTGTGTCCCCAGCTTCCATGTATGTCTCCAGTCCTGTCTCTCAGTGCCGACTCCAAACCCCAGAAGTGAGCCGGCTGGGTGGGTGTGAGTCAGTGTCCCCCTCTGGCACATCAGCTGCTTCCAGGGCTTGAGGTCACCTGGTACCACCTGGTACCTGGGCTCTTGGTACCCAAGACTTGGCATAATTAGAAAAGCCTAGAGGATCATGGCCAGCAATTCATTTCCACATCTTCAGCAGTTGACTCTCCACTTCTTGAGAACAATCAGGAAGAGGGAGAGGTAAGTTGAGAAAAAGCAAAAGACTAACCCCAGCCAGGGAGTAGACTGACTCCCTCAGTGAGGACCCTGGGAAGGCAGAGGTGCCAGTTGCCTCGACCTCATTCGGTGCCTGGGGCCATGCAAGGGATATGGCCTTGTCTTTCTCATGTTGCAGCCGCATACAGACATCTCTAATTATCTGTGTTATACACACACTTTTTTACCGGACTTTGCCCTCCCTCTACTCCCTCCACCTGAGCTAGACTTTGCTTATGTTACATACTAGGATTCGTTTATTGTTCTCCTATGAAAAACAGACCTTGTTTTGAATAAAGCCGTGTGTTGTGCTATTTCCCAAGAGAACCATGGCAAATTCTTGGCACACGAGGAGCTCTGCCTTTGCCCACGCTGGGCTCTGTGCCCCGCCCCCCACCTGCCATCCACCAGGCCAGACTCTGCACCACTGCGCCAGGGAGCTTCCTCCAGCAAACCCGGGACGGTGGGTCTTCCGCTCTGGGCTAAGACGCTCATCATTTTAGGCTATACTGGGGTCTCTCTTAGCTTTTCATGGACTTTGTAAAACAAATGGGATAAATATGAGCCAAATTGACCTCAAGAGCTAACAAACTCTGTTTTAGAGAAAAAAACGGGAAGTTACCATTCCTTACTTCAGTCCATGAAAGTACTGAGCGTTATTTGAGAAAAAAGTTTATTAAAAGGATGAGGAGAATCTATCCAGACCTGTAAAACAGAAGAAATCTAGCAACATACTTAACAGCTCTAAGTGTATTAACCTGTCACAGAAGATGCCCATGAAGATGGGCATCAAGTCAGGCCGGTGAAGGGACCCAGACAGCAGGGGCGCTGGCCGTGGTCCTGACGCGGGGCTTGCTCTCCATTCACCAGCTCTGCAACTCCGTCCCTTGTCGCCCCCTCAGGTGTCCCCTGTGAAGAAGCCGCAGTGTTGATTGAGGTTTGCCCCAGAAAGTCTTCATTTCAGTTCCTACCACCCCAGGGTAATGGTTTTCCCATGTGTCCAGGGAGCCACGACAGAGCAAGTTTGGGAGAGAAAACAGAAGCTGGACCCTTTGTAAAGTGGATGTGTCCCTGCCCATGAGGACCCTCTACTAAGATGCTTTGGTACGCCTGCACCTGCTACCCGCACTGCATCAGAGTTTAGTGCGGTAAATATCTGGCTCTAGCAATTGGCGATTCAGCCGCATCCATGTGCTGTCACCTCAGTGTGTCTTGCAGCCCCTGTACCCTGCATCTTCAGAAGTGGATGATTCATGTGTGGCATATCCAGACTCACTCTTGATTAGTCCAACATGTGGTATCCCTGAATACCTCCTTCCCTTATCTTATTTTAGGCAGGATGGCTTCCTGCTTTAGACGCAAACATAAATATGCCCTCCGGCCCCAGGAAGTCCCAAAACCTAAAGGAAGATTGCAAGGTCACCTTGGGAACCGTGGCTTCCAGTGTCCTCACCCCTTTGTTCTCTGGCACATGGGAAGGGTGGAGGGGCCCAGGCCATGGCTCACAAACCAGCTGGTGGTGGTCAGACCAGGGTGGAGGGGGAGGACTGGGCCCCGCTTATCTCACGGATGCCTAAAACACAACAGAAGAGCTTTCCCCTCAGACTCCTCCCAGCTGCGGCCAGAGCAGATGAGCAACCCAACAGAACTGGAAAGTAGAAGAAATAAGGCTTTAGCTTCCCTGCAGACCCCCTGCCACGTACCCCAGCTCTTATTAGTCACAGCAGTGGTATTCTGTAAAGTCACCGTGAACTCTCAGCTACCGAAGACGGAGCCATCACTCCTGGGGACACACAGCGTCAAGTTCCAGCGAGCCCCTGGTCACAACATTTTCATAAACGCCCAGCACATCATGTCACTTTGTGTATGTTTCTACTTGAAGACACCGTATTTAATCTATATTGTTGATTCTTTAACATGGAACTCCTGGCCAACAGCCTCGTAACTTGTGCCTGAGGGAGGCTCATCCGCGGCATGGCTCTCCCACATGCGGGGACAGGGCCATGGAAGGACCCTCCTAGTCCCTCCCACATGCGGCGATGAGGCCACGGCATGGCCCCCCTACACGCGGGGACAGTAGGCAGCACCTCAGCACTATGGTTAGGGTCTGCTTAAAACAGTGAAGTGACCCACGAAAAGCACAGAAATTGGAACACGTGGCCCTAAAGGCCACAAAAAGGATGCTCGCTACGGTGTGGGATCTGAAACAAGAAGGCTGAGCGTTGCCTGTTAGACCTACAGCTGGGAACATGCACATCAGGTGACTCAGATGGCTCACCACTCCGCACACGTCAGTGAATGACCACAGAAGCACTGCGACGAATGACGCTGGGGTTACAATAAATTTTAACCAGTGGCAAATTTGCACATACAGAATCTGTGAATACTGAGGATTCGCTGTATCTAATCCCTAAGGTTCAGAGGGAGTTCTCTGAGTTGGCAAGCAGTAGAGCAGAGTGTTTAAGGGACACGGCTCTGTGATGTTGGGAAAGTAAGTTCACCTCTCTGTGCACCAGTGTCATCGTCCGTAAAGTGGGACTCGTTCATGGGGTTCTACAGCACAGGGTTGCGGTGAGGTTGGGTGCGTTGTGCATACAAAGCACGTCTGGCCGGCACTTCAGTAAAATCAGGTGCTGATGTTACTGCTGAGCTCAAACGTGAAGTCTGCAGGAAGGAGGGAGTCACACGCTGCATGCCCAGGACTCTACCCTGCCGAGGTAGGCATTTACCCGTGACCACGTACATCATCGTGTTGCTGGGGTTGCCCATTCAGTGCAGGCACAAAGAAAACTGCTCTACTTCTTATTTAATCTATAAATTTTCGGACTGAAATGTTTCCTATTTGAGATCTGAACTAAATATAGAGAGCCCCTGTCTAAATTTAGTAGGATGAATCTCTCTATTCAACTCCGGGTCTTGTGGCTGTCACCCACCGAGGTTTAATGGCGCAGACCCTTTGATGTGAGCTGAAATACACTGCCCTCTCTCAGGGCTCGAGTCTGGGAGCAGGAAGGAGAGAAAAGGCCTGGACACCGTCTGTGAAGAGGAGAGGGAGAGAGTGCCGAGCGGGACAGGGAGGGGTCTCTTACCTGATAGCTTACTCTCCTGAAGAAACGTGTGAACCACACTGGGAAACACAGTACAAACCAAGGAACCAAAAACAACTATGTGTATTTGGTGGGAAGGCAGCACGGGCTAGCAAAACTTGTTGATCCTCTCTGGTAAGAAATGGAAATTAAGAATAATTTAATAAATACCCCATGGTAAACCATTAGCCTTGGGGGGCGGGGACTAATAATACAGTCATTAGAAGTACTTATCTATATGATAATATAGATAAATATATACGATAATAAAAATAATTTAAAAAGGAGGGGCACCTGGGTGGCTCAGTCGGTTGAGCATCCGACTCTTGATTTTGGCTTAGGTCATGATCTCAGGGGCATGGGATCGAACTTCACGTTGGGCTCTGTACTCAGCACAGAGTCTGCTTGAGATTCTCTCTCTCCCTCTGCCCCTCCCCCTGATCACTCTCTTTTTCTCACCCTCTCTTAAATAAATAAATAAAATATTTAAAAATCAAGACAAAAGGGCGCCTGGGTGGCTCAGTTGGTTAAGCAACTGCCTTCAGCTCAGGTCATGATCCTGGTCCCACATCAGGCTCCCTGCTCAGTGGGGAGTCTGCTTCTCTCTCTGACCCTACCCCCTCTCATGTGCTCTCTCTCTCTCTCTCTCTCATTCTATCAAATAAATAAAATCTTTAAAAAAAGACAAAAAAAAAAGGAGAAGGAATGCAAAGTTGGTATGCATTCCCATGCAGACTGGTATGATGGTCTGCAGGAACCCAACTCTTCAGATGTCTGCTTTACCATCCCAGGGGTTTGGCCTTTTGCTGTCATGGTCCAAAATGGCTGCCAGTGCTCCGACCATCAAACCCATGTTCCAAGCAGCAGGATGGAGGGGGGATAGAAAAAAGGCATACTCCTTCCCTTTCAAAGAGCCTACACAGAAGTCTTATGAGACACATAACCTCTGCCTACGTTTCATTGGGAAAACCTTGGTCATGTGGCCACACAGTTGCAAGGGAGTCTGGGAAATACTGCAACACTGTGCCCAGCCAAAAATCTTGGTTCAGTTAATTTTCAGTTAAGAGGGAAAGTGGCGATCTGGGAGATAACTTTCAGCCTCTTCCCCCTGAAGAACCCCTAGCCAGGTGACATATTTCATGGCCCGCATCATCGAATAGGAGTCTTTACGGGCGTTACGGCAGGGGGAACACAGGAGTGTGGCCGTCAGAAGGGTCTCTTTGGTGATGCCGTCTAGTAAATCAAAGACCAAAATGGTGCAGTGAAGCAGTGAGGTGATTGGCCAAACTCACAGGACATTAAATCGATGTAATGCAAGCCGATAGGAAGGCACAGGGAGGAGACTGGCCTGTTAGGAAATTGTTGGCAGGAGAATCACTCCCCAGGAGTGATCGGTGAGCTGCCCGGAGAGGCCGTCCTACCCGTCCTCTGAGTGTGGGCCCTCCAAGCCTGCCCTGCAGAGGGGTGTGCGGGCTCTGTGGTGCGAGCCCACTGTGTGCCTCTACGGCCTTCACAGATGAGCCGGGAGCGAGGTGTCGAGGGCTCCAGGAAAGCAAAGCGTTTTCCTGAAGTTGGCGGGAAGGGCTGTGTTCAAACTCAGTGGGAAGGATGAAGGAAAAGGAGGGGGGCGGAGTGCTCTCCCGAGCACCCGGAGAGGGGCAAGCACACCCCCTGAGCCGTAAACCCTGACGCCATGCTCCCAGCAGCTCTAAGACTGGGGACTCTGGACCAGGAGAGCTGAGACATAGGGACAGATAGCAAATGTGGCAGAAGCCGAAGACCACTTATCTGGGCTCTGTTAAAGTGCCCCACTGCTTGCACCTGCTGTCCTGAAATTTGCAGATTTTCTTTGAATCCCCGTCTGGACATAATCATCACCAAGGTTGTGGAAAGTTAATTAGGGTGAAGAAATGGCCGCTGCTCACGCCCTTCCCCTCCACCCATGCCTGGTGACTCTGTGTCTGTGGGGAGCAGCCTAGCTCAGAGCGAATTGCCAGTTACTGACCTGGCGATGGCATCTCCTTAAAGTGCCGCTCGTTGACTCAATCGGCCTTTAAAACGAGCAAATGGAAGAAGATAGACCCTTCCTCCAGTAACATTCTACTAGGTGCCGACTGTTTCCCGTCAGCATTCCCGGCATTGGGGAAATAGAGACGATATGAAGATCAGTTAGACTTGTTTCCAGTACTCCAAAACGTATAGTTTTGCAGGGTGAGAAATAGATAAGAAATACAAGAAAACGGGAAAAGAGACAGAGGGAGGAAATCCTGAAGGGGCGGGGCTGAGCACGGAAGTGCCTCGTGTGGATTCCGCGTCAGTTACTGCCTGTGCAAGGCTCTTGTTTTAGGGGATGGAGGTTTCTCTCCTCCCTGTTGTACCCACCGCCTCCGGCATCCAAGCATCCTTGTCAGAGGCATCTCCTGAGTGTGCAACGTACACGAGCAAATAAGTACTTTTGTATTCTTTCCTCTGCGTGTGCACACAAGGGGCAGGACATTGTAACACATCTTGTCTTGCCTGGATCTGTATCTCAAAGCCTAACAGGCAGGATCCAGGAGAGACTTTTTATTCTCTTCCATGATGACAGATTAATCCCGTGGGATGAATGAACTATAATTTGTTTAACCAACTCTCTACTCGTGACTGGGTTTTCTAATATTTTGAAATAAAAATAATGAATACTATGCATTCGTGAGGGACACATTTCTAAGAGTGAAATTGCCTTTAGAAGTTTACAAACATTTTTTAACTCGTAATGTGTATTGCAAAATTGCCCTCTGTAGAAGTTCTACGGGGAGATACTCCTAGCAGACTGTAAAGAGTTCTTGCCTCTCCACGCCCGGGCCTATCTTTCCAACCCAAGGGGGGCAAGGATACCTAATTTTAGCCATAATTAGCACTTTGCTGAGTGAGGCTGAGCGTCTTCTCAAATGTTGAGAATTTATGTTTCTGGGACCTGAAGACCCATGGACGCTTGAACATACCCATTGAACTGGAAATCTTTCTTTTCTCATTGATTTATAAGAAGAGGTCTTATATTTTAAGGAAATGAACTGGTCTGTGACAGAAGTGGCAAACCTGGCTTCGAGCTGCTCCTTTGTCTTCTCATGCTGTTCTCGGGTCGGGGATGCCCCTCACAGGTGTCGTTGACGGTAAACCGAGGTTGCTCAGTCTTGTCTTTCACCAGATTTGGTCAGTTACAGAGACCTTCTTGCTCTGATATTGTCCTTTAAAAAATATCCTATTAGTTTTATGATTTCATTTATTATGTCCAAGCTTTTGATCTACGTACAATTCAACCTGGTCAAAGGCGGGACTGCGGGCTACCCAGTTGTTTCCACATTGGGTTAAAATCCATCTTTCTCTCCCCCATATGAAATGTCACCTTTATCAGATGCCAAATTTCTGTGCATATTTGGCTCTATTTCTAGATTTTCAAAACCATCGTGGCTCTGTCTATTCAGATACTAATGCTGCGATATTTGCTTACTCTCTTTATGATGCATTTGTCTGCTAGGACTGGTTACCCCTATTCCCTTTCTAAAAAATGATATTATTAGCTGTTCTTAGGTATTTATTTTAACATATGAATCTGGCATATCTTATTCTCCCCCCATCCAAGAAGAAGAAGAAGGAGAAGGAGAAGGAGAAGGAGGAGAAGAATCCTTTGGTGGGCTTTTACTGGAATAGCACTAAATGTATAGATTAACTTAGAAAGAAGAGCCATCTCTGTGACTTGGGCATCGAATTATGTAAAACAAAGTACTTCACTTTTCATTTGCTCAAGCTTGCGTTATGCCTTCAGGAGAGTCCAAGTTTTCCTGTGAACTCTCCCCGCGTGTTTCAGCACGCCCGTTGCTCTAAGCGGGGCTCTTCCACATCTCTTCCAACCGGTCCTCGTGGGCTCTGCCTTGAGGCTGCTGCCCGCCAGGGGCGGTGGTTGGATTGTCATCCCAGATCTTCTTAGAAACAATGAGAAATCTGCCATCTTTTACTCTTGTGCACTTTCTGACCTCTTGAGCGTTTGAGGGACGCAGCTGCCCACGCAAACTGCTTCCCTCTCGGGCTGTAGACCCCTGCCCCCCCCGCCACTGAAGTGTTTTCATCTTTGTCGTGGTTCTAACGAGGCACTGCCCTGCTCCGAAAGCTCCGTGACACCCGTCTGTTCACCTCCGCGCCCTCCGGCCTGAACAAATGATGCTCACACAGCTGCTCTTAGGGCCTCTTCTCCGTAGCGGGCCAGGGGCTAGCGTCACCATAATCTCCTTTCAAAGGAGAAACGGGAATTTGCCTCCTGAATGTGACTTCCTGGCACTTAACCCAGTCTTTGATCTCCACCCTGCAGGCCCTGCCCGCCACCACCGAGCCGCCCAGCGCAGTGTCGAGCCCAGTGGAGCCGAGTAGGCTGCAGCCCAGCCGCCCCTCCGCCTCACTCGAAGCTGGTCTGGGAGGCATGAGGAGCCGAGAACCACCTGCGTCAAGAAACGCCATCAAGAAACAAATGCATTTCCTCTGCATCTCCCTTTGGTCGTCATCAGTGCATGCACGATGCAGGTGCCCTGCGCCAGCATCCGGGACATCTGTGCCCGACCCGAGGTCCCTGCCTATTTTGGACCCAAGGCCAGTTGTGGGATGAGGCTGCCTCTGTCTGAGTGGGCCCCACGCCCTCCAGGAGCCCTGCTTTCTTTCATTCTCCACGCCGAGCTCACCGCACTGAGTCGCCGGTCCGAGAAGACCTTTCATTGCTCAGAGCGCCATGAGACCTCTCCCTGGGATGCACCGCAAGGGCAAGCTAGCTGGCCACCCTCCGCCTTTAGTCTCTGGCGGTGTTTTCCTTCTCTTTCCCCTGTTTATTCAGGAATGCAGAAGCAAAACGGACTGATCAGACTCTGCCTTGAAAGCATTAATAGGTTAAAAGCAAAACCAAATCAAAAGCTCATCCGGGTGTTGTTTTCAGTGGAGAGGACGCTCCTCCCTCCCGCAGGGGCCTCTCCTGCGCCTCCCCGGAGGACCCGCAGCACCCGAAGCACTCCATACACAGCCGCTGCCCCAGACGCCCAATCCCTGCTAAGGCACCTTTGGCCTCTGGTCATGTTTCCATGAAGGAAAATAGCAAAGGAGGTTGAGGAAGCAGCTCACGGCGCCTGAGCGTTACGTTTGCTGAAGCCGGTCTGGCCTCCTTCAGGACAGAATGCAGATCGAAAGTCACCATTTTAGA
Organism: Eumetopias jubatus; assembly: GCF_037043125.1. NCBI lineage: Eukaryota > Metazoa > Chordata > Mammalia > Carnivora > Otariidae > Eumetopias > Eumetopias jubatus. The sequence continues at coordinate 192,958,006 of NW_028274809.1, forward strand.
ACAAAATGACAAGTGTGTAAATAACCAGGTTACTATAACCGGGAGACTCCAGGTTACTAGAGGCTGTTTTTGTAAGAAAGGTGTTCTCCCAGTGCGATTCCGGTCTGCAGAACAACATCTGTGTAACGGACACGGGGACAGAGGCTGAGGGAAAAGTGTCTCCCCAAAATGCTGGTAGAGCGAGAGCAGTTCTGTGGGGAGGCGAGCGCAGGCCCGCAGCCTTCAGCAAACTCCGGCAACAGACGGACGAACAAGGGCTTTGGGGGACAAGACCCTGCCGAGGACGCCGTGTGATTTCTGGGTCTGGAGTGTCCGCAGAGAATGACCGGGAGGGAATCCAAAACACACTGAGTTGGAAGATCAAGGACCTGTTTGCACAAAATGGGTGGTTGTTCAAAGAAACAAATGTCATCTAGACATGTTGGCCACTACTCGGTGTGAAATTTCCGGGGTGGCTGCACGGTGGGGGCATGTGACGAATGGGGTGCCCAGAGCTGCACCCGGCCCCTGTCCCTGAGAACCGGGACCAGCAGCTGGACTCACCCGTTATGCACGGGCTCCCAGTCTGCTGCCAGACCTTCACAGGGCCCTCGGTGCCTGATGGCGGCGTCCTGGAGCATATTTTGTGATTCGTTTCTTCTCCCGTTATCCAGGCTAATTTCTTTGGGTTTGAGGAGTGAGAACAGGTGCACTCCCTGAAGAAGGCCAGGTCCTTCCTTTCATTGCTTCCTAGACAATCTGATCCTTTAGGGTGCCTCTTGTCTCTTGCTAAAATCCAGAACAAATAGAAAAAAATGTCCCTACCAGCCCAGTGACTAACACAGCTGAGTTTTGCTGGCTTCCTTCAACCTCGCCACCCCAGGAACAATTAACCCTGGATCAACATATCAATTGAGGTCGATTTGGGTTTGGATTACAAATTGCAATCATCTGAGAGGCCAGGCGGTGCATTTGGTAGTGGAGACAGTACTCTGCCGCTGAGGACTGACGGACAAGCCAGAGCCCTGCCGGGGCGCCACCTCCGTCCATCTGTCTGTCTGTCGGTGTCGGTAAGTACAAACGCACGCCCTAGCTCCCCTGGGAGAGGCGGGCTTTCAACGGTGCTGCAGTGTCGGGCAGGCCGTGTGACACGCTGCTTACCTAGGGCGGTCCCGTGTGTTCACGCGTGTGTGTGTGTGGGGGGTCATCTCCAGAATTCACAGAAGGTTACCGCCATCTTTCTATCCCTGGAATGTCCTAAGTTTTCCGATGAGGAGACCTAGATTCACAACGGACTTGCGTGGCGGTGTGCGATCTGGTGGAGGCGAATAGCATCTCATTTTTGTTTCATGATAAAAAAGGGTGAGGGGGTCTGGAAAATAAGTAAAAGAATTAGGACAACTGGGTCCTAAAAAAGAAAAAGGCCAGCCGCGAATCCACCAGAGAATGAAGAGCTTGAGCGCCTCCGGGAATGGCACAGGGAGGACCGGAGGCTCTGTGTGCACCGCGCGGGCTCCAACCGCAGGGGCGGCAGGGCCCCCGGGCACGACAGCGCTTCTGAGAGGGTAGGGAAAGAGGCGTGGAAAGCAGACTGATGGCTTTGACCTGCGAAAGACGGGTACGGCAGACAAGCGCCGGCCCCACGGCGGCCTGCAGGGCTCCTGGCGCCGGCGGTTTGCGGAGTGGGAAGACCGGGCTGGAGCCGCAGCCCAGCTCTGCTCAGGAATCTTCTGGCGGGCCCAGCGCCGGGGGCCCCGCGGCCTGGAAGGCGCCTCTCCTCGAGCTCCCACCCTGCAAATGGCCCAGAGTCACAGGTGAGGGAAAACCCCAGGGACCTGAGAACTGGCCATTATTTTTCTGTTCTATGAGTTCCTGTTCAGTTGATGAAATATTTTAAAATATCAAGCAGCTATTTTTCGATAAAAGTGATGATTCCCGGTGCACGCAAGGTTGCAGGAAAGCTGGTACTTTCATACATTGTTGAGGGCGTGAACGTTTTTAGAAAGGGATTGGCCATGTATTTTATGTGTCACCACAATGACCTTTGACCTACAGATTCCCCCCTTAGGAATTTTCTCCTAAGGAAAAAAGCCAAATAACATAATGAAAATATACATGATAACTCATTTGCAATAGATAAAGACTGGGGGGGGGGAGAAGAAGAAGTAATAGGGGAATAATTTTATCAATTATGGTACATAAGTCTGTTGGGAATTTTTTGAAACTATTTAACAATATGGAAATTTCTAATGACTATAAAATGACCGATGCAAGGAATAGGTATGGATTATACGCTTGGATTAGTTAGATAAGAAAAAAAAGTAATTTATGCAAAAAGGAAAACTGAAAAGGAATAAACCTCTTTCTTCATCTTATCATCCAATGGAATGATATTTTCTTGTAATTCCCAATGTATTTTGATTTGTATTTAGCCTCTTATTTTATACTTTCTATGTGTTCCACCTTGTGGTAGGCACAATTCTGAGTGTCCCCCAAGCCTCCCCCTGTGAACACCCCTGTGGACGTGTGAGTAGGTGAGGGGGCCTCGTACGAGGCCTCGTCTCAGCAGAGGGGTCCTCTGCTGGCCCTGGGAGGGGGCTGCCGCCTGCAGGCCCCCGTGTAGGGGATCTGAGGGCGGCCCCCGGCCCACGGACAGTGGGGCTTCAGTCCCAGAACCTCACTGACCTTGGTTCTCCTCACGACCCACAGCTGGCAAGAGGCCCAGCCTCATGAGTTCAGCCTCTGCTGGGGCCCGAGCGGGGGACCCCACCTGCCCACATCCGGACTCCTGACCCGCAGAACCTGTGAGAAGGAGGGTTGTGTGTGCGATTTAAGGAACCAAGGTCGTGGTGGTTTGTCCGGCGGCCTTACGGTTAAGAATACGCACCTGTCTTAGGTTCCCTTTTATTTCCGTACTTGGATCGCTTTAGATTTATCGTGTTTTTTTCTGATGTTTATTTGTCTTCTTCTCCTAATCTGGTCGTGACCAGTTCTGTTTCTGTTTAAGTAGTTGTCATGGCTACTAACACGGGAATAATTAACTTCTGGAAGTCGGAACTGGCTTCCCCCTCTGTGGACACCTTTTCCACTGAGGGCACATTAACGGCCTCCCTGCCACCTGCTTTGGGGGCGGTTGCTGATTTCATTGCGACCTGGAGACCTTGACTATTTTCCTTTTAAACTCCTCACACGTAATTCCTGTTTTATACAGTCAGTGTTCACTGGGATTTCCCCACATATTTACAGGGTTTTGTGTCTTCTGTCCCATTTTTTATCCCAGACCAGGTAACTGGGATCATACTCCTGCTGGGTGACGTCAAACCCTGTCTCCACTTTCCTAAAAGTGCCTCTGCTTTCCCTCTGCACCCAGAAGGTGGTTTGGCTGGGCGGGCGGAGTGTCTGAGGTTGACGGTTACCTGCTCTGGGGACCTTCCAGCTCCGGTTCCAGGTTCCCGATTTGCGCTCTTGCTGAGGCGTGAGCTCTCCGTCGCTCCTGGGAGGGCCGTCTGTCCTGTGTCCCTGGGGGCCTCCGACCTTCTCCTGTGTTTGTCTTCCACTGTCGCTGTGGCGCGCCGCGTCTCCGTGTGGATTTCTTTTCTGTATCGTGCTGTGGGTCATGGGCTTCTTCAATGTGCCGCTGGCATCTTCCATTAGTTTCCAGTTCTTGTTTTCCAGCCTCCATGGCATCCATTTTTTACTCATATTTTAACATTTTCATTTATTCCAGCACTTTGTTCTCTGAGTCTATAATTTTAACATCTTTACATGACCATACTTTTTCATCTTATTTTCTTTTAAAATTCTCATGTCTGCTGAAATTCTTCATCTGTTCACACATGTTGTTGACCTTTTCTATCCATGCCTTGAAGGTGTTAATCCTAGTTCCTTAAATTCTTGGTGTCTGAGAGTTTTGACACTTGTGTCATACGTGCCTCTGGTTCTGTCGACTACTTTCTCTCCTAACAGTGAGTGTAGTTTCCCTGCCTCCCTCCTCCCTCCCTCCTTCCTCCCTCCTCCCTCCCTCCCTCCTCCCTCCCTCCTCCCTCCCTCCCTTCCTCCCTCCCTTCCTCCCTCCTCCCTCCCTCCCTCCTCCCTCCTTCCTCCCTCCCTCCCTTCCTCCCTTCCTCCCTCCCTCCCTTCCTCCCTCCCTCCCTCCCTCCTCCCTCCCTCCCTCCTCCCTCCTCCCTCCCTCCCTCCCTCCTCCCTCCCTCCCTCCTCCCTCCTTCCTCCCTCCCTCCCTTCCTCCCTTCCTCCCTCCCTCCCTTCCTCCCTCCCTCCCTCCCTCCCTTCCTCCCTCCCCTCTCTCTCTCTTTCTCCCTTTCTCTTTCTCTTCCTCTCTCTCCTGTTCTCTGTCCTTCCTTTCTTTTTCTCTCCCTTTCTCTCTCTCCCTTTCCTCCCTCCCTGCATCCTTCCTTCCTTCTTTTATAAGTCTTGCACTCTTGGGTTGAACGTGAGACAGTAAGTGTGGGACACAATACAGAGTTCATTAAGTTCCTGTGAGCAAACACACACCCTTCAGTCTAGTCAGAAGTTGAATTTGGGATTTGTTGTTGCTATGGCTACTCTCCCTGCAACCACCAGCTTCGAATGCCTCTAGCTTTACCTGAGGGTGGGGCTGCTTTGCCGGGGAAGGTTTCTTGATGTCCACTTCGTTCTGAGTTTTAAGCCTCCTGTTTTCACCCACGCCTCCAGTGGCTCTCTCTGCACCCACCTGCCCTCCCCCGTGGTAGACTGCCAAACTTGCCCTCTGGCACCTGCGAGCCTGGTGTTGGGAGTCGGGGCCTTCTCTGGTTTGGTGCAGACCCAGTCTTGGCAAAAGCTGCCTTCCTGGGCCTTGGGAGGGGAGCTTTCTCAGTAAGGCAGCAGAAAACCTCTAGCGGTTCAGACCAGGCTGCCTTCCTGCCCCTCACGTGGGGGTAGAGCCTTCTCCTTTACCCTCCCCCAGCCAAGGAGGATTTTCCTCTGTGCCCTGGGAGTGACGAGATCTGCTGCCCTTTTCCCCGTGGATCATGGCTTTTGTTCTGTAGTCAAGAGGGATTCAGGGAAGGCTCTCTCCTCCCACCTCCGTCGTGGAGGAAGCTCCGAGTGGCCTCCTTCCCTACCCCGGTCTGCCTCAGGAGAACCCAGCAGAGGGACATGGAGAAGAGCCCCCACGTGGGTGCAGACTGCCCTTGTGTCCATGGCTCCGGGGGGCTTTATACTCTGCATTCCCCCCCACACTCAGCCTTCGGGGGTTATTACCCTGCCCCCCCCCGGAGCCCCAGCCTCTTTCCCTGCTCTGACCCTGGTGAGCCAAAGCTCACATTTCATCTCTCCTTGGAGGCACCAGTCTCCCTTTACCCATAGGCCGTTGGTTGACCCGAAAGCTCGGTGCTCTGATGGGTGCACAAACAGGCACGTTTGTGGATTCCTTTATCCCACAGCCGCCTGGCACATCCCACATCCGTCCCGTCCCCTCCGATGCCCTTCTCGTCTCTCCCAAACCTCTGCCATTTCAAACACCTCTGTGCAAAACGGCATCATTTTCACACTCACGGATATCTCTGAGTAAGTCCCTGGAAGAGGACTTGCTGGTTCACAGGGGAGACGTGTTTGTGATGTTTGTCTTTACCGCCGTGTTGCCCTTTGGGAAACCTGAGTCCACACTCACGCCAGTGAGCTGCGTCCCCCCACTTCCCGATCTTCGCCTGCCTGAGACTGAAAAATGGTTTCTGTGTCATTTTAATTGGCTTTTCTCGTATAATAGTGAGATTGAGCTGCTTTTCATGTATTAAAGCTATTTTTGTTCTGAACTGTACACTTAAAAATGGTTAAAATAGTAAATTATATGTTCTATATTTTTTCTACAATAGAAAAGCTATTTGCATTCTTTTCTATGAATGAAATATTCATCTTTTTACCCACTTTATAATCCATGTGTTTGCCTAATGTGTTTCAGTTGGTTTTCCTAGGTTTCCAAGTAGATAATCACATTCTCTGCAAGTAAGGACAACACTGTACTTCCCAGTCATACTGGAGGGAGTAGGCATTCTCGTCCCCCCTTGACTTTACCAGGAGCGCTTTCCTGTTCTCACCATTAACTGCACGCTTGGCTATTGGTTTGATGTGGTCAGTCTTTACTAGAAGAAATCTTTTCTGTTCTAATTTCCTAAAAACATGTTTTAATCATGAATCACTTTTCCTCGAAAAAAGTGCCTCTGAAGTTAAGATTAGTATCGTGTTGAGCTCACGACCCTCAGGAGGACTCTGGATACATGGGCGACTGGTGTTGAGTCCCGCGTGTAAGCGCGTTCTGTGTTTGTCATCGTTCCGCGCACTCTCGGACAGTGCCGTTCTTTCCGCGCACTCTCGGACAGTGCCGTTCTTGAGTCCTCTCTCAGTTAGCTGGTACCTGAGTGCTCCTTAAGAGTGATGTGTGGTGGCCTGCTTCCTCCGGCCACCCCGCGGAGCAGCGGCCCAGCTGGAGCACCAGGGCTGCGTCCCCGGCACCCAGCATCAGAGCCCTGTGGTCTCCGGGCGCCGTCGCGTCAGCCTGAGGCTCCTCCCGTTCAGTACCTCATGAGCCCCTGTACAGCTGCATGTAGACACGTTTGTGCTTGGAAATCCGACGTTTTACCGGCATCCGTCCAGTGGTAAGTCCTCCCTTACTGGTTCTCCCTTGAAAGGGGGGTACTTCCCTCAAAACTGAGGCTTCAGGTCTTCGCTCAGCGATGTGTTCTTACTCTTGCGTCTCCTTCCCCTTTCTATGCTCTTCGTCAGAAGTGCCGGTTATTTGAACTTTTCAGGTGTGTTGTGTGTGCCCTGAGCCCAGCACCTTCCCACAGTCCCCCTTCTTTTCCCGTCTTCTCTGCCTCCGCCCTCCACGCCACCGATCCTGCTTCTACAGCTGCATCTCTGCTCCTTCTGCTTCCAACACGGCTTGAAGATTTGCCATGACGCTCGCTCGGCTCTGGTACCCTTTCCACAAACGTCCAGCCACGGGGTCAGCCAGCTGGAGCGCCCGTCTGTGCGCCCACGTGGGGCGCACGTTACATGGAGAGTGCAAAGTGGGGGGACAAAATGTCCTCCCTCTCCTGCACTTGATCTTGTTCGGAACTGTGCTGGTCTTCTCCCTCACACGTTGGGCTTCTCCCTCTAGCACAGAAAACTAGTTCCGCAGGTGTCCCAGGAAGCCGTTGTGCCTTGTCTTGTGTACACTTGCGTTTGCGTCAGGAGAGGCTTTGCCAGCTGGGGCCTACCCCGAGTCATCCTCAGAAGCCTCTGCTGCTCACCCACATGCTCATAAAGCCTGTCCTCTGCTTGCAAGCTGCTAACTGACGAAAGCTCTGTTGTCTGTCCGGTACCCTACCGCCTGTGGCAGAGGGGTGCCGGGGGCAGAGCCGTGAGCCAGTGGCCTTTCTTTCTGAGCACAGTCTTGTGGTCGTCAGAAGGCAGCCGAGTCCACGGTCACGACCAGTGCTCCCAGCACTTGCGTCTGGTGGGATCGCTGTGTTTTCCAGGAAGATCCCATGTGTTGGGAAGGACAGAAACCACACAGGCCTGGCCCCATCGCCTGCTTGATGGGGCCGCCCTTGCTGCCGGCCTTCTGACTGAGGTAGCCCAGACACTGTGGGGTTGTGGCAGAGAACAGCTGCAAGAGGGAGGTCAGGACCTGTTCCTCAAACTATGAGACTAGTGTAATTTAGCTCACCCTGTTCCGCTCACATTCCATGATCTTGAATTTCTCTTTTCTTAAGGAAATTAAGATTGTTTAATCAAGCACCAACTGCACTGTAACTAGTAAAAGGTTTTCAGGACTCTTGCTTCCTATGACACGTTAGGGTGTAGCAGACCAACCTTTTTACCAAGATCATCTAGAAAAACATAATAAAGTTGCTTTACAACATGCTTGAAGGAATCAGAGAGCCCCTAGGGCGCCTACAGCTGAGGGGCTGAGACCCCGGGAGACGGGTGAGCCTTGTGCTCTGCACTCCCGTAGCTGCAAGGCTTTCCCTGGTTTATAATCACCATGGACCAAGAAATGGAAAGTCTCAGCAGACACCAGTGGCTGGGAGGCTGGAGAGCTAGGGAGAGCTCCTGGGCTTCCGTGGGATCAGCCACTGACGCTGGAGTTTGGGATTCCCAGGGTGGTTGCAGCTGGAGGAGCCAGAGCCCAGAGGAAGAAGAGGTAGAAGAGTGGGCTGCTCTTCATGTCGGCACCTTTGCTGAATCTGAGCCGGGAAAGGCGAGGGGTCGGGCATCTGCACCGACAGAAACTTCTAAAGGCGGGTAGTCTCAGTGTTGGGGTGACATGCTGGAGTTCGGGGTACACACTACCGATTACTCAGGTCAGCTTCCTGCACGGGATCCCCCATGTGCGTGGGGGCCCCAAGGTAGATGGGACTGAAGGACAAACCCGAGGAGCTGTCTGGCCAGATGAGACGGTGGTCCTGCGCCCGCCCCCCGCCCCCGACCGCTGGCACAGCCTGGTCACTTTCTCAGCTGCCTCCTGAGCTCCTGGGACCCACTGAAGTTGCCTCACTTTAGGGCTTTGCTGTTGCCATTATAGATATAGCTTCCTGATGGTTCAGCATACTTTCCAGCATAATTAGATTTTCCTAAAAGCATCCTAGGGTCATCAGTGTGAAGCTCACTTAGAATAGGCCAGCAGCCGCCACAATATTGCTGAAAGCGAACCTTTATGAGGTTCTTCTGATCACCGGGTAGTTGACCTCAAGCTCTAGAAAGACAGTGCAAATTTGGAGAAGTTTTCCACAAAGGGATTGAGAATTCTTGGCAGTGATTTGAAAGCCATGTGATATGACACCTCACTGCCCTTTCCAGGACAGAAGGCCTGCGTGCAGAGAAGTGGGGGATGGGGAAGGGAGGGGCAACACGGTCCCAGGCGGGACTCCAACAGATGAGTCAGTTGGGTGAGTTTCGCCGGTTTCCCAATACTAACAAGGAGTGTTTACGGGCACATAAACTGGCTCCTACCACGGGACTAAATCCTTGATCTGCACTACCTCCTGTAATTCCTACGGTTCCCCACATGGGCACTAGTGCTGGGAAGGAAGCTTATCGAGACTCAGATAGTTGCCTAAAGCCACAAAGCTGAGAAGGAGCCGAGGAGAGACCCAAAGTCAGCTCCATCCGATGCGAGCGCCCATTCCTGCGTTACTGAGCCATATGGCCCACTCCATCACTCCAGGGGGAGGCGTTAGCAAGCCCGCGAGCCATTTGTTGGTGTGTGCATCAGCGGGGGAAACCGCACTCTGTCATAGCAGTGGGGAGACCGCTGGTTTTCCCTTTATCGTTTCGTTGATTGTTATAGGTCCTGCATTGAAAGAATGCTGTTTGGGTATCGTGGACACATACTTGAATTGGGATGAACTCAACTGAAAAGTGTGGTGAAGGTTCACATGCTTAGATATATTTTTAAGTTAAAAAGGAAACCTTCAAGAAAGTAGGCATGCTATAATACAATTTATATAAAATACCCAACTATTTATGTACGTATATATGCTGGGGATGTCTAAGACTGGAGAGATCTACAACTGCTCATTTCCCACAAGGTGGAAAGTGAGGCACTAGGAAACGTCAGCAGAGCTTGATGAAGAATAGATGTTCATCCAGTGGGGGCGCCTGGTGGCTCAGTCGGTTAGGGGTCTGACTCTTGGTTTCAGCTCAGGTCGCGATCTCAGGGTCATGGAATGGAGCCTCGTGTTGGGCTCTGAGCTCAGCATGGAGTCTGCTTGGGTTTTTCCCTCCCTCTCCCTCTGCAGCTCCCCCCACCCAGTCTCTCTCTCTCTAAAATAAATAAATACATCTAAAAAAAAAAAAGTTCATCTAATATGGGTAAATTGTACGATTTTCTGTAGCTAGATGTGTGCCCAGAGCAACAGATGTAAAGATCTTGACTGATACATAGGTAGAAGGTGGATGGATAATTGATAGATCATAGATAAATAGATGGAAAGGTAGCTAGCTAGAAAAATAATAGGTGATAGAGACAGATGATAGAGAGGATGGATGGATAGACAGACAGACAGACAGACATGACCTGCAAGCTGGGGACCCAGAAACCTGGTGGTGTAGTTCAGTCAAAATCCAAAGGCCTGAGAACCAGGAGACCTGAGGACATCATACCCTGTCTAAGGGCAGGAGAAGACCATGTCTCAGCCCAGGGAGGCAGACAGGAAGGGGCTGGGGTCTCCCTTCCTTCAACCTTTGCTCTATCCCAGCCCTGCACGGATTGGGTGGTGCCCACCCACATCGGGAAGGGCGATGTGCCCTACTGAGCCTGGAGTCTAATGCCGGCCTCATCTAGAAACACGCTTCCAGACATACTCAGAAAGAACGTTTCATCTGAGCACCCCATGCTCAGTCAAGTTGACGCGCACAGTCAGCTATCAGAGTGGGATTTCTGCGCCAGGGCCACTCTGGGGTTGAGGCCCTGGCCGCAGACTCTCGCTCCCTAACCGCCTACAGAATCGGCACCAGCTTGTTGCTCCGTGCTTCTAGCAAGAGGGTGCGTCTGGAGATTGTTCGTTAAACACCACGTAATTAATCTGTGTTGTATCTGCAGACAGGAAGGCGCTTGAGACGGGCGAGGATTGAGGGGCTTCCAGTCTTGCTCCGTGTGTTGCCGGGTTTCTGTTTAGTGATGTCTCTGGGCCTTACGAGGGGAGAGCAGGTGTCCTGTTCTGACCCAACTGGCCCAGTGAGATGCAACCCCCTGCCACGGTTTGGCTTGTGCTCGACCGAGTCTGTTCTTCAGGGGAGATACCAACTGCATCCTTACCTCTCAGTCTTCACCTGCTGCAAAGACATGGCTGACTGTCTGGAGAGTAAGAGGTTTGGAAGACCAGGTAAAGTTGTGACAATCTGATGAAAGAGAAGAAAATCATTGTCCAGATAGATCAGCACTTTCCCAACTTTAATACGTGCATGGAATTCCTGGGCATCTTGTTGATATGTGGATTCTGGGTTAGTGGATCTGGGATAATGCCCAAGATTCTGCCTTTTTGAAAAAATATATTTATTTATTTTAGAGAGAGAAGGGAGGAAGGGGCAATGGAAGAGAGTCTTAAGCAGACTCACCTTCTTTTTCCCTCTATAGACCAGCCCTGCTGCCATGTTGGATCCCCTACATACCACACTAACTCTCTCTCTTTTTTGAAAAAAATTTATTTATTTGGGGGGAGGTGGGGCAGAAGGAGAGAGAGAATCTCAAGCAGACTCCACACTGAGCGCAGAGCCTGACGTGGGACTGGATCCCATGACCCCGAGATCATGACCTAAGCCGAAGCCAAGGGTCAGACACTGAACCTACTGCACCCCCAGGCGCCCCCCAAGAGTCTGCCTTTTTCACAAGCTTCCAGGAGCTGCTGCTGGTCCCCAGGCCTCGCTGAGAGCGTCAGGGCACGGGGAGAACATCCATGTGCAGTCTGGGGCCAGGAGGGCTAGAGCAGCAGAGGGTTCCTCCAGGGGCTAACGGTTCTTGGTGGCCAGTAGTCTTGCGATGAGAAGGAGAGGACGGCACACGTGGCAGTCCTGTCTGGTCAGCACGGGGCGTGAACCGGGGGCAGCCGGGGCAGCCCAGGAGGGCCGTGGCAGGTCCCTGACAGCACTTCTGCCATGGGGGAGCTGTTTCCTCAGGGCCCCGCCTTCTTGTCTCCAGCGAGTGGTTCGATTAGATGATCTCTGGAGTTTCGCTCGGCTCTGAAACTGAGCGTCGTAGGCCTGGAGCAGAATGATTGCACAGTTGAGGTTCATTACTATGCACATGGAGTAACACAGTCATTAAAGTTGACACAGGGGCTGAGCGCGAAGGAGTTCTACGAGTATAAAAGACATCCAGATGTTGCAGATTTGAATTTGCATGTTTAACTGCTATTTTCCCAGAGGATCTGAGAAATGTCAAAATTGCGTTCATGCCAGTTGTGAGCCTGCAGTGTCATGGTCCAGAGTCCGCTTGTCATGCAGACTGAGGAATTATGTTGGTCAAAATCATGGGGCTGGGGTTGTTGTTTCCTTGAACCTCCAATTCCCCAAAAAGTTTCATTAGCCGGAAGGAGGTTGGGGACAGGCCTATGTATTTGGTGAGGTTATGCTAATTTAAAATGTGGAATGAATATAGCCTGGGCCCTGGGGGGTTTCTCTTCTGTACGCTGTGAGTGGTGAATAAATCCAGTTCTGTCCAGGCATGCGATTGAGATGGGGGCAGGTATGAGCCTTATAACTGGTTCTCTCCGGAAGTGCTTACCTAGAGTCCACGGAGTGCAAGAAGTGCTGACCGTGGACGCCAGGTCCAGTGGCTCCCACAGCCTGCCCCAGCAGCAGAGTACGGGAGGAATCCACGCCAGCCGATGGTTTTGTGGAAGGGAACGAAGACCATCCACACGAAAGCAAGCAGAGTCTATTCAAAGATGGCTGAAACAGGGATCGACTACCATCAGTCATGTTGGGCAGAAACTCCTGGCAGCAGAGCAGGGGAACAGCTCATGGTGGAGGAGGGAGCCTGGTCCGCAGAGGATCTGGACCTGAGAGTAAGACTATGTGTGGTGGCTCAAAAGGGATCCAAGGTAACTGAGCCCAACAAGGCCAAGAGCTGGGAGGTGAGCAGGGAGGAAGGAGTCCTCAAGGCCATTCAGCTTCCATTAGGTGGATCCCATAATTTCCAAGCACATTTTGACTAATGATGTGATTTTTAAATGTAACTCGATTTTGGATAGGAGGTGCACTGAGAAGAGTGGATGGGGATGTTTGAATTACTGAACGTGAAGGCCGCACTCCCGACAAATGACTGAAATGGCACTGGGCTTCACTAGGCCTGTTTTTAAGGGTGGGCAAGCCACGAGGCTACAGAGCAGGGCTCCAGACACAACAGCCCCTGCTCGCCAACAAGACCAGGCACCATGGGAGGAGGGCTGCTGGCCATGTGCACTAGGAGGTCAAGTCCAGGAGCAGGGGATGGCCTGTTGTATCCACGGAGCAACCTTGGTGCTTCACCCCGAAGCTGGTCACCAGCTTGAATTGTTCATCTGTCTTTCCCACCTGCACGGTAATGTCATCACCATGGCATCTTGGATGCAGGGAGCAACGTGAAAGATTGATGATATTGATGATGGTGAGCATGATAGTTAACATCCCTGGAGATGAGAAAACTCTAAAAAGGGGCTCCACGGTGGCTACTTGCCCATGAATGGCATCTACCTCTTGGATGAGCAGCACTAATCGCATAGAGGCTGTTTCCGTGGGTCACACGACACGTGGAGGACATTGGTGGGGCTGGGGTGAGGAAGGCTTCCTCTGGCTTCCCCAACAGAACACCCCAGGTGCGTGGAAAGTGCAGCAGAATGTGAGGTCCAGAGGGCTGCCAGTTAAGTTGGAATTTCTTTTTTTGAGATTTTTTTTTTTTTATTTGAGAGAGAGAGAGAGAGCACGAGAGGGAAGAGGGTCAGAGGGAGAAGCAGGCTCCACGCTGAGCAGGGAGCCCAACGTGGGACTCGATCCCGGGACTCCAGGATCCAAGCCGAAGGCAGTCGCTTAACCAACTTGGCCACCCAGGCGCCCTAAGTTTGAATTTCTGATACATGTTTAGTATAAGCATATCCCAAAGAGTGCTTGGGTGCCCTGCGGTTTTATTTGCTCCCTCTGACAACCTTACCTGTGAGGGGTCTGAAAGTTGAAGAATGCAGGCGGGTTCATGAATGACAGTAAGAGGCTGCTAGGGCGTTGAGAACCCAAGCGGGAGCGGCTTGGTGAGTAGCGCCTGCCTTCCCGTCAGCTCCAGCTGGAAGCCTGGCAAGCCTCGGTGGCTCTGGCCCTGGGCCTTTGTGGATTCCTAAGAGAGCCTCAGAGTCAGAAAGATGCAGGGGAGCTGGAGGGCCTGGCTGTAAGAAGAGCGAGATTAATGATCGGGGTGGTGAACTGCTTGATTTACGGTTTTTGAGCAGAGATTAAAGGGCTGTATAAGTTTCCCGTAACCGCTCTATGAGTAACGGTTCAAACACTGGCGACAAAGATGAATGCCCATAAACACCTTTCTGGGCAAACACATCAACGGTGATTAAACTCTGCTGGAATTTGGGACAATGGCACAGGGTTAGAAAAGAAGAAAAAGTCCCGACGATAGAGCTTTCTCTAAAAACACCACGTTCCTGTCCACAGTACATCCTGCGCTTTACATGGATCTCTTTGACATTTTGCCCGCTTATACTCTTTCGATGGTTTCTAAATTTGTGAAAAGGTGTGTCCCAGTTCCTTGGTAGTCACCACGGACAGGGAGCTGGTGGAGGAAAGGGGCTCCAGGGATGTTTCTGTTTCTGAGACTCTAGGTAACTCGGTGTGCTGGGCGGTGCATAGAAATATGAGGGGACGGTGAACACACCCGCCAGAGGAGGGGCAGGTGGGCTAAGAAGCCCCCCGTCATTACGATTTGCACGTGGATGCAAGCCTCCAGAGCTCACTTAATTCTGGGGACTCCAGGGATGAGCCACAAACAAACCTAATGTAGGCAAGTTTGTATTTTGAAGGTCCTTGGAGACAAGCAGAAGGTTTCTGAATGATGAAGAGTGTCCATGAAGAACCACGTTTGCATTTTATTCCAGCGTGAGTTTGACTCTCTGGCACCTCAAGGCTAGAGGGAAAGAGTGGGCGCACAGCCCCCGGTCGGTGGCCCCCACCGCTGCCCACACCCCGTCTCCAGGAGCTCCCCTGACCAGCGTTGCTCAGGCAGCCAGCATGCGGAACCCTTCACACTGCTGCCTCAGGAAAATGGTCCTGCGGGGACTGTCACTTGCTCGTCCTGGTGAAGGCCGAGAGGTGGAGGGAGGGGAGGGCTCTTGGCCAGAGGACCGTCTCATGAATGACTTTGGTCCCAGGCTCATACATTTAAACTTTGGACGGGCTCTCAGTGTTTGGAGCATGTGCTCTTCTGTGTGCCACTGGGATCACAGGGGTGCGTGAGAATCTGGGGACGTGCGTCTTGTAAGCGTCCCATCTCTCCTAAAGGAGAGAAAGAAAGATGAAGAGTCCCACCACGTGCATTGTAACACACTAGTCGGTGGATTTACCATAGTCTGTGGCCAAGCTCGTGTAACTCTGCTGGCCTGTGAGTCCGAGGATGAAAGATTGCATCATATCCCCTAACTCCACCCCACCCCCTGAGTGTCCCCCAGCTCCAAAAGAGGAACCTGCTGACAGGTGCCCCAGGGGCGTGTCACCGCAGGTGTCACTAGATGACGGTTTTAGATACAGAACCTCTGTTTCATAGAAAATACGGTTAATGATCCTCTGGGTGTAAGTTACTCTCTGAGTGTATTGTAACATATATGCGTGCACCAATAATTCTGCTCACAACAGCTATTATTTATCAGTCTTTTATTTACTGGGTTGTTCTTATTATTTGGCACCTATTTTAGTTCGGCAATTAGAATAGGCAAGGATATATATTAATAATTGTAATTAGGTTTAGGAAAAATTAAAGCCAAGTGAAAACAAATGGCTACATCTTTACAAGAAAATTTACTTCTTTGTTGTCTGGTTAGCATAGAGTCATTAAGGATTACAGATTGTTTGCAACCCTCTGCACACTCTATTTGTGTGGGAGAAAATACAAGAGGAAAAGAATGAGAGGCAGCCCCCGGCACAGTCTAGAAGGAGTTGTGAACATTTGTTTGTATTTAGTGCCTAGCGTCTGAAAATATTAGGAAGTCATATTTTAGAGCCAGTTCGTAAGGAACCAAAGTCGGTGCGTTGTCACTGTGTGGCTTTCGGTATTGTGCTAACGACGCTCGTCTGGCAGATTTCCTTGGATGCCATCGGGAGCAGACAAACGGCAATTTTACACGTTATGAGACGGTCTGGCCCGACTTGTCGGAGCCCAGAAGAAGACTCCTCCGAAACGCTGGCCGTCTCTTGCCTCCTGGACAGGATGAAAGCCAGCCTGGAGGTGGTCCTCGCGTCTCTGCGGGCTCTCCCGGGAGGCTGCGTGCCGCTGATAATCACGTTTGCACGGTGCGCGAGTCCTTTTGACACTTCTGTGCCCAGTAAACCATTTCAGTCACTTGTCAGTCAGAAGATTCTTCTAAGTAGTGGGATGAGACGTGCCCAGCGCAGTAAGTACGTGGTATCTGAAGGCGCACAGGAGATGCTTTGCTTTGCCAGGGTTTTCTCTTCGGGGAGCACATGAAAGGTATCTTTGTGCATATCTGTAGGAGCCCAGTGGTGTGGCCACCATCGCAAGGTCATGCAGACTGCTCTGCATGAGCAGAAGGGACAGCTTCTGTTGACTTCCAGATTCACCCGCAAACGGTGCTTCAGCAGAAACCCCGGACGGGGACTCACACGGGTTTGCGTTTGCTTCTGCCATTGTTGGCTGCATGGCCACGGGGGGGCTGCCTCCGTCCTCTGGGCCTCCATTTCTTTATGAATCAGCGGGTTCGGGCTTGATCTTTTCTAGCTCTTAAGTTTTACAGTTCTATTTCATTTATATAAAAATTATTCTAGGGGTGCCTGGGTGGCTCAGTGGGTTAAGTGGCTGACTCCTGATTTCGACTCGGCTCATGATCTCAGTGTCCTGGGATCGAGCCCATGTCCTTGGGCTCCGCGCTCAGCAGGGAATCTGCTCGAGGATTCTCCCTCTCCCTCTTCCCCTCTGCCTGTCGCACTCTGGCGCTCACTCTCTCTCTCTCTCTCTCAAATAAGTAAATCTTAAAAAAAAAATTTTCTTTATTCTAAGCTCAACACTTTTCTGACAAGGGTTTGGGCTATTTTGCCCAGCCACATCGTAGAACCAGAATCCAAAAATTAGAGAGGACACGATGTGGTGTTCATGTGCCCATCTGACCAGGATCCCTGGGAGCTCCACGTGAGCATTAACCAGAACTATTTCCATGTACACATTCCATATGTCACAGACTTCAGGATTTGCAAATGTGCATATGGTTTCTTAGAAAACAAGGGGTTCCTCACTGTTAAGTTGATCTCATGACAGAGTAATAAATTAGAAATTGCGATGAAATTAGGTTGATTTCTGATTGACAAATTTTGGTTGCAGGGTGGAAAGAAATAATTGTATTTAAAGCTACAACAGCTGTTATATCGTATTATATTTTAAAACCTTTAAAGGAATTAATTAATTTTAACATTGTTATACTCTCCATAATAGTGTTCCAAAATACCTAGCAGTGATTAATGATCAGAATTTTTATCAGTCATGATCTAATATATTTTTCCAAAAAGAAGATTTTATTGCACCTTAAAATTACTTCATTTGAATTCTTTAATTGTAGATCTTAATCTTGTTTGAAAATACAATCTTTATCCATTCAGTGTCATGCAAAGTTAGTGCTTCTACTCAAAAACACATTTTCAAACTTTGCTTTTCTTGGATTCTTTTTTTTTTTTCTTTTTCTTTCTTTCTTTCTTTTCCTCTTTCTTTTTTTTTTTCTTTTGCTAAGCCGTATCATTTAATTTCATGTGACTTTAAATGAGTAATTGTTTTCAATGGCTTCTAAGAGTTTCCGTCAGCAATATTTCATTCCAGGATAAAAGGTAATGATCCATAAATTCTTAATGCCATATTTTTATAGCCAGTAAATTAGTCTTTAATGGGTTCAATAAGTTCTGTGATGTATGTCATTAATTGTTAATGGTGTTTTAACTAGATAATTGTTACGAAGGGCTGTTTATCATCCGCTTGGGTGAATGACTGATCTGAGCTATCTGTTCTGCTTCATAGTGTGGTGCTTATTTCATCTGGCTTTGTGTGCTGAGAGCAGGTCATGTACACGAAGTGCACAGATCAAATATCAAATTCCAACACTTCAGTGCATCTTGGGGCAGGGACAAAATCCTACAGCCTGCAGTTCCTTGTTTTTATCTTCTGTATCAGTCAACCACCGGTCCTATAATACTGAGTAACAAACCACTCCCGACTTCAGCGACTTCAAACATCAATCATTGACACTAACTGTGACAGTTTTATGTGTCACTATGGCTAGGCTCTGGTACCCAGAGGGTCAATCAAACATGAATCTAGGTGTTTCTGTGAAGGCATTTTGTAGATACAGTTAACATCCACAGTCCACAGTTGACTTTAAATAAAGGAGAGTACCTTCAATAATATTGGTGGGCCTCTTCCGATCAGCTGAGGCCAAAATACCAAAGACTGAGGTTTCCCACAGAAGAAGGAATTCTGTCTCCAGACTGTGATGTAGAAATCCTGCCCAAGTATCCAGCCTGCTGTCTGCCCTTTGACTCTCGACTCTCCAGCCCCACCGTATGGGTCTGCAGGCTGGGTGGGGACCAGCTGATCTCATGTGGGTGCAGCGGGGCAGGGCTCACCGCCGTGGGCTAGGGTATTGTCTGTCCTCATGTCTGTTGAGCTAGCCTGGGCAGGCTCCTCTTGAGCAGTGGTGGAGAAGCAAGAGGGCTAGCCTCGTCACTCAAGCACATTTCAAGTCCTGCTTAACTCAGGTCTGCTAACATCCCTTGGAGGATGATGGAGCCCGTGGTGCAGGGCAGGGAAGTCATGTCACTTTTAGTAGGAAGAACCACAAAGTCATGTTCAGAGGGTGAGGATAGAGGAGAGGGTAAAGAATTTTTAGCAGTAATTCATTCTACCCTTCTTCTGAGACAAATAAGGCTGGAGATCCAGGGCTCCCATAAGACACACATCCTCCGCTTGCTCCCAGTATTTGCACCCACTCCCTCACTCGGGGCCAGATGGTACCAGGACACGGCAGGTCAAAGACAGGCTAGCAGCTCCCGTGAAGGCTCTCTTCCCCAGGAACCTCAACAAGGCCCCACTGGAAGGGAGCACAGAATTATCATTTGAAATCCTCAATATTTGTTGTGCTCAGCTTTCTTTCAATTTGCTTTTTTCCTTTTAGGCAACTTTACATGAGTTAGGCATTCATTTTCCAGCCTAATCAGCAGGTTTACTTTTGCCTTTTTTGTACCTACAACTAGAAAACATGCTACAGCTGGCTACCATGAGCTACAGCCTCCCTCCTTTCTGCATTGATGACCTGTCCAGACAGTGTCTGATGCTCCTGCCCTGAGGAGGTGACACTTAACGCCTGCAGAGGGACATGGGGGAGGGGTGCAGAGAAGACAAGACAGGTCGCCCTGGAGAGAAGAGCCCGACTCTCCAGCAAAGATGGATGAGCACCGTAAAAGATTTCCAGGCCAAGGGAAACGTGCCTGCAAAATCAGAGAAATGATAATTGGTGATGAGTGACAGTTACTTCCAGATAACTAAGCCTAACTCAACGGTTACATGGTCCAAATGCTGAAGCATGGTCTTGGTTATCTGTCTCACCCACAAAAAACCTGCCCTAACATGGCTTTCTCCCTCCTACTGTGACTCCTCTCTCCAGAAGAAGATGTGCGTACACACACATGTACACGTGCTCGCACACACACTCACAATACACACTTCTGAGTGTTCCGCATCATGGCTTACAGTTAGAGGACCTACAGTGTCCAGGAGTTTGTGGGTCCGTCTCTGGGTTCAGATTTATAGGATAGTGGGTTCAGACTTACAGGATAGTTGATCAGTTGAACGTGTGAGATTAGGGAGAGGAAAAATCAAGGATGGCTTAGTGTTCTAATTTGGTTGCTTGGGTAGAGGACTCGGAACAGAAGAGCGGTGTCTGGGGGGAGGTGAGGGCTGCAGTTTGCACATGCAGAGTCTATTTGTGTCCCAGGGGCAACTACCCACCCAGGTCTGAAGCACACAAGAGGCACGGGATTCGAAAACAGGGAGTAGGAATCGCCAACATAGCTGGATCTCTGGGGTCCTCCACACCCCTGGGAACGGGGTCGGGGGGCGGGGTGGAACACTGACAGCTTAGTGGGAGGCAATGCAAAGAAGTAGAAGAACCAGCAAAGAGTGGAGTCTCCAAATCTAAAGAGCCAGCTCCAGGGGGAGAAGAGCAGAGGGCCACATGCCAGGCAGGTGAGATCACTGGAGAAAGGCCATGGATTTAGCAGTAAAATCATTATTTAAAAATTGGACTAAACTCCTTTTGGGATGCTCAGTCCCCTTGCCGGCCACATCTGTCTCTTGGAAGGTGTCAGCACCTCACGGACGGGCAGCAGCTTCTTCTGCAGCGGGTCCAGCCACGGAAGCCCGTGAAAAGGCCTCTGATACGTGCCCTCCCACACGCACCTACCCCTTGAGAACCCCTGTCCTTGTGGATGGTGACGTTCCCACAACTTAGAACTCTGGGCACACCAACAGTCCCATGAACTAGTCTCCCCTTGAGATTTATAAGAGCGGACAGGATTCCATTCCCTAAAAGGTGTTCATCCGTTCCCACCCGTGCAGCCGGTGCTGTCTGGGTCAGCCTTCGCCTAGGGCCTGGGTCGCAGCATCTGCAGGCCTCAGGCTGGATCATGAACTGACAGGGTGACAAGGGCCCAGCCAACAACAGATTGCCTTCTCATTTGTTCTAAGAGGCACTTTGTGTCTGTATCTGAGTACGTGTGGACACTGCATACGCTCTGCAATCCATGGTGCGCCATCGTCTGGCAGGGCACATTGGGGCACGTGAAATCATTGTGTCTGCACGCTCCAGGCATGTCCGAAGGGCAGCCAACGTGTGAAGGAGGCCCAAGGCAAGTAGCAGAGAGCGCTGAGGCTGGTGTGAATTCACACCCAGGAAAATGTGCGTTTTAACATTGCAAAGGCCAGGCAAGACTCCTCTGGTTCAAGATTTGGCCTGGGTCATTGCGCTTTGTGCCTGGTCTGGGCCATGTCGTTCTGCCTGTGCGGGGGCGGGGGCCGAATTGCCTCCCAGAGGGCCCACCTCCAGAACCCATCACACTGGCGGTGAGGCTTCAGTGTTAGAGGATTTTAGGGGGACAGAGGTGTTCTGTCAACACTGTCCCACTGCCGGCAGGCCAAGCACACAGGCCGGCATGGTGGGGCTCTCACTGCCACCCCGCCCTCGCCAGGAGCTCAGAGGTGTCCCTTGTGTGAGGACTTCTTGTCCCCTGATACCTTCTGTCCGGAGAGGTTGGAGGTCATCATGGAATAAACCACTTCTGTCAGTGAGAAACGATACGCTTTGCGGTCCATGCTGATAGATATAACCTACCTCTGAGCCCAGCAGTCCACACATTTCTGCAGTGTGGCGTATTGCCCAGCCAATACGCAAACACTGTTATCATGCGGTATCTAATTAGTGCTGGCAAAACAAAAGTAACGTAAAGCACACAGGCACCTGGTAGCTCAGACAATGATTAAAAGTATGGCAGTTGAAATCAGAGCAGATTCACTAAAGATAGCATGACATCTGCAAAAATAACCTCACGATATGATATGTAGTAACAACATGAGTCAAAGAGGGAGGAACGTTTGATGACACAGCAGAATGAATATAAACCACACTGACATTTTTATCTCTGGTCTGAAATGCGTGGAAACTTTCCTGCATATATAGGTTCATCGTGAGAACAAGTGGAATCCCTGTAGCCATTGAGGAGCGTTGGGGGCCGAAACAGATAAAGAGCTATAGGATCGATTCCGCACGCTTGGGAGCTGTGGGTCGGCCACTGCGTGAGATTCAGGCCCACGGAGATTAATAATAGCTGATTGTTGCCGTTGAAGACATAGCATCATAATGAGTGGCATATCCTAAGGAAAAAAATGAAAAGTGGAAACAATCTGCCAATTGATCCGAATACTTTCTCTTGCTTCATTTCTTGTATTATTATTTTTGAGCGGAGTTGGCTCATGATGTTACGTTAGGTCAGGTGTACCACATAGTGATGTGACAAGTCTATACATCATACTATGTTCACCACACAACCTTAGCTGCCGTCTGTCCTGTTGCATCGCTGTTACACGTTTTTATTTTATTTTAAATTTACATATGTTAAGACACTTTTTTGGCACAGGCATGTGTGGGTTTTGACCCATGTATAGAGGCCTGTACCCCCCACAATGAAGACAGAGAACAGTTCCGTCTCCCTCAGCGTTGCCTTGTGCTCTGACTCTGAGGTCAAACCTCCCCACCCGTCATTCCTGACAACCCTTGATCTGCGCCCCATCCCTATTGCTGTCCCTTTTCCAGAACGCCACTCAGCCGCAACAATACAGCGTGTCACCTTTTGAGACTGCCTGCTTGGTCCTGCCACGATGGACTTCAAATTGTAGGTATTTGTGCTCTTGAGTAACCCCTCGTACCACAGAATCCAAGTTTACTTACCCACTTCCCAGCCGAAGAACATTTGGGTGGTTTCTTTTTGCTGATTATGAGCGACTATAAGCATTTGTGTATAGGTCTTTTTTTTAATTTTATTTTATTATGGCACGTTAGTCACCGTATAATACATCATTAGTTTTTGATGTGGTGATTGTGTATTAGGTCTTTATGGAAACATCCATTTTCATTTCCCATGGATAAAGACACAGGAGTGGGCCTGCTGGATCCTCTGATGAGTGTGTTTCACTTCATTGAAATTGTCAGACTGTTTTCCAGTGGGGCTATGCCTCTCACGTTCCCAGCAGCAACGTAGGAAAATCCCAGGTGTTCCATACCCCCTCAGCACTCGATATTGTCAATGTCTAACTGACAAACATTCATGCTTCAGAGGACAACACCAAGAAAATGAAAAGATAACCTACAGAATGGAGGGAAAGATGTTCAAGTTATCTATCTGATAAGGGTCTAGTGACCAGATATGTAAAGAACTCTTACAACTCAACAACAAATAAACAAATAACCTAATTAAAGAATGAGCAAAGGATCTGAATAGAATTTCTCCAAAGAAGATTTACGAATGACCGACAAGCACATGGAGACATGCTTAACATCATTTGTCATCAGAGAAATGCAAATCGAATCCACAGTGAGGTACCACTTCACACCTGCAAGGTGGCTACCCTCAAAGGACAGATAGTAATAAGTGTTGGTGAGGATGTGAAGCAACTGGACCCCCTATACCTTGCTAGTGGGAGTGGAAAATATGGCAGCCACTGTGGAAAACAGTTTGGCAGTTCCACAAAAACATCCCATAAATTTTGGTATGTCATATTTTTGTTTCCATTCATCTCAAAGTATTCCCTAATTTCCCTTGTGATTTCTTCCTTGACTAATTGACTGTTGAGGAATGTGTAGATTAATTTCCACATATTTGTGGATCTCCAAATTTCCTTCTGTTATTGATTTCTAATTTCATTCCATTGTGATCGGAGAACATTTTAGGATCTTAATCCTTTCAAATTTATTGAGATTTTGTTAAAATTTATTGAGATTTTATTAAAATTTATGATCTAACATGTTGTATGTACTGGAGAATACTCCATGTTCACTTGAGAAGAGTGTGTCTTCTTGTTGGATGAAATGTTCTATAGATGCTGGTTAAGTCCAGGTGGTTTACAGTATCATTCAGGTCTTTTATTTCTTTATTGATCTTCTTTCTGATTGTTCTTTTAGTTATTGAGAGTTGGGCATTTGAAATATCCAACTATTATTGATGAATTAACTTTTCTCCCTTCAGTTCTATCAGTTCTTGCTTCCTTTATTTTAGGCTGTTTTTGGTGTATATTATTTATCATTGTTCTATTTTCATGATAGACTGACACTTGTGTCAAATGTTCTACTTTGTATCTAGTAGTCCTCTTACCTTAAAGTCTGTTCCGTCTGATATTAGTATAGCTGTTCCAGTGCTGGTTTTTTGTTTTTGGGGTTTATTTGTTTGTTTTGGTTACTGTTTTCGTGGTCTACCTTTTTCCATCCTTTTACTTTCAACTTATTTGTGTCTTTGTATATAAAGTGCATCTCTGGCAGACAAGATTTAATTGCATGATTTTATTTTTATCCATTCTGCCTATCTCTGCCCTTTGGCTAAAGTGTTAGCCCATTCATATTTTATGTAATTACTGATAAGGTGGGATTTATATCTGCCCTTTTGCTAACTGTTTTCTAGGTACTATCTTTTTTGTTCCTCTGTCCTTTCATTACCATTTTCTTCTTTGTTAAATGTATATTTTCAATTTAATACCTTTGCTTCTTTTATTATATTTTTCATTTTCTTTGGCAGCTGTCCTAAGGACTACCATTAATATCCTAAAACCATCTGGTTTGGATTAATACCAACTTAACTCCAGTTGCACACAATTGCAGTGTGCTCCTTGCTTTCTTCCCTCCCCTCTTTGTGCAGTGTCCTACAAATTGCTTCCTTACAAATTGCATGTCCATCACAACAGATTTATAATGATT
Organism: Eumetopias jubatus; assembly: GCF_037043125.1. NCBI lineage: Eukaryota > Metazoa > Chordata > Mammalia > Carnivora > Otariidae > Eumetopias > Eumetopias jubatus. The sequence goes on from NW_028274809.1 coordinate 192,982,209, forward strand.
GTGTTATGCTACTTTCTTTTAAATCAGAAAAAAAGGCTTACAGGCACGCCTGGGTGGCTCAGTTGGTTAAACGTCTGCCTTCAGCTCAGGTCACGATCCCAGGGTCCTGGGATTGAGCCCCGCACAGGGCTCCTTGCTCGGCCAGGAGCCTGCTTCTCCCTCTCCCACTCCCCCTGCTTGTGGTTCCCTCTCTCGCTGTCACTCTCTCTGTCAAATAAATAAATAAAATCTTTAAAAAAGAAAAAAAGACTTACAAACAAAAAATACTTTTATATTTATTTATTTATCTACGTAGTTACCTTTACTGTGTGTTTTTATGTCTTTGTAAGGAGTTGAGTTACTGTCTAGTATCCTTTCATTTTAGCCTGAAGTCCTCTAGTATTTCTTGTAGGTCTGCTAGTGACAAACTCTCAGTTTTTGTTTATCTGGGAATATCTTAATCTTTCCTTCATTCTTAAGGGATAGTTTTGCTGGATATAGAATTCTTGGTTGACAGGGGTTTTTCTTCACTATCAGCATTTTGAAAATGTCATTCCACTGCCTTCTGGCCTTCATGGTTTCTGAGAAGCCATCTGTCAGTCTTACTAAGGATCCCTTATGTGTGATGGGTCCCTTCTCTCTTCCCGCTTTTAAGATGCTCTCCTTGTCTGTCTTTCCACAGTTTATAATTTAGATACAAATCTCTTTGAGTTTATCTAACTTGGAGTTTGATGAGCTCCTTGGATATACAGAATAATGTTTTCCATCCCATTTGGGAAGGTTTTCTGCCATTATTTGTCCAGATATTCCTCCTGCCCCTTTTTACCTCTCTCATCATGAGATTCCCATCATGTATATATATGTTAGTGTGCTTGATGGTGTCTCATAGGTTTCTGAGGCTCTATTTGTTTTCCTTTATTCTTTTTTCTTTTCTTTTTTTTTAAGATTGTATTTGTTTATTTATTCATAAGAGACAGAGAGAGAGAGAGAGAGGCAGGCTCCCCGCTGAGCAGGGAGCCAATGCAGGACTCGATCCCAGGACCCTGGGATCATGACCTGAGCCGAAGGCAGATGCTTAACTATCTGAGCCATGCAGGCGCCCCTTCATTTTTTTTTCTTTCTGTTTCTGAGAAGGACAATCTCAGCTGATACATCTTTGAGTTCACTGTTTCTCTCTTTGGCTCAAATCTACTGCTGAGCCCTGGTGATGGACTCTCCAATTCAGTTATTGTACTTTTCAGAATTTCTATTTGGGTCCTTTTTTAAAATAATTTCTCTCCCTCTGTGATATTTTCTCATGAAAATGGTGAGACATTTTTTTCATACTTTCCATTAGTTCTTTGAACACATTTTAAATAACTGCTCCAGGGACTTTGTAAAGTCCTATGTCTGGGTTTTTTACAGGGCAGGTTCTGTTGATTGCGTCCCATCCCACCCCCTACCCCCCATGTAGTCTCTATACTTTCTAGTTTCTTTGCATGTCTTGTGGTTTATTTGTTGAAAACTGGATGTTTTATATAATACAACATGTAAACGTCGGAAATCAGATTCTCTCCTCTCCTTGGCATTTGTTGTTGCTATTTGTTTAGTAAATTTCCTGAACTAATTCTGCAAAGTCTGTTTTTTGTCATGTGTGGCCACTGAAGTCTGTGTTCAGTTAGCCTAGTGGTCAGCTAATGATTGAACAAAAAATTCCTTAAACACCTGGAGCCAACATATCTCCTAGTCTTTGCTGAGGGCCCAGTCTTCACTGTTCTTATTGAGACTCAGCTTCAAACCTAGTTTTGGTTAGTTGCAGTTCTGAACTATTTCTGATTTGGGTGTTAATTCTTCCAACTACAGTTTCACCCCTTCAATCAAGAAGCATTTTAGAAGTTTTTCTTTTAAAAGGTTTGGCCAGAGGACTTTATATAGCATAGATCTAACAGAAAATGGATATGATATCCTAATCTTAAATAAGGATTTTTTTTCAGGGCACCTGGGTGGCTCAGTCAGTTAAGCGTCTGTCTTCGGCTCAGATCATGATCCCAGGGTCCTGGGATTGAGTCCCACATTGGGCTCCCTGCTCAGCAGGGAGCCTGCTTCTCCCTCTCCCTCTGCTTGTGCTCTCTTTCTCTGTCAAATAAAGAAAATAAAATCTTAAAAAAAAAGAATTATTTTTTTCAATGAATAAGTTCTTAAAAAAGAAAGGAAGAAGTCAGGTGGAACAAGATAGACATGCAGCCACTGGAGGCCTTCTGGAATCTGAGAGAGACCCCTTCCTTTGTCACTCCTTGTGCACAAGTTATATACTAGTTAGAGTGGTTATGACAGATGCTCCAATAGTCAAGTTACAGGTGTACGCACCTGTGTCACTGGGTCGTGGGCCCGTAGAGGGTGGATGCCTTTGTCATTTGTGTTTCCAGGATGCTCTCTCAGTGGATATTTCCACAGTGGTGGTAGGAGATTGGATTTTTATGTCCAGGCTTCTCCCCGGTTTGTTCACAGTCTGAAATATGCATTTAGATTCAGTCCTCAACATGGACTAATTCGTTCTTGTCACATATGCAAGATTTGAGAGGATTTATTCTGGTGTTTAGTTAAGGCTACAATTCATTTTGTAGAAATCACTTTGTAAATCAGCCTGATTATTTGGCTCAGTTTATTTTTGAAAATTTTGATATGAAAGAATTTACTGCCAAACCTGAGACATACTGTTATTCAAATGCACATGCAGAAGCAGCCCTTTCAAAACAGACAAAACCAGTGTACTCCCTGAGCTCAGTTTCTTTGCATCATTCATTCCTCTGATCCCAAACATTAGTGGGATAAACAAGTGTCCACTCTTGTGTGCCACAAACTCAAATCACTGAGAAAGAGGGGAAGGCTCCTCGCCCTTCAGTATACACAGAGCACACATCAGTGATTGGACCCCAGCAGTTTATGGCCAGGCGGGACACAATAAGCAAGTAAACGAGTCAATACAGAGGGTGGTTGGTTCTTTAGGAACCCTCCCCAGAGCAAGCCCGCAATAAAGCTTCAGATGCAGCCTCATCCCACGTGACTCCCTGGAGAGGGCAACGTGGTTGGTTGAGGTTCAAAGAGCCGAGTTCTAATTACCAGTGTAATTAGAGTAAGAACATGTTGCTCACTGCAGAGGGGCCAGCCCCATGCCTCTGGGAGAAAGTGTGTTGAAGAATTCCCACGGAGTTGCATGGGAGGAAAGCGACCCCATGCCGAGCCGCCAACATGGTCTTCAGCTCGTCCTATGTAATTTCGTGCCACTGTTTTGAATGTGCTAACAAGGCTCATTATTTTTAGCCACGTCAGCCAGGGGATCAGAATCCTGCATGGGTGTGCTGCTTGGGGCAGGGACTTGTTTTCACATGACTCTCGAAACAGCCAGAGAACGTCCCTTTTGTGGAAGGTGGAACTCTCTCTACTTGCAGCTCTGTTTCTCCTGCAAATCCACCCCTTTCAGCGTTTGGAATCAAGAAGAGGCCAAGGGTAACATAATCAGTGAACAGTAAGTGTAGGTGGGAAGCTGAGCCCCTCATCGGGTGCTGGAACCCAGGGCTCCTGAGGCAGCTCACAGCTACAGGCTAGGGCAGTCCCCCAGGGACACTGACCCCAGTGCATGACCATATGTGCACCCCACATACTGGATGTCCTGGCACAATCTAGTGGTGTGAAGCCCAGTTATGGGGCTCGAAGGGCACTGCCCAGCTCCCAAGGCAGACTCCTTAGCCTCTTTACCTGTTTCCTCCAGTGGAAAACAGGGGATGATAACTGTGCCCACCTCACCTCATGGGACTGATGTACCTATTGCCTTTCCACTCACTTAACAGCCCACGCTCTGGGCTGCACTGTGTTCAAGCTTGTGGTGCTGGCATTGACAATGTCCTGTGATTCCTGTAACCAGGGCTACGGTAATGGGATGGGTTGAGGCCCTGGCAGGCAGCTGGAGGCCCATGGGTCAGACAGCAATTCCCTGTCTCCCGCTGAGGGAGGAGATACAGATGAGTCTCCTACCAGAGCAATTTAGGAGATAAAGTGAATATGACACAGAGATCACTGGAAGCAGGTGGTGAGAAGTAAGGGAGATGAGAAAGCCTTGTGGGGTCTCTGGCTGGGACACAGTCGTCCACTGACATTGAGGGGGTGTCCGCAGGGCACACGGGTACCCAGTGAGGCTGTGGCACAGCGAGTCACTCGAGCATGGCTGCAGACTGGGGAGGAGGCAGCCTGCAGATCACGCACTGGCGTGGTGAGCATGGACGGGAAGCTGCAGGGGTCAGTGGAGAAAGAAGCGCCCAGCTTAATAGACGGGAGGGAGGGAGAGTGACCACAGAGGGTGCTGCGGAGCCCCCGGCGGGTGGGGAGACCAGAGCCCCCGAAGCTATGGGGACAGGGAGCTGTCCACAGTGGGCACAGCCAAGGGACCCAGTCATGCCTCCTGGCTCCCCATGAGGCCAGCCGTGCAGTGGGGAGGGACGAAGTCCAGGGTATGGGGTTGGAGGGGTGAGCACACACTGAGCAAAGGGAGGGAATGTGGCAGCTTGATGAAGTGCCTGGTCTCAGAGCTGGAAGAGACAGAAGTCAGGGCGGCACGGGGCTTGGCAGGTGCCCTAAGGGGAGTCCCCTTCTCTGCAAGTGCCCCTGGACCCGCATCGGCAGAAGAGGCCCACAGCAGCTTCCCCACACATGTTGGCAGAGGGAGATGTCTGGCCGGGCAGCTCCGTCCTGGAGACTCTAGCACACACCCCACTTTGCAGAACCCCAGCCTCCAGGTGGTGGGAAGGCCAGCATGTGGGGGCGTGGGGGGACCTCGGCAGTGCCTGAGGGGGAGGTGGGAGCCCTGTGGTTGCTTCAGCTCTTGTCGGAAAACTAGACAAAAAATACTGAGATTTATCTTCCTGAAGCCTAATTTTTAAGTGACATTAAAGATGCATCTCCAAAGCCTGATGGGCATTACTGTGGAAAAAAGTAATTTCTCTAGATCCAGTTGCTGGATGTGAACACGGAAGCCGGGCAGTTTCAGGCAGGAGGACTGGCTCTCGCTGGGGCAGTGGGGTGGGCGGTCCCCGCTGACCCCGGTCGCAGAGTGCTCACGCAGGCTTGCCGAAGGCTCTGGAGCCTGGCAGGGCCCTCATCCCATTCCGCTGGATGATTTCAGAGAGCTCTGGAGGAATCCAGGGGCCCGGGCTTGAGCCGCCTCAGCCAATAGCTGTCACCCTGCAATCCCAACACCACAGCGTCCTTGCTGTATTTCTGTCCGGGTGTAAACATCTCCGTGGAAGTCCTTTGACAGAACGTGGGCAGGAACATTCAAAAGCTCGTGCCTCGTTCTGCAGGGAAATAGGAAGACAGAATAGAAGATGGCACACGTGAGATTAAGTCTGGGGTCTGGGACGATTGCTGGGGGAGCACATGCCACAGGAATAATAAAGCCCATTCCCACCCCACCCTGGCAACCTGGGCCCTCCCCTGCCACCCTCCCTGTCTGTGCTAATCACGGCGAGGGTCTGCCGGCCACCCCGGCTCCTCTGCTCATGTTGGTTGATCGATCCAAGTGGTCGGCCATGATTGTTATAGGGTTTTCTTTCTTAATTGGTTAAATCCGGAATTGCCATTAGGGCTTGGTTTTTAAATCCATCCCTCACTGATGCTTTATTTAAAAACACACCTTTTCTGACCTCTGTGTCAGCCTGGTGCTCAGAAATGTTTAGCTGCCCCAAGCAGCGACACGTGGAACAGGGTAGGGCAGACCGGCTGTTGAACACGCCGCTTTCCTTTCAGCAAGGGGCCATGTCCTCGCAGTCGGCAGGATTCGGCTCGCTCCCAGAGGCTCCGTGTCCTTCCTCTTCGGCTCCGTGTGAGTCTGGGAGGAGTGTAGACTTGGCGAGGTACCCGCCCCAGTCTCGCAGCCCTGCACAGACTCACAAGGAGGGCCCCTGGGTTTTCAGAGAACGGAGGTGAGGCACACCTGGCACCACCCACCTTTGCTCTCTTCTCTCCATAGCTCGTAAAACCGTGTCAGGTGCTTTTGACAAGGTTCAAGGTGTTCAGGATGGCGGGGTGCTCAGTGGTCCAGCAGCACGAGGGAACGAGCTCAGAGAATATGGGGGATGCAGCGTACCGAGCCTGGCCCGGCCCCACCAACTCTGACAGTTACAGTGGGGTTCCAGAGGGGCTCCAGGGCTGGCGCCAGCGCCCAGGGGCCCAAAAGGCTGGCCTACAGGGTGCCCACACGCCCTCTCTGTGGGAGCCGCTTGCTGGCGGTCTTCTCTCTGCCCCTCGTCGCACACTGAGGGCCAGACCTGGTATCTAATGGCTCCTTGTCAGCGAGCTGCCTGCCGCTGACTGCGCAAAGTGTAGGTTTGGCCGCATCGATGGCCCTCGTAATGGCTGTGATTACACCCTGTGCGTCTCCTTCCCAAGCCAGCCTTGCAGCCGCGTGGCACGTTGTGCAGGATACAGGCTGAGAGCCGCTTAATAGCAGGCTCTCCGGGGCTATAATAAGTGGTTCAGGATCGGGCAGATGCAGCCGCCGCAATATTGCTCCGCAGTCCGCGGGTTAAAACGCATCAGTTGCATCCATGGGCACTTTCCTGAGGCAAATCTCAACTTACACATCTGCCTGTATCAACAGGAAATGAATAAGATAAGGAAATGTCTTACCTGCAGCCCAGAGCAAGAAAACCCACACATGGCTGCCACCCACTCAGGGAGACTCAAGGCAGGAGCACACGGGGAAATAACTAAAAGCTGCATGTGTGCTTTGCAGGGAGGTGCTCCGGTGCATTAGAGAGGGTGCCGTGTTAGCTCATGATGGGCTTGCATTCCCTGGAGCTCTGTTTGCACTCCCCGGGGATGAGGTGGGAAGCCTCATTTCTTGTGTGCAAAAGACCCTGATCAGGCCAGGGTGTGTCTTCGCCCCTCTCCAGGGATGTGTCCTCACGGGAAAAGCCCGCTTTCTCATGCTTGTCCATGGTATGCTCGCCCCTCGGTGTGGCCTGGAGGAAATGCTGTTTGCACAGAACACGTGGGCTCAGGGGTCACAGGTGGGGTTCGGCCTGCAGCCAGGTCCCAAACCCGATGAGTCTGGGTATTGTCTCCTCTCCTGGCCTCTGCTTTCTGATGGATGTGAGGGACCCGCTGGGTACCCTGCCACACCGTCCTGCCATCCACCATCCAGATGTAGCACCAGGCACATGCCAGCCGCAGAGTGGGGTGCTCAGGCTTCCTGCACTTCCGGCCAGAGGGCCATGACTCCCGGGTTCCCGCGCCCTCCTCGGGCTAAGTCATTGCAGCGGCTCACTTAAGTCGGGAAAGCACCACGCCTACAGTTACAGTTGGAGGGTGCTGGACACGGCTCAGGAGCGGCAGAAGGAAAAGGCGTCCTGGTGAGGTCTGCCAGGGAAGCCAGGGTGCATCCCCCAGCAGGGTCTTTACTGGGGGACTCTTCGCACCACTGGCTCATGGCTGAACTCCATCCCCTCCTGGAGGTCAGAGGTCGGGCTGATACCCCGTGGCCCATGGTTGGTCTCCCTGCCGTGGCCACTCCCATCCAGAGGCACCCCCGTCGCCCAGACTTTCTAGGGGCCCACGAACGACAGACACTCCGATCTCTTGGGAATTCCAGAGGCTGGGAAGTTACCTCCCGGGAACACGGGACGAACCAGACACATTCCTTGTTTCACAACAATCACGGAAAGCTCTGTGGGGAGCGTCGTGGCAGCTAAATGAGAAAATGCTGGTAAGGCACGAATCGCAGTGTCCACGATCCGGGGTTTACCTGTAAGCGTCTGGTGTTAGCTGGTGTGGCCACCACCGTCATGACGGTCACGTCAGCCCTCCCTCAGGGCCATTCCAGACCCTCCAGTCCCTTTACAGATGGTGCCGGTAGCCTCTCTCACCAGGCCCATCGGATCCGGTCTCTGTACCGGGACCCGCGGATCCTTTCCACGTGCGTGAGCACATGTACCAACAGACTTTGTCAAAGCCCAGATTTCTAACTGTTTTTCAGGAAACTTTATTTATCAGAATCTTAAACTGTATTTTACTTATGCCCTCTCTCACTTTTGCATTTTATGTGACATTCTGATGCATTTTGTGGGAAATTGAATAGTTAGCTCTAGAAACCACAAGGAAACCGATAAATGCCGGATTTTTCCACACTCACGTAATCCTATCCTCCCAGCAATGATCTGAGGTTAAGCCCCTATCCGCAGTATATACGTAATTACTCTGATGAGGCTCAGATCATCAACCTGGTAAGGGAGGGAACATTCTAGAGAACCAACAGGAAGTCGTGTGAGAGGACTAAGGACAAGCTGCAGTATTTGGGTTCCGAGTGTCAAGCGCAGTCCCTGGGCAGAGAAGAGACAGGAGGGTCCCTCCGTCTCCCGGAGCTGCCAGACACGTCATTATGCACCCACGAGGACAAGGCGAGGTACGGGGCACGTATCAGCTACCAGGCCTTCCTGTGAGGATCGCAAACGAGGTGGTCCAGAGCAGTAAAATGCCTCACTTGCATTAAGGATATAGAAGGACATGGAAGGCTTTGGTCGGCGGCGCGCTGCGTCTTACAGCTGGCTGTCCCAGGGCGGGTGGAGAAAGCACACGAGCCTATGCCCGTGACCTCAGCACATCCACCTCAGCCCTCCGCCTCTCACTTGCCCCCAGAAGGCTAACTGCCCACACTCGTTCCTAACCACACTTCCCTGCTCGCAAGGACACGGTGAAAAGATACGGGCATATCTGGGCATATTTGGGCTGCTATTCAGTCGGCAGCACTTCCGTCTGTCACCGATCGCCCTGAGTGTCTCTCTTAGCTCGCGTCCTCTGCAGCCCCGTTAGCGTGCCCTGTGGGACGTCCCACGCGTCACTGGCCGCGTGCTGGATCCCGAGTTCGGGGCGGGCCGTGTAGCTTTCTGTCAGTGCGTGCACAGCAGAAGCTCAGGTTGGCTGAGTGTGCAGTGGAAATGTGGGGCCGTGGGGGTGCAAGGCGCTGTCCCAAGGGCGCCGCATGTTGCCGGGGAAGGCAGGGCAGGGACAGCAGTCAAGGGGCCCCTGCTGGGACACCGGGCGTGGGGGACTGGAGGGCCAGCCGGGCGGAGACCCCAGTCTGCAAGGAGTAAGGAGAAAGCCAGGCGAGAACGTGGCCTGTGGGCGGCAGATGGGGTTTCACTGTCTTTCTTCACGGTCCCCGCGTGAAAGTCGGAGAAAAAGCAGCCGACGTGAAGCAACGGGATGAAAGGCATGGCAGGGACCCAGTAAGGCAGCGGCTCCCAGGAAGCACCTGTGAATGGCTGTTGTGTTAGGAGCAGTGTGAAGGCCCTGCCCTTGTGCAGGCTTGAGCTGAGGATGCTGAAAAACTTGGCGGCCACGGGGTCACAGGTCAAGTCTTGCAGCTGCAGGTACGGTGGAAGTGTCTCGTGGGCGCTGCGGCTGTTGAAAGCCTGACCCAGGCGTGGTAGCACGCTTCTCCAGGAAGCTTCCTGCTCTTCACGGCTGCTTTCTAGAACAGCTGCTCACCGCGAGCCCCTGCAGCCACCTCTGTGGGTCCGGCGGCCCTTGTTCTGTCCCTCAGCATCTGTCCCGGGCCCCCTGCGGTCTTGCGGGCTCGGTGGACCAGCTGGAGAGAGGCGGTCATCACCATGGCCTGCCACCTCTCTACCCTGTGTCTCTCTCCTGTGCACAAGTCGTGGTAGGTTAGGAGCTGTCCTAACAACCCTGGCGGTTCATCCGGTCTGTGGGCTTTCCTGGGGGGGAGGCAGGATTCCTGCTCTGTGGCCATCGGGGCCCCGGGGCAGAAGACGGACGCGTGTGGTGAGCAGCAGGCCCGCGTCTGGTTCTTCTGGGATTTATGAAGAAATGCAAATGCTTCAGAGTCCACATTCCGACTTGGAATGGGAACTGCTGATTTAAATTTTGAAGATTCCAGCACACACAGGTGGTGCCCAATAAATGCTCCTTAAGCTGGTCAGATCTACAGGTTCAATTACAGCCCCATATGAAAGCTGCTGGAGGGGTAAATGGCGTCTTACTTTGTGGCTTTGAGGAGAAATTATCACAAAGGCATTGGGTAGACACACTTGGTTCTTGACCCCATTTCCCACTAGAGATTATAAAGAAAGAGCCCCTCAAATTCGGGGAGTCTCCTGTCATGCTGTGGGACCGTAGTCAGAGAGTGGCTCCCTGAAGGGAGAAGACTTTCCTAATGTCAGTCCCCGGGGAGTCTCCTGGGACAGAAAGTGCAGGTTGAGGCAGACTGGGTCTCAACTAGAGGGAGCAGGCCCTTCCTCACGAAGTCTGGAACCCGCAGAGGAGGGAAGCTGGCTCCCAGCTCCTGCGGGAATGTGCTTCACGTCTGGGGCGTTGGGGCTGGACATCTGCCCACGGCAGTTCCCTCACCCCTGAGCCTGCCCTGGCCTCACCGTCAGCATCACAGCCATTCCTCGGGGGAAGTTAAGGGTGGGGGCTGAACCTTGCTTGAGCTGGGGACCCGGGAGCTCCTAGAGGAGAGAAGTCCCTCTCGCCCTGCCCCGCACAGAGGCTTGTCCTGGGGCCCAGCCGTGCCTCATCAAGGGGACACCCTCCTTCAGTGATGGTGCCCCTGCCGCCTTCACAAGACGGTGAGCAGATGAGCCCACAGACGTCCCTCCTTCGTGCCTGGAACCGCCATGGCCGCGGTCACTTCCTGTCCTGAGCAGCTGAGGGGTCTGCAGTGTCCCTAACGCGTCCCGTCACGCTGAAACTGATGACCGGGTTGGAGAACTCTTGTGAAGACACCATCACAGATGGTACCAGAGACCCCCGCGAGCCCCCCTCACGGAACAGCGTTGGGGAGGGTAGCCGGCCAAGAGCCACAGATCGTCCTCCCTGTGTCAGCGCCGGCGTGACGGTTCTCTTCAGACGGCAGAGCGTGGGCATTTAAACTCCAAGCATCAGTTTAGTTGTTGTTTTTCCTTTACTTCCATATCCCAGATGAAATGGACTAGTAAATGACTATCGCACTGGTTCGAGTTTCTGCTAGTAGGGTTTCTTTCCATCTCAAGATTCTGAGGAGTGAAGACCTGCCAACTCTGTCTCAGGGCCGGGGGACAAACCCCACAGCACCCGGCCCCCCCGCTTGTGGAACACGGGCAGGTGTCAGAGGTGGCCCAGGACGGAGGCTCGCTGCTCGTCTGTGAGCTAACGGAGCTCATTTCTTCTGTCTCAGGAAGAGGATTTACAGAGTAGCGAGCGCTCCTACCTTCTCGTGGCAAGATAGGAAAGGCTGCAGACATTTCCCATTCCTTATGTTGTATGTGAAATAGTCCCAATATATATAAATATTACGTGTGATGGTGCAGAGATGGGAAATGTGTAAATACACATACCAAACACAAGATGTGTACATTCTGCACATTCTACATATAGGCAAACGTACACACATGTTCTCCTTGAGGAATGAGCCTGTCGGGTCTTCTGATTCCTCAGCACGTACATAGTTTTTCAAATGCCGTCTTGACCCAGCTTTGAAGCCTGGCTGGAGCTGATTCAGTCCTCTCACACTCAGGGCCATGGTCTTTCTGCCCTGAGGGCAGGTGCCCAACAGCCAGGGCAGCCCCTCTGTCCCCAGACCCTCTGACGTTATCCACACTCACCAGCCCTGAGCCCGCTCACCCTGCACACCCGTCCCTTCCCAGAAACCAGTCAAGGCTCCTGCCCACGGTTTCCCTTCTCGCTCTGCCTCCTGACCAGCCCCAGGGGGACCCTATAGGCAGAATGTGTCCCTTCGTCTCTAGATCTGTGGCCTGACCACACCCAAGCAGTGGTAAAACCTATTCAAACACAGCCACCAGTCAAGGTCAGCTTTTTCTGGATGGAGAGAAAGCTAGTCTCAAGGCAGATGGCCAAGAAATCCTGTGTATGTACCTCCTGGCTCAGTCTATGCTCCATGTTTTCCACAACACGTGGGGAGCCACATGAGGGACCGCTGTCCACACCCGATGGGAGAAAGTTCTCGGTGACCCTGGCTCTGCGGCAGTCAGCGCTACGGCCCAGCGACGCCAGCCCAGAGAGCAGGGAGCTGCGTGCAGACACTTGCATTCGCATGTCGGCCTTGTCATGTGATGTGTCTGACTCTACGACCTCTCCACTTCCTGCAAACGTTCTCTCTGGTGCCCACAAGCCGTGCCATTGTCGTCTGATTCGGAGGAAGAGGATTTCTGAACTGAGCTAGAGCCTCAGTCCCCTGAGCCTGGGGATGAGAGCCCTGGGCCTCCCCACTTGGGATCCGATGCACACATGTTCCTTTAGCCATTTATCAGGGTCCCGTGGCCTTGCAGGCCTGGCCACGGGGGGCCCTGCTGTACCAAGGGGCCGCATATCCTGGACTCACAAGGGGGCAGGGTCGTATCAGTAAAGTATTCCAGCCTTGACTGGTCCCAGCTACGTTCAGAAGTCGCGGGATTAGGGGCACCACACCAGACAAGGGGAAAATCATCAAGGCCTCCGTGACCATGGATGACTGAGGATTTCGGGTTCAATGTCCCTCGTCCCTGCCGCGCTGGCCGTTCTAACCTCTTGGGCACTCAGCCCCCTCCTATCCTTGACCTCCAGACATTTAGCCAGCATCCTACCTCCCTCCTCTCGTTTCCCCCCGCTCCTCTGGTGAATGGTAGAGCAGGGGGTTTCGGGTTGGTTTTGTTTTGCAGACTTCATACTCCCGGCCTCTTGTGTCCTGGGAGGCTGTTCTGCCCCAGATGTGCGTTAAGACAGGGCGCTCCCTCTGAGGCCGTGTGTTCATGCCGCCGTCACCTGCGCGGAGCCGTCTGGCCTGCTCCAGGGGCCCCTCACCGCGGCCCCTGCGTCAGTGCGCACTGCACGGCCGTCAGCATGTTACCTCTGCAGTGGCCCAACGTGCCAGGTCAGGGCGGCCTCCCCTCTCGTGGCGGAGGGCCGGCAGGAGCAAGCCATCTCCTCCCATAGCTGCGCTCCAACAACAGCTGTTGTCTGTCTCCCGATGCTCGTCCTCCTCAGCAAAGACCCCGCTTGGCCGCTCCTCATCATCCGTAGACATTTCGGCAGACGGACTAAGGCCCGGCCCACCCACCACAGTGAAACGCAAAGACCCTGTAGTAGGACAGTAAAGGACACCACGGCTCGCCAAGTGGAGGTGTAATGAGCGTCGGTGGCCCAAGTTAGCAGAGGAGAAGAGAGCGTGAGAGCCAGATCCGGGACCACAGTCAGCATTGACTGAGAGAGAGCTTCCAGCACCGGGACAATATGGAGCCAGCCCGGCCAAGTGGACATGGCCCGCTGGTTTCCTAAAATCCTCCGTCGGTGTCCAGCATCCCCGCACGTCACCAACAAGCCAAACCAGGGCGTGCGAGTGTGGCAGGTGGCGTGTGTCCCCGTGTTCCCGCCATCTGACAACTGTTGTCATCCCGCACTCTCCCTGCCGAAGCCAGAACTGTTTCATGTGCGTCGTTCAGTGGGAGCAAGCCCCGGGCTCCCCGGGCTCCACCCACTGGGCTGGGGCCGATCCCGCCTCAGGACCGCCGCGAACCAACCCGCCCCTGTCACCCGCACGGCCATCACAGGACTGACACAGAACATCGGCTGATTCCGATGCAGCCCCCTTGCCTTGGCCTTCCTCCTCAGGATCCCCAGTGCTCTGTGCTCACGTCTCTAAGATTTGATGTTGCCTCTGACCCTGCATCTAAAAACCCTCCACATTCATGCGGATCTGATCCTGCAGTCCCTCCGCAGGAAGAGGCTTGGTGCTGTTGGGCTACTTCTGTGTGGAGCCTGACTTCTAGTCTGCAGGACCATGCTCCTTGAACCCAGAAATGCCAAGACCAATCAAAGGAAGGGCTTCAGAAGCACCCTGTTCAGAAACGTGACCTCACTCCCACCCCGCAGAAAGCCCCCGGAGCCCAGCATCCTGGGCCCATGAGTGTCCTGAAGAACAGAGGGGACGGTCCTGTATCCGGCAGCAATCGAAGCCGTTCGGGAGACACCGCCACGGGTGTATGCCTCTGGGCACTGGTCCCTTCTGCCTTCTCTGCAGGGATGGGGATTGCCCTGGAATGTTCACACAGACAGCATGGAAGTCGTGCTCCCTCCTGTCTCGAAGGTGACTTCCTTTATGTGCCTGGGAAGGAAGCCTCAACTCCCTGCCCTCTGGAGAGTGTCCGTGAGATTCTACTAGGGCACGTCCCTCAGCATTATCCTTGGTACAGGATAGTCAGGGACCCACAGGACCACCTGCCTGGAATCAGCCTCCTTCACCAACAGTGAGGCCCTTGGACCAGCAGCCCGGGGGATGACCCTGGGCTCCGCGTTCAGGTACCCCCTACTCCACCCGTCATGGGTCCTCCCCACGGGCACTCCCCAGGTAGACCTCTTGCACCCACGTCCCTGCCCCAGGGTCTCCTTCTGGAGGTAGAGCACCTCACAGCAGGCACCACGTCTGTCTTTTCTGTAGCCCAGCCCCTAGCTTTGTGGCTCAGGCTTCCTAAACTCAGTAGATACATGTTAAATTAGTGATTAGCAGTAAAATAAAATTAACTTCAAGCAAGTCCATTTTGTCAATATCTCTAATGGTAGGTGGGGAGGAGGTTGGGAAAAAAATGACCGAAATGAGATCCCTGAGAAGGTGATGAGCTACATCCTCCTGGAGACTAGAGACACCTCAGTCAGCTCCGCTCTGCCCAGAGTGCATAGGCATGGACGGGAATTCTGCATCCCGGAGCCAGCGCATCGGCCAAGGACAGAGGGATTCCCGCGTCAGGCCTGGACACTCACCGGCACCTCGTCTCAGCTCACTAGCGCCCCTCCTGCTGCCTGGGGAAGCTTGTGTCCTCTAACACTTACTGAGCCCAGGGCTGGAGGGAGGCGAGGCTGCTCAGGAGGTGGGCAGGAAGCCCCAGGGAGGTGTGGTGTAAGGAAGGGTGCCCGGCGTGAGCGCCTCTGTTGGCCACTGTAGGGTGAAACCCAGTGCTTCAGGCTCCCGATTCACAGGTTGGTTCATCACGGACTCCGCCGACCAGCCTGTCTCGGCCTCCTGCTCTGCTTCCCATCCAACCCCGCCCTCCTCCCTGCGGTTCCCGGCATGAAGTCTTGCAGCGAGCCCCCCGCCTGGGGTTCAGCCGGTGCTCTCCCTTCCAGCGTGAGGTCAGCTTGTTGCTGTGTGTCCGACCTGCCCATCCCCATCCCCGCACAGTGATTGTGAGTGAACCCACAGTGAAGTGCTGGGAACACCACCTGGGAAATTGAACCGTCATTTATATGAACCTTCTTCTGCCAACAAGAGTAATTTGAGAATAAAATGCTTCTTTTCTCAATAAAAGGTTTCAGGGCATTTTCCTTCCTCCTTCCTCTTATAAAATCCTTTCGAGGCAGCTCAGCATTCTGATGGCCGTGGCCTCAACAATGATGATGGTACCTGATGGTTGGGGCACGTCCTGTAACACAACACAGACTTTTACACAAAATCATCTCATGGGCTGCTCAGCGTAACCTGCGAGCTAACTCAGCAAGTTTTTGTCTCAACCTCACAGAGCTTCCATGGAGTTAGCCGACCTTGTTGGGCGTTCGGGATGAACTTGTTATTTGGGGCCACAAGTAAACATCTGCTTAGCACTACTTAACCAGTTCTTCAGTCCTTTGAGTCAGAAATGTTGGAATCTGCTTAAGATTGGGAAATTAGAGTGAATGCATTTGGGAAAAGCTACACAACGAGTCACATACATTTGCTCAGTCTGATCAAGGAGAAGGTTTGCCTGGTGCCTTCCTTTGGAACAGACTGGGACCCACCCTGACTGAGTTTTAAGCGAGTGCTAATGGCCACACCCCGACACAGGTCAGGGGCGCCCCTCCGGGAACGAGGTGGGGAGGAGTTGAGCCCCGCACAGGCATCTGCGTGGAGACCGCCTGCCACCCAGGCCGCTGGACCCCCCAGATCCAGAAGGACCTACCCCATATTCTGCCCTCTGCCTCCTTGCCTATCACGTCCTCTCTCCCTTCTCATGTTCACATTAATTGCTTTCTTTTCTTTGAAAAATGTTTTCTTCTAGGGACATCTGGGTGGCGCAGTTGGTTGGGTGTCTGACTCTTGATTTTGGCTCAGGTCATGATCGCAGGGCCATGGGATCAAGCCCCACCTCAGGCTCCACACTCAGCATGGAGTCCGCTTTGGGATTCTCGCCCTCTGCCCCTCCCCCCACCATGCTCGCACTCTCTTTCTCTCTAAAATATCTTTTTTTAAAATGTTTTCTTCTAAATATTTGATAAATTCGACTTACTGCTCACTCTAGCATCTTTGTCTCTGCCTCCAGCTCCGTTGGCCCCGTGTGTGCTCTCACCTCACCTGCCGGCCTGCACCCCTTCTTATTGTCTATACGCTTACATTCGTGACTCTCCAACTAACTGGCTCTTAGTCCTTCATTACTGACTTTTAAAATTCAAGTTTTTAAACTAAAAAAAGAAAAACAAAAAAGCCAGTTCACCCATTGCTCTGGCCTTTGGCAACCACCAGTCCTTTCTCTGTATTTATGGGCTTGATTGTTTGGGGTTTTTTTTTTTTTTTTTAAGATTCCACATATAAGTGACATCACATAGTATATGTCTTTCTCTGTATGACTTGCCTCATTTCGAATAATGCCTTCAAGGTCCATCCATGTTGTAGCAACTGGCAGGATTTCCTTCTTTTGTGGCTAAATACTATTCCATCGTATATATGTACCACATCTTCTTCAGCCCGTTCACAGACACTTAGGTTGCTTCCATATCTTGGCTGTTGTGAACAGTGATGCAGTAAACATGGGGGTGCAGATACCTCTTTGAGATACGGATTTTGTTTCCTTCAGGTAATTACACAGAAGTGCAATTCCTGGGTCGTAGGGAAACTCTGTTTTTAATTTCTGAGGAACCTCCATACTGTTTTCCAGAGTGGCCGCACCAGCTTGCATTCCCACCCACAGTGTAGGAGGGTTCCCCTTTCTCCGCATCCCCGCCAACATCTGTCGTTCCCTGACTTGTTAATTCTAGCCGTTCTGACGGGTGTGAGGTGGTATCTCATGGAGGTTTTGATTTGCATTTCCCTGAAGATGAGTGATGTTGAGCATCTTCTCCTGTGTCTGTTGGCCGTCTGGGTGTCTTCTTTGGAGAAATGCCTGCTCGCGTCCTTTGCCCATTGTTTAATCAGATTGTTTGGGGTTTTGCTACTGAGTTGTGTGAGTTCTTTGCATATTTTGGACTTCAGCTTCCCTGTTCTACCTCTTGATGTCTGTGAGGTATTTATAGCTAATTTTATCTCTGCTTTATTCCTGCTCATTTTCTCCCCTTGACACCACTCTCTTTCCTAACTGTCATGGTCTTATAAATGTTGACTCTTTTTATGATGAAAAAAAAAATGCATCTCTTACTTCTCCCGCCCCACAGCTTCTCTTTCCCCTTATTTTCTACTTGGTTGATTGTGGCCAGTGAGAAGCCCGATAGCACGGCCCCCGGGTGTGCGGGGGGCAAGGATGCCTGCCATGGACAAGGGGGTCTGGAGGGTCTGGAGGCCGTTTCCCAGGGGCCCCTGCACTGGCCTGGGGTCACTGAGGGCAGGTTCCTCAGCCCATTTTCAAGAACCTCTTTCCAGAACTCCCCCTGGGGAACTGGAGAGAGACCCCAGGGTTAGCAGCCCTAATGCACATGCCTTCTCCTGCCGCCCGTCCCCAGCACCAGGCCTGGTACAGACAGGTGCCTGATCATCAGCACAGTCCACAGGTGGGTTGGGAGGGCTCAGGGCCTGTTTCCAGTGAGGTCTCGAGAGGCCCTTTAGGCTCACGTGTCAGCTTGCCCTCCATGCCACTTGGCAGCCACCCCTGCCTAGCAGGAGCAGCAAGGAGAAAGCAGCTATTTCATGCTTCCCTCAAGTGGGGCTCTGGAGCAGACACAGATACACAGATACGCCTGGTGCTGACTGGTACCCTTGTGGCCTTTAGGGCTATTTCCACTGAGCGTGTGGAAGTGAGGAAATGGGTCCCTCCAACTGTGGGCAAGTCTTCCCTCTGTAGGGACGGGGCCTCTCTGGCTGTGGGCGTCTTGCAGACCACCAGTGCTGCCCCCTCCTCACCCCCAGGCCTTGCCTAAGGGGGCCCAGCTCCTCCCACGGCCGGCTGGACCTCAGCATCTGACCGGCCTTCCTGCCAGGCCGGCCCGTCTGAGCCACCCCAGAACAATGACGTCAGGTCTAAGGAGGCCTCCGAGGCTGCCCTCCCCAGGACCCCATCTGCACCCTCCACCGGGGGCCAGGCGAGCATGACTTACATGTTTCTGTGAGCCGGGCTACCAGGCTTCGGAGCTGCTCTTTCTTTAGATCCATGAGATTCCCCTGCAAAGTGCCTGCAGGGCCTCAGTTTCCCTCTCTGGGAATTCAGGTGGCCCTTCATTGCAAATCTCGGGAACACCTTGTCGCTGGCTTGCCAGTTACCCAGCCTCTGCTGTCTGAGCATCCCCCATGTGTTGGGTATAAGGAGTCTTCTGCCCCGCACTGGGATGTTCTGAGGGCACAATGAAATGGTTCAGAGAGCTGAACCAGACCCCTGTGCGTAACGAGGGATTGATGGGGGTCAGTGTTGTGTGAGCAGCGCTGTGTTACTACTCCGAACATGGCCAGGGCAGGTCCCGCAGGGGCCGGTGGTAGGGCCCCATCACGTTGGGAATCTCTACGGCTTGTCTAGGCCTTCTGAGCTTCCCAAACCTCCCCTCCCGGGCCCTCTGAGCCTCCCTCGCCTCCCCTCCCAGGCCTCCTGAGCTGCACTTTTGTTCACCCAGAGTGCCAGTTGGTCAGAAAAATGTATTTGAATTTGAGGGTTAAAAAAATAAATAATTGCTTTATGTCCTATTTATTAGCAAGTTAAAAACTCAGGAGTTACAATTTCCTGGCCCTTCTCCATCCCTAAGAGCTGTATGACCACAAAGACCCAGAACATTGTAATGCAGGCCATATCCTCCATCGCCCACCCTTTCGATCCCGAGAGCACGTTCCTCCTTCCATCCTGAGGACAGGAGCTGCTCAGAGCCCATGCTGGGCCAAAAGATGTGTTGCATCTGAGCAGGGGCCCAGGGTCTCAGCCCCATCAGCAAAGACCTGAGTCCTGGAGGGCCAGAAAGCCTGGCCCACGTGCCCGGGGCCAGCCCCAGAAGCCCGGGAAGGCTTCATCTGCGGCTGCTTTGTAACCAGGAAAACGGACCGTGGGCTGTCCCTGGGGCTGAGCACCCTGCCCCGGCTCCTCAGTGCAGAGCCCAGTCCCGGGGCGGGGCTGACAAGTCTCTGAGCACCTGAGATTCTGGGCTCATCCAGAGACGGGGTTCCCACGAAGCCTCTGGTGTTAGGTGTCCAGTTCCCAGGCCCCGAGCCTCCCGAGGTCCCACGCGGGCAGTGCAGTCATTCAGATGAGCTGAAATCCATCATATAATGAGCCCCATATGATACTCATCTTTGAGGAGACATGAATAAATCATTGTGCCCGGCAGGGGCCTTGTGCCCGCGGGGGCAGGAGGAGGCTGGCTGCACTTTGATGAGCGGAGCCACGCCAGGATGAATGCGCCGCTCTGTGCTGGCCCACCGAAGCCCCCGGCCCCTGCTGAAACCAAAGCTGGGCGGAGGGCACAGCCCTGCAGCCAGAGAAAGACAGCGGGAACAAAGCCGTCTGCTACCAGAGCCTACCCCCGCCGGGCGGACGGGCCAGTGAACGGCCCAACTCGCCTCCAAGAGGCCAGCGCCCAGAGCGGCCCCTCCTGCCTGGGAGACCAGTTTGCGGGTGTCCTCCGGTCCATTTTGCCAGCCCTCAGATGGGCTCTCCCTCTCCCAGAGGTTGTCCCCTGTCTCCGTTGGACACAGTGTGGCACGGTACTGAACGGGGGCTTGGGACGTAAGTGTGGGTCCCAACCACCCATCGCCCGCCCCCATCAGGATGTGGTGTTAGGAACACACTTTGCTTCTCCGGTTCCCGGGGTCCAGAGCATGAAACCCTTGGCAGGGATGGATAAGATAAAGGATGGTACAGGACAGCGGTCTCATAAACCCCACTGTCCGTGAGGAGTCCACGTATCACACAGAGGCCAGGGTTCCAAACGCTGGTATTTTGGAACACCTAGGAAGTCCCAATACTTTGTAGCCAACAGCTCATTAGTTTTGTTGTGAATCCAGTGTGAAATCCAATCAGACAGAGAGGCTTTGGCTTTCGAAGACCCAGAGACTTGCTGGAGCCGCGACCGGGTTTGGTCAATACTAGAAGGCCTGCCGGCGTTATGCCACATAGAACCCAAATACATTTTGGCAAATGGCCCCTGCCTTGACTGAGGGGATACTTAATCAATATGGTCACATTTCTTCCTCTGTTTAGGAGTGTTAGGCAGGCAGACCTAAGTGTCCCAGTCACACGTGGGCCAGCTTCCCGGGGACACATAGAGGGCCTGGCCAAGTAGCAAGAGCCATGGCTTCAGAACCAGACCCCGGGCCACACGGTTGTGCCGTCCCAAACCCCTGACGGAGAGCCAGGGACAATGATCTCTCCAAGGACAGGAAGGGCTCCCCATTTCTCTGGGCCCAGAATGGCATCACCCCCGAGGAGCACTCCTGACCTGGGAAGGACTCTGACGTGGGGGGCCACGAGGGAATCTGTCCCACACTCCCCCAGCTTCTGGTGCTTCCCCACAGCCTCCAGTGGTCACTGAAGTGTAGAAACCTCCCCCGACCTCTGCCTTCATCTTTCCAGGGCTTTCTTCCCGGTTGCACGCCCGCCTCTATGCGGCGTTCTTTCCACAAAGACACCTGTCCCATTGGACTGGGGCCAGCCGACTCCAGTATGACCTCATCTTAACCAGCCAACATCTGCAGCCACCCTGTTGCCACATGCGGCTGCGCTCCAGGCCCTGGGAGCGAGGACTTCAGTGAGACTATGTGGGGCACGGTTCAACCCACAGCAGCTTAGAGCCTGCGTCCCGGTTCTGATCGTCGCTGGGGTCTTTGCACTTGGTTCACGTGCTACCAACACTTTCGAAAAACCAAGTGCTCACTCGCCCATTTCTACGATGACATTTAAATGTTCGTGGCATAAGTTTAAATGGTTGTGTGGACGTGTGTTCTAACAGGCTGTGAGCTGGAGCTACAGAATTTAGCCCCTGGACCGCAGGAAGGCCCTGGGCACATGCCAGGGAATGGCACAGACCACGTCTCTCCCGGATCAGCAGCTCCCGCTGCTTCTTGCTTGGCTGTCCTCATTCACCCCTGCATCGATCTAGGCCTCTCTGGCTTTGGGACTGTGCTCCGCTGCATCCTCCCCCGGGGCCCCCTCAGCCCTGCCCTCGTCAGCCAACATCAGCCCCCGCCCTGCTGTGACCTGGTGAAGCCCCTCCCATATTCCAGCCATTTCCAAATGTGTTCAGCATCTTTCTTCAAGTGAAAACTCACAGGAAGCTCAGGATAAAGCAGACCCAGGCCAAGGTGCTCTGGCTGAAAAAGGTGGGATGCTGGAGACCCAGGTCCCCTCAGGGACTCCCCGCCGGGCACCTCAGGACAGCCCTGAGGCCCTTCTGCACGCCCGGGAGCTCCTGGAAGCACCTTTTGAAAACCACCACACACCATCAGGATGTTTGCACAGATACATTTGGAGAAGCAGGTGCACCCACCGCCTGTCGGGTCACTCTGCTTGGAAGCAAGCGGATTGCAACTGTGTAGACAGGTCCTCCACAAGCAGCACGGTCTGCGTCATTTCTGCCCAAGCAGTCACGTCGGATATTGTCATTTGGTCACATTCAGGAATCTGGTGGTGCTTAAGGCCCTCATTTGCAATAAAGGATTGTGTCAGCATTTCTGTTCT
The DNA here is from genome assembly GCF_037043125.1 of Eumetopias jubatus. Lineage (NCBI taxonomy): Eukaryota > Metazoa > Chordata > Mammalia > Carnivora > Otariidae > Eumetopias > Eumetopias jubatus. Next base: position 193,004,039 of record NW_028274809.1, read on the forward strand.
GAATTCCTATTTTCAATGATTTGTAATGAAGCATCTTTTTAAAATGGTTTCAGCTGTGGGAGCTATATGCAGCCAGGAGAATAGACCCTACGGCTTTTTTAGCACTCCACTAACTATGAAATTGTTTGATTTTTACAAAACATATTTAGCAAATTGTTAAAAGTATTGGCTAAACACAGCATTTCATAAATGAAATGTTGAAATGATCAAGATGTTGAACTTTAGAATCATCTGCTTTCGCTGAACAGTGCCTTTTTTTACAAAGTTCAATTTTTAACATAATTTTACACAACATTATAAGTGCATCACTACATGTTGTAAATATCACGCCACTACACATTCTAATTACCTGATTACATTCATTTACATTAAATTTGTGATTAAATGTAATTTCATGCTTAGTGAGTGACAGTCCTTTCGAAACACTGCGATCACACCCGGTTGCAGTGTGTGCGAAACCAAGTGCAGCCCAGACCTGGGGTGTTCGCGACGGCACGGCGAACCCCGTCGTGAAACCGGGGCTTGTCGAGTGCAAGGGCAGACGGCGAATCGTGTGCCACGGAGCTCGCCTGCCTCGGAGGAGGCGCCGGAACGAAGACCCTCGGGTCCGTGGCTTTGGTCTGATGGGGTCCTGAGGCTGTAGCAAAACAAGATACTGTTCTGTCTTAAAAATCAGGGAACTCTGCTCTGTGTCATGAGGGTAACAGCATCACAGGAAGGGTGGCGGCCCCCTGCCTACGCCCTGACCGAGCGCTCTCAACTCCTGGGAAGCCTGTCTCCACTCACGACACGTCATGGTCTCCCTCCAAATTCTGTCTCCTCTCCTGCCATCACCATAGCAACCCACATCCTATGGCATGCCGGGGGACAGTATCCGATCAGCGAGGAGGGGGAGCTTAGTCCTGAATTTGGCCTTGAATACCTAATTTTATTTCTTCTTGTGAACGTTCAGCCTCGTGTGACATTTTGGCAGCCACGTAGATGCAGTGTCCGTTTTCTCAATGTACCTTGGCTTTTCCCTTGACATCTTGATGCTCAGTGTTTGTTTCAGTCCGCCCCTGTGGGTAACGTGGAAAGATCAGGAAAACCCAAAACTCTCTGTGTCTTGCATGTGAACTACAGGGCAGGCAGTTCCCGCGTGTGCTCTAAGACAAGACAGGCGGACCATCCAGCAGCCAGAGGGTTTCCCCCGGGTGCCGCTTCTACGTGAGGCTCTCTGGGGGCCCCCCCGGTGCTGGTGGAGCCCTCCGCGGAGCATGATTATGTAGTGAACCCAAACGAAAGCCTTGCTGTCTGTGAGGGGACAGGTGAGGGTACGGTGGGACTGCGCAGAGCTGAGCGTGCAGCAGAGTGACTTGTGAAAGCACAGATTGCGGGCTGTACCCCCGGCAGTTCTGACTCAGTGTGGCTGGGCTGGGGCCTGGGGATGTGCATTTCTAGCGTGCCCCCAGTGAAGCTGCTGCTGCTGGCTTGCGGGCTCGCCCCTCAATAATATTATGTGGACATTTTAGGGGCTCCCCGACAGAGCCCCGCTGGCTTTGAGAACAGCACTAGGACCTAGGTCTGAACCCGCCACCTGTCGACCCTGGGGTCAGCGTGCCCCCTTCCTGTTTGCACCCCCCTCCGAATCAATGGCTCCTTATTTAGAGAGACCAGTGGTTCACCTGGAAGGGACGGAAGAGACCATCTTTGCAGAGCCCCCGTTCCTCCCTGGAGACTGGTTTCTGAAACAGTTGCCAGAGGTCCCTGGACTAGAGGATTTGCTCCATTGACCCAACCCACTGAATCTCCATTCGGGGCCTATTCCACAGGAAAGATTTGTAAAGTCAAATAAGACCTTTCCTCAAGGAACGCACCTGTTGAAGATGTTCATGACCAATTCCAGCCCGGAAACTTCCCTCCAGGGCGAAGATTTACACTTGCGGGATGGTATTCCAGAACACAAGTCTTCTCATGTGACGGCATTGCCAGTACGGTCACAAAGCGGTAGTTACCCTCTCTCCTTACATTTCGTTCCACAAACGGAAGGAATTGCTCTGTTCCCTCGCTCACACAGGCAAGGTTCTCTTCGGCTCAAACACATTCCGTCAGGGTTCAGAATGAGCAAAAAGTGTTAACCCTAGAAATAAGCAGTACTTCTGGAAGTAGAAGGGGAGGCAGGAGGCAGAGGTAACCCCTACTTTGGAGTCATTAGTACTATTTTATATGTTCCATGCTGTTGGGAAGAGGTGCAGAGTAAAGCAAACACGTTATTTTGGAAGCAAGCGATTTCCGATGGGACTAGCATCACCAGATAACCGTTAGTTCGCTAGGTGCCTACCTTCCCATGCAGACTCACGCAGGGGTGCCGAGCTGCGGGCAAGTGCGGGGTGCAGACACGGGGCTGCGTGCACACCCCCCCCCATGGCTCTACCCACTGCATCAGCTCCAACAACCATTCCCCACCATGGAGAGGGACGGGGGACCGAGACTTCCCATTTTCCATCAGAACAGCAGTTGCTTAAATCTCCCTCGGTCACTAAATTGTGCGAACTGGCCAGCACTTACCCAGGGCTTCGTGTTTACTGTATCCGTAGGTAGCAGGCCCTCCCTTCCTTCATTCAGCACTTCAATATTTTTTGAGACACTGGTTTAAAATATTTAGTGAAGGGGCGCCTGCGTGGCTCAGTCCATGAGGCCTCTGACTCTCGGTTTTGGTTGGTTTGGCTCAGGTCGTGATCTCAGGGTTGTAGGATCGAGCCTCGTGTCGGGCTCCAGGCTCAGTGGAGAGTCAGCTTGAGATTCTCTCTCCCTCTGCCCCTCCCCCCACCACACAGGCATGTGATCGCTCTCTCGCCAATAAATAAGTAAATAAAAATCTTTAATAAAATAAAATATATAGTAAGTAGATTTTCACAAAGACAGATGAAGAAGGGTTTGGGCTGAGCTTGGGGCCAGCTCCAACTGGAGGCCTCGCCTGCCCCTGGCCCTGAGGCCCATCTTAGCCACTGCCAGCATCCTGGCTTCACACCTACACCTAAACCTTAGTCCCTCATCCCCAGTCTTTTCTAGAACATTCCCTAGGACGCGCATTCTCCATCTCCACCTCAACATTCCTAAATTCGTCTTGATTCCCCATTTGGTTCTTTCTCTGGACTGAACTAACCCGTCTGTCGGTGGGCACTGCACTCGGCTAGTGGGGGAAGGAGGCAGAAACCCCAAGGACACACACCAACATGTCTGCCCTAAGGGAAGAGACGGTATGCACAGGAGTGATAGAACATAAGCACAGGGGGCTACCCCTGTGATCCTGTAGGCCGCGGGGGGGGGAGCCCAGTGGGAGGAAGGGCAAGTGGAAAGGGCCAGGGACAGTGAGTCCCTGAGGCAGCTGCGCCCTTGTCCCGGGGGAGGGTGACAGCCCTGAGGTCAGACCAGCATGGAGAGCCCCATGAACTGTCTGGGCACTAGCGGGTTTCCAGGGGTGCCGGGACGAGGGGAAAGCCAGCGTGAAGCCCACGACTCCTCGGAAAGGGGGGGCCGAGCCACCCCCCCTTCCCTGGTCCCTGGAGGGCCCCCTGCGCTGTGTGTGTCCCTACCCCCTCCCTGCACCGTGCGGGCCCCCCCAGCCCCCCTCCCTGCATGCTTTGCTGCCCCTGCTCACCCCTTCTTCACAGCCCCCACTGCGCCCCTGAACTTTCCAGGTTAACTCGTACCTTGAACTGAAGCGACGCGATCGTTACTTCTCGTGTTCAGTGGCTGTAGCTTTTCTTCTTATCAATTATCTTAAAAGTATGTGACTGGATCCTTCTACACTTCTGTTTATGAGAACAGAAACTAAAGCCACAGTGGGTTTGCTGTTTGCTGTGGTTGCCGGTGAGCAGCCCCGCGGCCCTCAGAGAAAGCTCCCTTGTGTCTGCTCCGGTAATGAGCTTAGTCTGGGGAGCCCGCCGCTGCGGCGGGATGTCTAACATGTGCCATCTGTGTGAACGGAGCGTCCATGGGGACGGTGGTCCTGGCTGCCAGCCTGTCCCGAGCCCCTGACTCGCACCCTCACGGCCCCGGGAGGGAAGTACCAGGAACGCCCCATTTTCTAGATGGGGAAGTTGAGGGTCAGAGAACTCCAGCAACTTTCCCAAAGTCATATAGACCGAGATGTGACGGGCGCGTCCACAATATTGTCCGATTACCTACCTGTGGGTAATGTGTTCACCCCCTGCATGCCGACTTCAAGGGGGGCTTCATCCCAGGGAGCATTTGCGTTAAGTAGGAGGAATTCTGAGTCCTGCCCGGGGTCCGGGCCCTCCCGTCCATTCCGGGGCTCTGCCTGTCGCACAATGTGGAGGCGGCCCAGCGAGGGGACCCTTCCCTTGGTGAGGTGCTGAGGCCCAGGGCCATTTGGCTCCCGCACCCCCCACACCCCACCTGCTCCCGCCCAGTGCTGCCAGTGACCGAAGCCCCGGCAGCGCACAGAGCTGTCTGACAAGAGCCCCTGGCATTTTCCGAGGTAGGCAGGTGCACCCAGGAGAAAGGCTCCGCGCTTTTTAGGAAGTCAGACGGCATTGCACGGCACACAGGCAGGCGGCTGCGCTCAAAGCCCAAAATCAGGTCCTTTTATTTGTGTAGAATATATCAATTTGGAATGCACAATTTAAAATTGACGGTTATAGAATTTGTTACATTTGATTGTTGTATAATCTTCCAAGGCTGTGCTCTCCAAATCCCAACCCAGGGCGACAAGCTCACGTTCCAGTCTAATTCTTCTGGAACCCTCACCTGGTGTCCCGAGAAGCATGTTTTGGAGGAAATGCTATTTCTGCTCTGGTTTCTAGCATGCGAGGAACACGTGTGGGGTGCTTGTGTTTTTTGGAACCTACCTTCCATATACTGCTGCTTCGGATTTTCCAGAATGGATTGTTTGTGTTTTCACGGTCTTCCTTACTGATTTCTGCTGAACGAAATCTCCGTGTAAACAAAGTAGTGAAAATGCTTCTGGATGACACAGCACCTGCTCTCATCGCTTCTTCAGACTCCGTCCAGCCTCTCCGCCTAGAAACAGCACCAGGCGCAGGGGAGGGGAAGACGCCGGCTCCACAGCCTCGCCCCTGTAGCCCTGGGTCTGGGCACGGAGCAGGGTCGTTCCCGCCTGTGGCCAGGGCAGCTCTCCCCGGAGGGGACTTGCTGGTGGAGGTGTGGCAGAGCACCCTGCCGGCTGCCGTGACTGTCGCCGTTCCTCGAAACAGAGGGGGAGCCTTCTCGGGAAGGGCTTGTGGCCATCCCGGCCCGGCATGAACTGGGGGGCCCAGGCCAGCATGTTCCCCCAAAGCCGGGGGGGCTCCCCGTGGGACAGCGTCTTTGTTCGGGCCGCCGTGAGCCTGGCACCCCCTCTCCAGGCCGTCGGAGCTCATTTGGGTTAATCTCAAATGCAGGGTCCCCACAGCCCCCGTCCCGTGGGCCACGATGGATCCCTGCCTGGGTCACGGGGCGTCGACCCTTCCGCACAGAGTTCCATTCTTTCCTTCAGGGAAGGCTCTGTCTTACAAAGACCCGAAGAAGAAAGAAATTGAGAAGGAGGGGAGAGGGGAGGAAGGACAGAGGGAAGAAGGGGAGAGTAATCGAGGGAGGGGCGGACAGAGGGGGAGGAAAAGTTCTTCTTCATTAATTGTCTCAGTCATTAAGATAAATTGAGAAGAATAAAGAAAGGCCACACTAAGTCAGGTGCGTTAAACTCCTCAGCCGGCATGCTCCCGACTTCTCCACCGGCGTTCACTTCCGGTGCCCACTGCGGTCCTCGGCGGCCGACACAGCCGGGAGCGCAAGCGTGTTTCTCTTCCCCTTTGGGCACACACGTCCGTCACACACACACTGACTTCTCGCTCTGAAGCCAACACATTACATTTGTGACAAATAGAGAAAATGTGGATTATAAGATCCGTCAGATAAGTCCTAGAGTTAAAAGCGCAGGAAGCCTTCTTTCCTGCGCAGGCGAATGCTCCCTGCTGCCTGGTACGCTAGGGCCCTCGCTGTGGACAGCCCAAGGCATGCGCCTTTGGCCTCCTATTCTATTTATTTATGATCCTACCTTATCATTTTTTAGACAAACATGGACTCTCATTCTTCCTACAGTTTCACAACTTGATTTTTGCTTAATGATAAACTGCGGCTCTCTTTCTAAGTCACACAGATATGCACTTTATTCTTTCGCTTTTCAATAGATGCACCGTATTTCCTTGTGCAGATGGTTTTGTAGTTTATTTTTTTAACCAAAAAATACCACGGGACATTTGAGTTACTTCTGACTGCCTTTTGCAGAAGTCACTTCCAGCTGTGCCAACAGCCCTCCAGCGAACATGCCTCACGCGGGCACACGCTCCGAGAGCGCTTGTGGCGTGAAGTCCTGGGACTGGAAACGTGGGTGAGTGTGAGCGCTGGAACCGGGTACGGCCTCGCCAGGTCACCCTGGGCACGTGTCCGTGTGCAAACGTCCCGTCCCTCGCTGCCCTGGTGCCGTGTTGCTGAGCGAGGCACCTCGTGTCTGCAGGGCAGAAACATGGCCAGGGGCCCATTGTGCCTGGTCACCTTTCTTCTGCCTCCCGGCCGAAAACGATGCTGTTGCATGATACCGGTCCAGAAAATTCCGTGTGCGGGCTCTGCAGGCCGTAATCTCCACACTCAGGAAAACGGACAGTCTATGACTACAGGATTTCTTTTAGGCCCTGACCACACAGATGTGCGAGGCCACGTGTGCCCCGCCCTGCGGCCTCTGGGGCATGGCTTCACTTTCGGGGGAAGTCGGGAAGGAGAGTGACAACTACATTCTTGCTTTCCTAGTGCCGTCCATTGCGCCTCCGGGTCCCTACGCTGGGTGTGCACAGGGTTCACCTGGGTGAACCAGGCCTCGATCCTTCTGCTCTGTCTGGTGGTGGTGCCCGCGTCCACCGTCACTGGCTCCTGGCCGGCCCCGAGGCAAGGAAAACCTGTATGCATCCATACACACTTTTACCATTTTATCATGAGGATTAATATTCTGGACAACGACCCATAAATCTGCAAAATCCAGAATCAGCAAAGAAACACCAGTTTGTGTTCCTTTTCTATATTCACCAAGGCAGAAAAACATTCCCACACATTTTACAAAGACTTCTAATAGCATTTCTCAAAAACAAAAATTATATCTGGGTTAACTGTACTAATCAGGAAAAAAATCTAAATTCTAACCCAAATGCCTCAATTTCTGAGCATTGCTATGCAGTAGCATCTCCTACCCCAATGTGGTCTTAGCACCGGGGTCCATGCTGGGACCCCCCCCCCATGCCCCACTCCCCGCATCCTCAGCCAGGCCATGGCCCACTCACCAGACGCCGCGTCTCCTACAGACCCGTTCTCGCTGGTTCTGCATGCTTCTCCCACCGCTGCAGGGATCTGAGCTGATACTGAAAGAGGCATTTTTATTTTAATGGTTATATATTTATTCTAACCTATACTGGGAGAGAAAAAGCTAAAACTAGCACATCAAACCCAAGATTTCAGCAGTATTGTTGCTTAGCTAAGTACAAGAAGTGAGCCATTTTGAAGTCACTTTAAAGAAAGTATTAAGTAAATGGCAGTACAGGAGGCCCGGGCTGTGCCTAGAACAGAGAGTGGTAATCGCAGATGCGCCGCGAGTGGTGTAGATGTGGGTGGTGGGCTGCCGGCCGGCAGGCAGCACCCCATTCTGCGTTCCAAGTCACGCTGTTCCAACCCCTACAGGTCCATCTGTTAGGAAGAAATAAAGCACTTTATATTCTGAGTGTTTCTATCACGTTAGATTACAGCAACCTAAATAAACATTACTGTTACGTTATAACTAACAGCAAGAGAGTTTCTGATGTTTTAACGAAAATGTGTAAAGGTCACTGCACAGTTGTGGCCCCGCTGATCACAGACCGGGTCGTCCTCCTTTCCCGCCCCACGCCACTGTGTAATGAGAAACGGGATTGCTCCGCGTTCAGCTTTCCTCTAAGCGCACAGGGTTTCTTCTGTGCCTGCATGCAGGTGCACCCACTCCTTTTACCTGAGCGCGGGAGCCGGCCGGACCCGGGGCCGTTGCCCTCAGTTCCTCCATAAGCCCTTCCTGATGGGTTTTTAGGTACGTCCCATTTTTCAAATGTTAAATCTGGGAGGAGAAGGTTTGGGTTTGATGTGCTAGTTTTAGCTTTTTCTCTCCCAGGAGGGAGCAGGGACCCAGAGCCGGGAGGAGAGCACCTCACAAAGGGAGTAATAAATACCCAGTCCTTCGCCAGAACATTACCAGATTTTGTTATAAACGTGTCCCGTGGTGCGATCTGGTTATTCTTTGCTCCTGCTACCACGCCAGGGCTGCCCCGAGCCGTGCCTGCCCACCTCTTCTGCCCTCCGTTGATGATGAGGATTCCTGCCCGAAGGTCGCCAGGGTGGCCAGACCCCCGACCGGAGGCGGGACAGAGGAGCTGGACAGCAAGCTGGAGTCACACACACTCAGCCCAGGGAGGGGACCACACGCGCCGCACATGGCCGCTCGGGGCCCCTCCGTCCGACAGGGTGAACAGGCAGGCACCGTGGGGGGGTGGCCCTGGTTCCCCTGGGAGCGCCCGGCTGCCTTGTTGGAATGATTCCACGGGCTGGCAGGGAACGGAAGCCCACTGCTCAGGACTGAGCAGGCATGCGCCTGGTCCCCGTGATAAGGAAGGCTGTTTGGCTGGGGGACCTTATCCGCGGATGCAGAGTTGGGAGGGGACCTGCCGTGAGGCCTTCTGAGACCCTCCCAGGGACACCAGATACCAAGGTAGCACATGACATTGAGTCTTAATTTTAGGCCTTACACAGAATACCATTTACATTCAATAGAAACGTGGCTGGTTGTGCCCTATCATCTAGCAGCCGCTGGGTGGACAGTCCAGCTGGCCGCCTGCCTGTGTCCCTGAAAGGGACATTTAACCACATGGCGACATCGGTGTGTCCTAGGAAGGACACATCGGGTGTGGATGGAGACGCCCATGCCAGCCTGTCCCTGGGTGATGCACTCAGGCCCAGGACAATTGCCTAGCAGGTGAAATCCCACAATTACTACAAACTGGACTGTGATCACACCTTGCTTCATCAGAGACGTCAGAGACCTGTGCCTGGGTCTCCACTTACCAGTTTCTTCTCGGAAAGTGATGATGGCACAGGATGCACAGTTGAGGGGCAGAGGAGAGCATGCTGGAAGGAGTCTCCTCGCACCGGCCCCGGCCACAGCCCCCAGCAGGGGCAGCCCCGGTCTGCACCGAGCCATCCGAGAAATGCACAGAGGTCGCTTCAGGAAATCAGTCCCAGGATGGCCTCACGTCATGATTTTTGTTACAGGTCCTGCGAGCCCCGCAGTGCCTGGGGGGTTTGTCGCACGCCGCACGCGCGCAGACGCGGGCCGCAGGAGTCCGCCCCTCTTCGCCGTGGCAGCCCCCTGTCTCCCAGACGGACAAGGAGTCTCTTCCCCTGTGTTCTGCCCGCCACCCTCCCTGCGTGAGCGGCCGTTTGCCAATCTGATAGAAGCGCATTCGCGGGATTGGCTCCTTCCGTTTTTATTGGTCATGCCAACACACCACTGTGCCCTGTGGGGTGAGAATGACGGCTCGCCCCCGCCGTACCCGGACAGCACCTGCGCCATTGCGTGTGTTCGCACTTGCTGCGTGAAACACAAGCCGAGCTGCAGACTGCTGAGAGAGTCGTGGCTGCACGCTAAGGTGCGTGACCGGAGAGCTCTGGCCGGAGCCCAGGGGAAAGAGCTGGTGCCCCACAGCCCCGTGTTTCCTGTCCGCCAGCCCAGCACAGCCCTCGCTGCGGAGGGGCCGCTCGCCACCCCCACAAGACCCAGAACAGCTTGACCCCCCGGTCTCTGCTCTTCTTCTCCTGGATGTCATCCCGCCCCCCCGCCCCCGAACATGTCATCTTCCGTCACAAGTGCCGTAAGCCTCACAGTAATGACCGCAGGGTCTGTTTCTAACCCAGCTCCCTTGGCACAATATTTTACCTTTTCTAATCGTTTGATGTGAGGAAAAACCTGATAAAATAGCTGCCATTTCAAAAGGCAGAGCAAAGAGGAGATGACGTGAATGAGTCAGGTCACAAGATCTTCATTCACACTCAAGTTCAACCAGGGCCAGATACGACACAAACGTGCCACGTTTCCATACTATTTATTTAGCAAGTGTTGGAAAGGTCGGGCGGTTTTCAGGCCCACCTGAGTCTCAGCTTCTCTGTGAGAGAGCATGAAAGAAGTGAGGATGGACCTTCTTGTTACTGACCCAGTGACAGCAGATGTGTGTCCGCCCGTGATTATCTTCCGTGTGGACGGGCGCAGGCCATTCTCACCCATCCGGTCCCTGTGACGCACATGGAAGCTAACTCAGAGATCTCCCCCTTCCCTCCAGGCAGCACCTGCTGGGGTCAGCCCTGGATGAATTCCAGAGCATTTTCTGCCAACCATTATCCCAACCCTTTCCCCACACCTCACCCAGAAGCTTCCTCCAGGCCGGCAGAAGGGAGCAAACACTCATTTTGCTGCCTCTTTGGACCATAGTGGTGCCCACCGCTTACCCACCTTTCCATCAACCTGCAGGACCCTAGGTATCTTGGCATTTTAATTGTAGAGAATCTAGAGAAAGGTCATACTCTCAAAGATGAAATCGCAATCGTTGTTAAGTCCTTATTTTGAAGTAAGAAAAACCGTAGTCTCTAGAAAGCATTCCAGCACAGCGCTCCAGGAATGGACACAGATCTACAGAGAGGCGGGAGGCCTGTACTCTACCTGCTCTCATGGCCCCTGTGGAGATGTTGAAGTCCTAAGGCCCCAGGACCTATGAGGCTGACCTTATCTGAAAAAGTTCTAGCAGATGATCAAATTAAGATGCGGTCATCTGTTACGATGTGGTGTCCTTGTAAATCCTGCTCCTAATCCATTATGAGTGGTGTCCTCATAAAATGGAAGTTTGGACACAGGTATACACACAGGGAGAATGTGAGGTGAACGTGGAGGCAGCGGTGGGGTGATGCTTCTACAAGCCAAAATACACCAGGGATCGCCAGAAACTACCAGCAGCTGGGAGGGAGCACGGAGCAGGTTGTCCCTCGCGGCTTCAGAAGAAGCCAGCCCTGCCGACACCTTGATCTGACCTGTGGCCTCCACACCATGAGACGGTAAATGTCCACACACGGTGCTCTGCTGCAGTGGTCCGCACAGACCAGCACACCCCGGCTGCCCACCCTCTGGAGGAGATCTGCAGCACCTTTGGTCTTGCTTTTATTATCTTTAAAAATAAGAGGAGTTGGACAGATCAGGGAAATAGCACTTTGAACCCCAACATGGAAGCAGGTGACCGGGGGTCTGCTCCAGGCAGAGCGTAAGCTGAGGGAAACCACCTGCCACAGCCCTTCTCCTTGAAGCATCTTCAGAGAACCCGGGTTGGAAACCACGCGACCATCCTACCTTAGGTCACTTAGAAGCTCGAGATCGTCTGAAGATGAACTCACCATCCAAGTACATCACAGCACAACATAATGTAAAATACATGTTTGAGGAATAACTGTCAGTTAAAAGGTTTTTAAAAGGTTTCCTTGATTACAGGTTGTTCTGCGTTTGAAGATTTGAATGTGTGTGTGCGCTCGTGTGTGTGTGTCTAAGTGTGTGTAGGTGTGTGTGGGGGGATGAGACTGTGTGCATCTTCTGCGGGTTTTTTTAAAGATTTTATTTATTGATTTGAGAGAGAGAGAGAGGAGGGGGGAAGAGCAAAGGGAGAAGCAGGCTCCCCACTGAGCAGGGAGCCTGATGTGAGGCTCGATCCCAAGACCCCGGGATCATGACCGGAGCTGAAGGCAGACGCTTAACCGACTGAGCCCCCCAGGCACCCCTCTTTTTGGTTTACTTTAATCAACCCACACACACCCCCAAGCCTGGCAGATCAGAATATGCCTGCAGCCATACTCCCCGTCAACCCCAAGATAAGGTCAAAGGGGCCAGCGAGGAAACGGGGCCCGTGGCTAGTTGGCCATCCACAGCCTCAGCAAGAGGAAACTTCACAGAAAACGCTCTCCTGGAAATCATTTCATGCTGGTTTCCTTGTCTCCAGTCCCTTCCTCCAGCATTCTTGTTGAAAAGACGTGTGAAGGGCTGTTAGCGGAACCACGGTCAAGTACCACCGCGTAAACCTCGGCTTCTTCACTGTCGACATGCACAGCGACCCGACGCTCTGTTGATAGGAGCTGAAACACCTGAACGAGTGAAGCACCACATCTGAAATCAATTACAAGCAACTGGAATGCTGAAATGCTTTTTCAAATTCTGCATGGCCAAGTCTTTCTGATACACTGGGGCGGAGGGCAGGGGGTGCTGCACCCCCATTTATGTCACACCACCGTATTAAAGACTTTCTCATGGCACAAAAGGAAGACGGGCCCCTCAGGCCTGGGCTTTTCTTGTTTTTCTGTGTGATAGCATAATCACATCTTACTGAGAAACATTGTATCCATGTGCCACTCACCAGCCCTCCTGAGGTGATAGGCAGACGTATCTGCTTCAGAATAGCTTGGAATTCAGAAATCTAAATTTGCAAAAAAGGTAAGTGGGGGAGGGGGTTAATTATATTTTTGAATATATAAATGTTTCTTACCACTTTTCTCTGAAAAGTAAACTTCTCTCTGTGAATTTAAAATAGGATTTAAAAAATATCTGATAGGAACATGTGTGTATAAATTTTCATTTAAAGTGTCATCTGCGTGTGCGCGCATGCGGCCCATTAGCCATAGGAGGTAGGTGAGCGCCCCCAGTTATGCGGATGTCACATGCAGGCACCAAGAGCCTGATGCGGTGAGCAGCTCGTCTGTGACCTTGAGCAGTGCACATGCTCGTGGCCCTGGGCAGGACAGGAACACGATGAGCAGCCCGAGAGGCAAGGCAAGGAGAGAGGTCTGGGTGAGGTGTGCGCTGTGGGCTCACCGAACAGGGCTGAGGAATCAACTCAAGGATTGCACCGAGTTTTGCGGCGGAAGTCCGGTTGGAGCCACACCTCACAGGGCTGATCGCTCACCAGGTAGGGAAGGGGCTTTCCAAGAAAGGGGGCATCATGAGCCAAGGTTGGCGGTCTTCGGAGAGTGTCAGGAAGACTCTTGGTGAGGGTGGTCCAGGGCAGGGGGATGCCTTGAGAGGGGTCTACAATGCTGAGATAGGTGCATGGTCCCCTGCCTGTCCCCGTGCCACTGTCGTCCTTGCTGGCCAGAGGCCTTCATCAAACCCCTGGAACTCTGCCCAGGGCTCCCTCTGACGGCAAGAGGTGTCCACCACGTGGAGGGGGCCTCTTGTGTGGGGTCAGCACCCCAGGCAGCCCCACACCCCGTGGTGGACAAGCACCACACAGCCACTCAGCCTTCAGGTGGGGCAGCTCCCAAGGGTGCCCCGCCCGCTCCGGGAGGGCCCACATGGGACTGAGCCCACGGCCCCACAGTGACAGTCTGCTCGTTGGGACCACTGACCTGGCTGCAACCCTTCCCGACGTCTCTGTCCTGCTGCCTTGCTTGCACCACCTGGGGTCACCCCCACATAACGCCCTGCTCTCAGTCCGTCTCTGGATCAGCGTCAGGAGGAATCCAGCGTGAAATGACGTAGACTTGATTTTGTAGGCAGGGGAGCCACGGAAGATTACAGAGCAAGGAGTTGGTAGGCTGGGTCAAGGCTTCAGGAAGTGAACTCCTCCGCCACGATGCCAAGGAACGACAAGCCGGGAGAAGGGGACCCGGACAGCGGCTGCCGCGAGGGGGAGGAGCGTGGACCAGGGAACAGGAGGGAGGAAACTGAGGAAGGACAGATGAGGGGGGAGGGGGGAGCTGCATAGTCCAGAGATCCCTCACGTTCTCTGGCGACGCCCTGGAGGCGGGGAGATAGATGGCTGTGAGCGCGAGCACGGACAGTGGAGGCCCAGGAGATGGGCACGGGTGCCCCACATGCGTGTGCGCACACACACACACACATACACGTGTGGGCGCACGGGTAGAGGTGGTGGGGGAGTTGCAGCCACGAGCTCGGAAAGTGGCCCGAGAGCTTTAGGAACTGCTGAGGGCTCCAGTGGGCAGGTCTGCGCCCTCCGTAGAGGACAACACGGTAAAATAAACCGTCTCTGCGGACAGCACACAATTCCTTCCATGTCGTGTGTTTTCAATCCACTTATGTTCAATTTAATTAAATATCAGGTTAATCTGAAATTGGTCTCGGTTATTGGTCTTCAGCTTTGAGATAAAAACTGCAAACCCACATGCTTCTCAAATGTAATTGTCTAGAGGAGATTTATGGAGGTTATTTCCTGGTAGTTATATGCCAAGTTTTTAAGTATTTTTCAGAATAAAAAGAGCCAGGTTTTATGTCTTCCTTTCTTTTTTTTTTAAGATTTATTTATTTATTTTAGAGAGAGAGAGAAAAAGGCGTGAGCGGGCGGGACAGAGGGAGAGAGAGAGAGAGAGCAAATCCCCAGCAGACTCTCCATGCTCAGCAACCCAGGGTTCACTCACAACCCTGAGATCATGACCTGAGCTGAAATCAAGAGTCCCAGGTTTAACTGACTGAGCGACCCGGCACCCCAAGTTTCCCTTTTTTTGTAACTATTGGAAGATATGACAGGTAGGGTCTTGCTCATTCAGTGATGATTTATTTTTACATGGTATCCCGCAGCTTCCTCTTGGGAAGAGCGCTGTGTCCCCTGGAAGGCGTGATCTGATCAGTCACCTGGGTAGAGGATGCATCACCACGGGAGAGCACAGGGGTTGAAAGGATGTTGGTAAATTTCTCCCCTTAATAAATAGGGGAGATGTTTAATGTTCCAAAACGTGGGACACGAACACACACGAACACACAATGCACCACACGGCAGGACAGGTGGGTGGCGGGGGCATAGATGACAGAGAAGGTTCCAGTGAAGTTTGGACGTCCCGCACTTGGACCCCTTCCTGTGACCCCAATAGATGACGAGCAGAAACAGTAGTAAGTATGAAATGCTTCGTGGGAATGGTCTTGTTGCAGCTGCATTCAAATGTGTGTGTGCTTTAGGCAGAAGAAAGGAGGTCCAGAAGGAAGGCCAGAAATGCAAGAAGGAACGCTAGCCTGGTGTTGACTATACTGTATAAAACAAACCAGGAAAAAGTTGAAGAGGGCAGGCCGAATTAAAGGGTGACGGCAAGGTGAGGGATCGTGCTGGCAGAGATGAAGAATTTGCACAGCTGCAGGGTGTGGCAGCCACGCAGGGACGGACAGACCGCGGCTGCCAATGACAGGGGGCGGGCCAGGTGGGGAGCGTGCCAGGAAGGGCTCCCAGGCAGCCGAGGGGCGGGGCTCCTTCCCCAAGGACAGAGCATGCCCTTGAGCGCCCTAACAGCTATAAACAGACGAGGACTTTATTCTTAGCACCCCCGTGAGTCAAGGCCGTGCCACCAAGGGAGGCCGTGGCGATGAAGAGCCGGACAGGCATGTATAGAGATCAAGCAACTCGGGTTCGATCCCTCGGGCAGAAGAGGCAGCATGGTCTCCAGGGTTTGGAGGCTGGGCCAGTAGAATCCGTGCCTTCCACAACAGCCGGTTACGTGTGGCGGCAAGAGGGAGGTGCTGAGTTCCCTCGAGAGCTGTCCGGGTGGCAGGCGGCACTGAGGTCTGCGTGTGGGGGTGTCCCCGCTGCCGCCGGAAGCTCGGACTTGGGAATCGGACGGGAAGCAAAGACGGAGATGGTGGCGTGGGCGCACTGGGGTAGCGGACGCTGAGAACTCCCGGGCCACAAAGGGAAAGCTTTGCTGGCTGCTGTGGGATGCGCCTGGACACACATCCTGCACCACCGGCGCTTGTGCCCGGGACGGCGCCGCTGCGGACTGCCCTCCTGGCTGCAGACGCACTTCTCCGCAGTTGCCCTGTGGCCGGCCTGGGCATCGCCTTCCTCTGTCACAACCTCAGCAGATTTTCAGCATTTCACCGAGAAGGAGGCAGGACAGGCTCCGTGAGCCACTGGGAAGCCAGGATGGGGCCTGCAGACGGAGGCGCCGCGGCTCCTGCGGTCATGTCCCCCAGCTGCGAAGGCCCCGGGCATCATCGCTGACTCGTTCTTCTTCTTCTTTTTTTTTTTTTTTTTAAGATTTATTTATTTGAGAGAGAGAGAGAGCATGAGGGGGATGGGCAGAGGGAGAGGGAGAGAGAATCTCAAGGAGACTGTGCGCTGAGTGCAGAGCCCGACGTGGGGCTCGATCCCACGGCCCTGAGATCACAACCTGAGCCGACTGCGCCCCTCTGACTCATTCTTGAGGCCTCCGCAGGGCTTTGTTTGCTGAGGCTTCAACTGTGACGTTTCCGTTTCATCCAGCCGCTACCCCACATCAGGTCAGCAGAAATGCCTGGCCTGTCCTGGGATCTGGAAGCCCCCTGCCCAGGGCTTACTTGCCGTGTGTGTCCCCCCAGGGGGAAGTAGCAGCATCCCTGAGAAAAAGTAGTCCGCACTGCCTGCGCCCACAGAGCGACTCGCTCTCCCCCGCCGGCAGGTGCAGGCGCTTGGGCCTCATGCTACAAAGCAGGAAATCCTGTAATTTTTCCCGTCTCTCTTTCTTTTGCGGATGTGCTCTGAGAAAGGGCTAGAAATCCACTGGGAAAAGGCTGGGGTAGGAAACGAGAAGGAAGCACTTTTTCCTATTTGCCCAAGTTCATTTTTATGCACACAAATGATCATGTTTTCCGTGGCGTTTCCTTTCTGTGCCTCGAGTGCCAGGCGTCGGTGCGGATTTCCGTCCTCCCAGAGGAGGACAGACACTGAATTTTCTTCGTGTGGCTCTTTTCTTCCCAGTTTCATCTCTCATGGGGGTCACTTTGCATCTTTCTGCCAAAGTGTTTGTTTCAGGATGTCGTTGAGAACGGGGAAGGCCGGGTCCACCTGGGGAAGCTGGGTGAACAGGGGCATAAGGTTTGGGCATCGGGGAGCAGCTGAGATGCCTCTGGAGGCTGAGCTCAGGGGAG
Source organism: Eumetopias jubatus (assembly GCF_037043125.1). Classification (NCBI taxonomy): domain Eukaryota; kingdom Metazoa; phylum Chordata; class Mammalia; order Carnivora; family Otariidae; genus Eumetopias; species Eumetopias jubatus. The sequence goes on from NW_028274809.1 coordinate 193,021,038, forward strand.
GTCTGCGATGCCGAGTGTGCAGGGTCAGCGTGTGAAACAGGCTTCTCACGTGGTGATGGGGTGGGCGCCACACAGCACCTGGGGGCAGGTGCATTTCACTGTCGGAGGCTTGGCTCCAGATACTCTTTAGTTCTGGTTCCTGGGAATGTTGGCGTGCTCCACAAAGCCTGTTCTCTTCTTCCCGACCGTAGGGTTCAAAGACAACAGGGTGTCACCTGATGGCTTGGGAGCTGGGGTCCTCTCCTCCATAACCCTCCCTCCACTCGTTATTACAAGTGAATCCACAACAGTGGCTTGGCAGGTGCCCTAAGCTCCTTGAGAGAAGGAACCTTACCTGCTTCTGATCACGTGATGCCAGGTGCACAATAAGCACACAATAAACATGTTTATTCGATGAATCAATTAAATTAATTTTTTTCCAGTATTCACGATCGTTCCTCTGAACATCAGTTCCCACTGGAAAATTCAGCAGACAAGAATATATAGATTGTCTGAATTGGGGCGCCCGGCTGGCTCCATCGGCTGCGGCTCTTGATCTCAGGGTCATGAGTTCAAGCCCCATGTTGGGTGTAGAGCTTACTTAAAAAACAAACATAGATTGACTGAATTAATATCACACTCAGGACATACTTAGGATGTTTTTTATTTATTTTTTTCAAATCCCTAATGTCACTGTGGGGAGTTAATCCATTCTCTAGTCATTTAATAGATATTGATCGAGTATCTGGGGGACAATGTCAGGAACTGCAGATAAAACAAAACAGATACCTGAACCTCCAACAGGGAGGGGCAGGCAACAGCCAAATACAAAGCAGGTGCACAATACGTAAGATGGGGATAAACAGCATGAACAAAGCCGGGGGGGGATGGGCGCGGGTGAGGTGTCATCAGAGCCGGACCCGGGAGAAAAGCCGGCGAGCGGGCAGGTCCCGGGAGCATGCCGGCAGAAGGACGTGCCAGGACCTGGCAGCCACTCGCGGGGCTCCTTCAGTGCTGTCTGTTTTGGGGGTTCTCTCTCCTCCTCCAAAAGCCAAGAGGAGGAAGGACATCCACTTAGTTGTAATTTTCAAGTGCATGGGCTCGTGTTTGAGGTTTGAGGGCGTGTGTCTGGCTTTGCAGCTTCAGAGTCGGCTGGGGCCACAGATGTGGAGTGAGATGTGGCCGCCTGCATGGCCTCCCGGAGCTGCCGTCCCAGGACTGAAGGAGGCCACAGAGGAGCGGGGGCAGGCTCCTCCCCACGGACGAGCGTGTACCCCACCCCCGGCTTCCATCTGAAGTGGCCCCTTGTGTCCACGTCACAGGCAGGTTTCCCTACTGTGTCCGAGTCAACCCTGTCCCTGAAGGAGCTCACAATCTCTGTTTTTGGGCAAATAAAAAATAATAATAATGCTGTTACAGAAACGATGAAAAAAACGTGTTCACGGAAACACACGTGACGGAAGATCAGACAACGCCAGGGTGGCGTGTCTCGAGGCTCAGCGCGTGTGCTGCAACTTCCGCATCGCTCTCGCCAACGTGAAAATGACCAGAAAGGCCATTTGCATCCTCAGGTGGTTTTGCATATTATTAGGAATCAAAGTCTTGCCTAAAGAAGAACACGCTAGTGACACAGGGCTCCCTGGCTGCCCACGGACAGGGAGAAGGGAGGATGGGAACGGAATTTACAGTTGCCCTGTCATGGTGGTGTGTCCGTGGCACGCCACCCCAGCGTCATGACATTAAGAGCAGAGGTGGAGCCCTGACCCCACTGCTCCTTAGCTTCGGGCAAGTCACCTGACCTCAGGGCCTTTGCATCTGCTGCTTCCTCTGCCCGTGACGCTCTGTCACCAACACCCACTGGGGCCCAACACTGCCCTCTCACCTTCCCTGATGACCCTCTGCTCGAGGGGAACCCAACCTTGGGCTTCCTTGCCCGGTTTTCCAGCCTAGCTCTTCTCACCATCTGACGCACAGCATCCGGGAGAGTGTGGACCCCGTGAGGGCTGGGACACGCGTGTGCGTTTGCCAGAGCTCCCGGGGCCATACTAATCCACCTGGCGCGGCAAGGACCGCAAGCAGCGGGCGCGGCCCTGCCTGAGTGCCCCTGGCCGACCGGCTGGAGGACCGAGGCGCACTGTCACCTCCCCCAGGGCGGCCACAGCTGCCGCGTTAGCTGCCCCGCGTGTCCCACCTGAAGGGGCTAACGACGCAGACACACCTCGAGGACTTCAGAACAAGCCCTTCGATCCCCCGCCACCTATAAGCATGAGCATACCAAGTACTGAAAGAGCTTCAGACCATCCCTGCCGTGCTACAACCCAGATGGAAGGGCCTGGCTTTGGTCTGCGGGACGCCGGAGGCTTTTGCAGTGGAAAGCAACAGAGAGCCCCTGAGCGCCCCTGATGTGCACACACTGCAGAAAATGAACCAATTCCCGTTTATATTGTGGCAAAATACACAGACCACAAACTCTGCGCGCTCCACCATTTCCAAGCGCACAATTCAGGGGCATCAGGTACATTCACGCTGTGTAACCACCGCTACCGTCCCTAGAATTTTCTCACCTTCCCAACTGGGTCTCTGCATCCGCTAGATGCTCACCGCCCGCCCCTAGCGCCCAGCGTCCTACGTCCCGCCCGTGGGGCTGAGTAGTCTAGGGACCCTGTGCGCGCAGCGTCTTAGAGCATCCGTCCTTCTGTGTCTGGCTCCTTTCCCTCAGCAATGTGTGCTCAAGGCCCATCCACGTGCAGCGTGTGCACTGCTCCCTCCCCCTTCAAGGCTGAGTAACACTCTGTCGTGTGGACGGACCGCATTCCTGGGTCCACAGACACCAGGGCCTCGTCCATCTTCTGACCGTTGGGGAAGGGGCTGCCGTTTACGTGGGTGTGCAAATACGAACCGGTTCCTGGAGCACACGCGTCCTCTCGGAACTGAGTGTGGACTGTTCAACCTTTCTTCCTGCCCAGGCCGACCCCCTGGGCCCAGCGCGGCTCGGCCAGTGCTGCTGCCTTCGGCGGGGGAGTCCGGGGCACTGAAGGGCAGGCTCCACAGCGTGTGCTCGGAAAGCAGCCTCCGGGAAGAGGTGTTGGCTCCTGGGGTCGCCGGGAGCCTGGGCCCTGCCCCTGAGTTCTCTGTGCCATCGTGACAGGCAGGGGTCGGCCAGAGCCTCTATCAGGCACCCGTGTCCTTCGGGGATAAGAAGATGACCAGCCACACACCGCCTGGTTTGTTGGGAAGAGAGGTGCCCTCTGGGCGGTGGGCAGCGGGGCAGAGCACAGCACAGGGGGGAGCGCTGGGTTTGCTCCTGGGGAGCCTTGGCCTTCATTCCACCTGACCCAGCCAAGTCAAGAGCAAAGCGTCGCTCCCCTCCTGGTGGGCAGCCGCGCGTCTGCCTGGGGGCTCCACGGCCTTCAGCGACACCCCGGGACCGGGCCGACCGTCACTATGTCATCTTTTATCTCCATGGCTGGGCTGCGTGTTCTCAGACACGGCTGCCTGGCAGTTGAGCTTGCTGCCGCCGCTATCCATTACGCTGTCAGCCGGGCGGGACGCCTCCGTGTAGGCCAAGTGTCAACAGAAGGTGAGGAAGGAAATCAGCCGCAATCTAAAGCTAATTACCCTGCCTAGAAGTTAATTAAATGCTTGTTAGGAGCAGCAGGGTAGATCCTAATTAAACTTGTCTAATAACAGTCCCCTGACGTTCCCGGACACTGGGATTCCTACCGGGCTGAAATCATTCTGCTGAGGGCAATCATACCTGTCACGTCGGAGGGTCGGGCAGCCTCCGCCATGCGCGGGCCGTGATATTTTCTGCGCTAATTTGCCACATGTCGAACGCTTCATGTGTGTTTAATTTACACATGTTTTAATTTGGGGGACCCTGGATTGCTCCAATGATTATGTCATTTTCCCCCTTTTTTCAAAGAGGGAAAGAAAAAGAACAAAAAATAACCCACGAGCTGCAGAAGCGGTCAGCCGCGCTATTTTGTATGATTTGGGGTAATGACCATGATTAATGCTTGTTTATTGTCATATCTCTTGTGTTATGTAAATAAAGCTGTGGCCTTCTCCTTCCAATTTCGGGGTGGTGCGGCTGCTTTCATTTGGAAGCGAGCGGAGGGAGGGCAGGGAGAGCCCTGCCAGCCGAGGATGAGCTCCGAGCACACACGCGCCCCCCAGCCTCTGCCTGCCGGTGCCCCCCCTGCCGGCACTGCCTGCACCAGGCCTCCCCTCCCACTCCTCTCCCTGAAGCGTGGGCTGGGCCAAGGCACATGGGTAAGTGAGAGCCACCGCCCCAAAATGAGGCGTTCGACCAGAAGCCAGCTGGTACAGTGGGGGCGAGGGGCGGGCCTGCGGCCGGGGAGCTGCAGGCCCCAGACTGGCAAGCCAAAGGGACGTCCTTCCATGCGCTCTCCAAGCCCGAATGGGACAGGAACGGCATCTAGGGAAAGAAGAGCCAGCGGCGGTCTGTTTGGGAAGAAGTCGGTCATCCCCTGTCCCTCCCGGCCTTCGGGATTGGACATGGTTGTGTTCGGAAGCAGGAGTGCAGCACCACAAAGGAGGTTCGGGTCGATGCAGGCTGGGGGCTGCTCTCTGCCTTTTGAAGAAACGCGTTAATGCTGGCACAGCGTTAACACCTATAAGAAAGACCCTGACTTTCGAGCAGGTTGTGCTGTTCAGCCGGTGAGCCGCAATACCGTCTGCACGAGCCGTGGCCCCCTCCAGGGTCCGGGCCGTACCTCTGGAAAGAAGGATGTCAATGACAAACGTGGTTGCTGGCAGAACGGGCTTTGTCCAGCGTGAATGGTCTGGTGTCGCAGGGAAGGCTGAGTGCCAGGCTTAGGGACACGGTCAAAATGAAATCGTTGTTTTATTACAAAATGGGCACACACATCTGTCCCCTGGAAACCCAGGTGTGGGTGTGCGAGGGTGCTGTGTCCGCTCGCTCGCTTCTGCAGGCGGGGCCGCGGTTCAGCCAAGCGAGGTTGTGCCCTGGCATGCGTCTCCGTGTCCCTAGCAGGCCGGGTCGTAAAAGAGTTAAATCAAGCAGCCCCTTTGTATTTCCACCTTCTCACCAAACAGCGTGAATTTATGAAAAGATGTAAGCACTCAGATCTTTTCTGGCAAGAATCCTTGTTGAAATAATCAATTAACCTTGGAAGATCAAATTGACAGGGCTTAAGTGCAAAGTTATTTAAGATGCCAGATTATGTAGCCAGATGATCGCATTTGTTGCAATGCAAGAAAGCAGCAAGAATGCCTTTGAGAAATTTCAAGGTTTCAGAAAGATTTAATGTTATTTCCCCACAGAATTAATCTGCCCATTAGCACATACTTTAACCTCTTACAAGTAATATCCTGGGATGACTTCAATTTACCTTTTTCCTTTATTCATACGGTGAAAATGCCCCCAAGACTGCAAACATATAAATTCGTTTCAAGCTTTTGCTTTCATTTGTTTTAAAATTGTTTTTGAAATAGAAAAAGTCTCAATTCACATCACACTTTTATTTTAATCCAGATATCCTAAATTCATGAAAGCACCACTTGGGTGTCCCTCACTCTGCAGTAGACTCTACCTGCGGTCATCGAATCGAGACAGGAGTGTTTCCTTCAGGCGCAACCCGTGACAAAAACTCTCGTTGTCACAGCTCCCCGGCCAGCCCGACCGCTTTCGCAGAGGCGAGGGCACATGGCCTGGGCCTGTCAGTGGGCGTGCGTGATATGTGACCGACCTCGGCCATGTGCTGCTGCCTCGACCAGGGCAATGCCGGGCCTTCGGCTCTGTCGGGCACGAGGCGACGGTGATTCTCGCTGATACTTGTCAAGCGACGTTAGGGGCAGTCGGTTTTAGCACGGAGTGTAACTCACTCCAGGCTAAGGAGTCATTCACAGGAAGTGAGTGTTGCTGTAATTTGGAAGAGAGATTGCAGAAGAGAGAATCATTCCGTCTCTGCGTTCCCCGACCCTGGCTAGCACCATGACAGTTTTGTTTTCCTCTGAAAGCAGCCTGCTTATTGGTAATTCCTTTAAATAAAGGAATTATTTTCCCAAGCAATCTGTTTTGATTGTGTTACGTTCTGGTTCGCCCCTCTCTGCTGTGATGAAAGAAAAGCTAATCTGCTGGTTTACTATCTTGCTGCAAATAAAAGACAAGTAGAAAATGAAATTTTCGAAAAGCTAAACTCCTAATTTTTGTGACAAAATGTGAATGAAAATGATGAACTTATTCATAAGAGATGAGAATTTTGAAATGAATGATTTATGGGTATAAGCATTAAAATATATTAATTTAGTATGGAAGCAGATTTAAACGTTACTTGGTAGCTGAGCACAAAGGATGAGGTGTAAACGATGCACTCAGCGGCACTACTTAAATGAGCGTGAATCTAAGAGCCCTGGGAGTCCTAAGCCAGTGGGTGGTGGGTGCCGACACAATGCAGCCGAATGTTTATGTCCATCTTGATGGCATTGAGTTGGTGAATGCACCCCATAAACTGTATTTTGAGCCCTACAGGTTGAACTCATTGATCAGCGGCTTGGCATTCTGTAGGAGTGTATCACTAGTTATAACTCAGGGCTTCTCAGTCTCAGTCTTGGATGGACATCTTAGGTCCAATCACTCTTTGTTCTGGGGATGGGGTGCATCCTGCGTGTTATAGGATGTTCAGCAGCATCCCTATCCTCTACCCATCGGTTGCCGGTAGCACCTCCTTGGCCCCCCAGGTGGGACAATCAAATTGTCTCCGGACGTTGGTGCATGTGCTCTAAGAGAAAAATAACCCCCCGTTGGTAAGCCCTGCTGAAACCTGACAACCCATGGCCATGTGAACCTCATGCTCAGGCCTCAGCAGAGACTGACATACCATGAAGCTAAGAAAACATAAGGCTCAGGACCCCTCTCTTCCACAGGCCCTTCTAAAGCTCTGTACAGAATTTTATATTTATAACGGTAAGTTTGCAATTTTTCGTGTCTTTTTTTAAAGAGGACACCCCAAGTTCTAAAAACTTAGGCCCCATAAAATCTGGACCTTCACCTAGGTCTCAACCCAGCTGATATTAATCAACCTGCTTTACAGAACCCAAAATGGCCTCCTACTTCTCCTCATATTGGTCAGTTTGTTTGTACATTGAGTTAGTGTGACTCCCCCAATGCTGAACACAACATCCCAGGCCTTGTGGAGCCTGACGAGGTTTTGAGTAAAAGGGAGTAGGCTCCCCTGACATGCCCTACCCTCTTGTGCTTGGATAAAACTTCCACAATCAAGGAAGCCACAGGCTCCTGTTCTCATGCATCTGAGGATTCCACACAAATACAGGTTGCCAACTAAAAGTTCTACTTGTGATTTTTCATAAAAACGCCTTTAGATTAAAAATTCCTTGAGGAATAATCCCAGTCCTTGTCAACATTTTCTTAACTCCTAATACATAGTGAGGGAAGGCAGTTGAGAAGCCTGGGTATATGTATTTCCTACTGAAACCCCATCTTGGAGAAGTTAGAGCTCAGGAATAATCAGGTGGATGGCAGGCCTAATATAAAAATGACTCAGGGGCGCCTGGGTGGCTCAGTTGGTTAAGCGGCTGCCTTCGGCTCAGGTCATGATCCTGGAGTCCCGGGATCGAGCCCCGCATCAGGTTCCCTGTTTGGCAGGGAGTCTGCTTCTCCCTCTGACCCTCTTCCCTCTCGTGCTCTCTATCTCTCATTCTCTCTCTCTCTCTCTCAAATAAATAAATAAAATCTTTAAAAAAAAATAAAAATAAAAATAAAAAAACAAAAATGACTCCAACTATCTGACTGTGCACCCACTCTTGAAACCTTAAAGACTTCTTGATTGTTCATTAAAATTAAACCTGGCATAGATGGTTGGATGGAGGGATGGATGGAGAGATGGATGGGTGGAGAGATTGGATTGATGGGTGGGTGGATGGATGGATGGGTGATGGATGGATGAGGAGATGGAGAGATTGGATGGATGGATGATGGATGGTTGGAGAGATGGATGGGTGGATGGAGAGATTGGATGGATGGGTGGATGGATGGTTGATGGATGGATGAAGAGATGGAGAGAGAGGTGGATGGATGGACGGAGAGATGGATGACGGATGGATGGATGGGTGAAGAGATTGGATGGATGGAGAGATTGAATGGATGGAGAGATAGAGAGATTGGATGGATGATGGATGGATGAATGATGGATGCATGATGGATGGATGGAGAGATGGATGAGTGGATAGAGAGATTGGATGGATGGGTGGGTGGATGGAGGGATGGATGGAGGGATGGATGATGGATAGATGAAGAGATGGATGGATGGAGACATTGGATGGATGAATGATGGATGCATGATGGATGGATGGAGAGATGGATGAGTGGATAGAGTGGATGGATGGATGGATGGATGGATGGATGGGTGATGGATGGGTGGATGGATGGATGATGGATGGATGAAGAGATGGAGAGATGGATAGAGAGATTGGATGGATGGGTGGATGGAGGGATGAAGAGATGGAGAGATAGATGGATGGATGGATGGGTGATGGATGGACAGATGGATGAATGGATGGATGAATGATGAATGGATGATGGATGAATGGATGGATGGAAAGATAAAAGAATAAAGAGATTGCCTTTTCTATTTTATTTCTCCTAAAAGGGAACACAAGAAATTGTTGTCAATGGTTAACATTGGCAGAACTAGGAATTTTGGGGAAACTATGGTGGCTTTGAGGGATTTCACTTTCTGTACTTTTCTATAATGTTTGCATTTCTTTGTTGTGTGTGAATTATTTTTATGTGGGTGAGGTTATCTGGTTGGTGGAACAATGGGCTGTTTATTTTCTTGTGTATATATTTCAATATTTTTTAATGACTACACTTAGAGTGATGAACCCATAAAGGAGCTTCCTGCTATATAAAATGGTTTACACATTTTACCTCAGTTTTGCTAAATGTAGTGGACTCCCTCAGTTACTTCTTAATCTTCTCATATTTGTGGATCATTTCAAGCCATCTCAAATCCTTTGCTGAATGAGGCAATAAAGAAAACAGTATCTATGAAATACATAAAATGAAGTTGTTGGACCTCAAGTAAGTATACAGAATAAAGCAAAATAAACGTACTTCCTTACTGCACCCCCAGGCAGCACCTCTGCCTGAGCACCCCGGGGCCACAGAGATTTCCACAGAGAACTCAGCTGCTCAACAGCTATCCTGTTAACCTGGTCCCTTTGCCCTTGATTTGTCTTGCCAGGCACTCTCCCCAGGGCCTGGGGCACAGTCAGGCATGGAGAGGGCCCAGCAAGTGCTCCCCAAAGGAAGGAAGGTTGAGAGTCAGCAAATACCAGGGTTCCTTCTCCTCTTCATGAATTAGGGCAGCCTGAGCTAGAAGTGGTCTCTCCTCCGCTGAGATGATCTTTTCTTCCACAAAATCGTTGTCAGAAAAACACTTCTTACCACAGCCTTTGGTAGCTGCCCCTCTAGTCTGGATCACGGAGCAGCTGTTCAACCTGAGAAGCCCCTTGAAAAAGCCATGTTTACTTCCTTTTACATCTGTATGCATATCTGTACAACGAAAGCTGCTGATGCCCCGTCTCCGGACCATTTACCCACTGTGGGTGCATGTCATTGACGACAGTATCACAGCTCCGCTCCCATCTTGGTGGGCTCCACTGGAGGACTCTGCCCTCCCCAAGTCCCCCATTATTTCTGGTCTGGCTAGGAAGCTGCAGAATGGCCTGGGCCACCGAGGGACACGAGTTCTTGGTTCAGGATGCTTGCCAAAACTCGACAGCCTTCTTGTGCCAAAAAGCCCTTTGAATTCCTTTTGACTCCCTTCAGACCTCACCGAGCCTAAGATACTGTCCATTTCCACTCTTGTCACTCAGCCCAATGGCAGCACGGCTGTCACCTGGGTCTTGGCCAGTCCAGCCCTGGAAACGGTGTCTGCAGCCTTCCATCCCCTGGCCCAGAGCCAGCCCGAGGGCCAGCAGACATGCGGACACAGTCTTCCCTCTCCACTTCCTGTCTCTCCTGTGATGACCGCAAGCCCCCATCCCTGCACCGAGAGGCACCCATCGCAGGAGCGGGTCTGTGAACTTGGAGGCGGGATGGCCGAGAATCCCTGTGGACAGACAGGAGCTTGGCATTGTCGTTACGGCCCTACCTGGGGCCGTGATGCCTTGAGCCAGCCAGTGGCCGCCTGGTCTGGACCCTAGATGTCCCGCACCCTGATTCAGGGCGGGATGTTCTCCTGAGTGTACCTCTCCCCAGGTAGGTGCAGAGACGCTGGGGTGTGGCCACAGCACAAGCCACATGGACTGGTCCAAACACAGAAACGGCAGTCCTCTGCAGAAAATACCTGGCCTAGGAGCAGGAAGCAGAAGGCCCCCTCAGGGTGAAGAGCATCTGCTCCATCTGGGGGGCTGTGGGTTCTCTGGCCAGCCCATGACCTGGCCAGGGTTCCTCCGGGTCCAGGCTGGGCTCTGGGATCACCGGCATTGTTTACCTCCTAAATATGGAACTTTCAGCTTCACCTTTCCAAGTGCCAACCACTCCCTCGAAAAGACCCTACTCTCAGCTTGTCTCTGGAAGGACGGCTTTAACTTCACAGCCAAGGGAAAATAAGAATGAGCTCTGAGCTCAGTGTGGTCCCTTCCCTAGAGGTGACACGACTTCATTGCTTCCTCCCAAAATCGTGGACAGGGTCTCAGCGTGGATGGAAGGAAGGGTCTTCTCTCTTCTGCCTGCACCTTCCAATGCTTCCAGTAGCCGAGGCTCCCGCCCGGGGGTGGTGCTGGCCTCTGCGTCCAGCTCGGGGCCCAGGCCCCCATGGCGTGCTCAATACGTTGGGCTGCTCTTTGTAGCAAGCCCCCATCTTGCAGAAATGTGCGCTTCTTGACTCCTGCTCTTCTTAAGGTAACAAGGCTTCAAGCCAGCTTTGATGTTTTACGTAATCTTTTAAAGATCAGTTAAAAACAATATTTTCCTCTTAAAAATTGTGTTTTGGTGGGGTTATCCAAACGACTATTTTAAATCCCATGTGGGATTTGCAGATTTGTAGATAAACTGCAGACCCAAAGCTCTCGTGTGTGCATTTGGATTTCCAAGGGAGCTCCTGGGGCTGGGTGAGTGAGGCACTGTTAGGCGCTCAGCAGCCCTGGGGTTCAGCACCATGCCCTCCCACTGCATCTGTGGGACACCATCAGACAAACGGCACAAGCAGCAAAGTGGCTTTCCTCGGCATCCTCTGGGCCTCAAATTCATTTCCTCTCCAAGTCCCACCTTGGAACCCTTGAGCCCTGCTCTGAATGCCTGGCCCCTGGTCCACATGAGCTGGGGGGTCTCCCCAGAGGGGCCCGGGCACAGGGATCCCATGGGAAACGCAGGCTCCTCGCACAGAAGTCAAGGACATAACTGAAACCACTAACGAGGGCTGCCCAGCGACACCCGGGCGGGCCCCGATTGGCGCTTGTTCCATGAAAATGCACTGCCCCTGCCGCCCGTGTGTTCCTGAGTCTTGACCCCACGTGTGCCCCCTGCCTCTGGGCTCCGGTCAAGACAACAAAGATGGGCAGCTTAGCTAACACGTAGCACCTACCAGACATGGCCCACTCTCTCCGCAGGCTCCCAAGCCCTGCACCGTGGGGACCGTGATTATTACTTCCGTCATGGAGGGAGACACGGAGGCAGGAGATGTGGCGAGGCTTGGCCGAGGCCACACAGGGATCAACTCACAGAGTGAGGATTTGGGCCCAAGGCATGTGGTAACCGCAGTGGGAGGCACCCAAACCCCCCCACAGCGCTCCCCGAAGAGCCCGCCAGCAGACGGCACACACGCACTAAGCGGGTGCGTTCGCTCAGGAAGCCGGAGAGCACTCAGTCAGCACGGCCGCCCCCGCTGGGACCAGTGCACGCCCTCTTCTTTCTCTGCTGAGGCACGGAGCCCCCTCACTGTGTCCTTTTCCTGGTGAAACGTTTGCTCACACAGCTCTCGGCCACTGCAGA